>NW_022991995.1:286902-594402 GCF_902827175.1 Gymnodraco acuticeps | reverse complement strand
TACTCTTACTTTGGCAGCTCTCCTAACATTTTTAAACCTGTTTTTCCTATTATAGAATCTACTCAGAACTGCTCTTAAGAAGATTGAACCATCTCGCACAGCTAGAGCGTTAAGATTGTGGAATCTGTTAGTATGCGCGTGTAACCGAGTTATAAGGGGTGGTGTAACATCCTGGTTACATTGGAGAATTACGCCATCTGGTGTTACAAACGTGTGCCTGCATTACTGTAGCTTTGTTACCACAATGGATTGTGGGAGATTCTCATACCGCGTGAGGATCTTTTGAGAGTAAGGTGCTATTGTATTATGTCGGTGGACAAAATGTATGTTATTATTTTATTAGGACAATAACGTTCTGTTGTGTTTGTTTAGTTTAATGTTAGTCGTTTAATGCTCACAGCAACATGTTTGTGTGATTGGCTATTTGTGTTATATGATTTATTAATGTGATCATCAATAGCTAATTTGAGCTAATAGGCTAACGTGAGCGTGGTGCTATCTCTCCAACAGAACGCAGCTCACGTTTTATGTGTCCATTGAAATGCAGGTATGTGAGTTTTGTACACCAGTTTGTTTATGTTTAATGTTTCACATTGTTTATACTACCACTATACGATCATTGTTGTGTTGTTGATTATTGGACACTTCTTTTGAGATGTTGACACCGCGTGAGGATCTGTTGAGAAACGCAGCTCACGTGTCCATGGTATGTGTCCATTGAAATGCAGGTATGGAAATAAACTGAAGTAATCACCAGCTCTGAGTGGTCTGTTGCCGAGGGGACACTACACCGGGGTTACACGCGCGTGCAAAGTGCGCCCAGCCAATTTGTTTCTATGTGTCTGCCAGCACAAGAAAGGCTCTTGAGGCCTAGGACCCGGTTCTAGCCAATTTGCTGCCCGAGGCGAGATTTGTCTATTTTTTTAGACAAATTGAAAAGTGTAAAAGGTGTGACGATAGAAAAGAAAACTAAACAGATATTACTCTCCTCCTCACATTAATGCATACAACTTACATCAATATCATATTTCAACGTGTAGATGAAAAACGATCCCAATATTAATCCATAAACTCCTGCAGTAGATTTACAGACAGCTGTAGCTCCAGCAGGAGGAGACCCGCTCAAACTGACGTCGAAGTTACAAATGTGAACGACAGGCGCAGACAGTTGTCATTGGCAGGTTTCTTCGATTACGTTTATATTAACCAATCAGGAGTGTTGTGGACTCATTCCAAACATGCCTGACTTGTCTGCCGTGTTCTGGCTGAATTATATTTCAAGTGCCGTAGCTCTGGCTGTCGGCCAAAATCTGAAAACCATACATTATAGGCCTACTGTAAAACTAAGGTTTATTACTGTATACTGACCAATGGAAAAAAAAAACACAGCAACATAAATAAAACAAGGATAACTGTGACTTATTGTTGAGTAAATAACAGTGTGTGTTTTAAAGAGCGTCTTGCAGGGTTTTTTTTTTTCTACATTTATGCTTAAACTTGCTTGAAATTTACAATTAAAAAGTGAATGGAGGATTTCATATGTTTTACGAGACATAAGGGCAGGAATTCAGAGGGAAAGGAGCAACTTTGAGCTCTGCTCTTAAAAACGGCTTTTTTTTAAGGTCATACGTCAAACGCGTCATATTACATCACAAAGGGTAAACATCTCCGCTCTCTGACCGCGGGTATAGTTAGTAGTTGCGTTGAGTTGAGCGGTAGTGTTTTAGTGAGCTGGTATTTTTAGGTATTTTTACATTGTATTTGTATTTATTGTATTGTAGTTTATCAGGAAACCGTATTACATCTCTCTCCCCCCCTTCGCTGCTCTCCCCCCCTCCTTCCCTGCTCTCTCTCTCCCCTCCGGTACAGCACCGTAACGTAGTGTGGATTTGCATTAGGTGACGCGAGATACGGCTGATACTTGCGCATTAGTTTCTGTTATGGATCAGTATCAACAGTCCTGCCAGTAACGTTACTATATTACCAATGCTACTTTAGTTATAGCCTAATATATGATAGCTAACTTCACAATGTTGTGATGTGACGTTAGCTAACATTCTGAAGCTAATGCCGGTCACTCACCAAGATAGCTGCCCAGTTCTCCACTGGTTCTCCTCACAGCTCAATTTCTCTCCGATGGCCGTTATTTCTTCTAAGCCTGGTCTCTTGGACGCCTAGCAGGCTCATAATTATATGGTTGTGGTCCGTCATATGCATTCGAATATTCATGTTCAACTTCTTCTGTGTCTTCTGTGTTGAAAATAGCATTGGGATCCATGTTTATTAATACGTTACACCGGCCGCTCTCCCCCTTGTTTACCCTTTGTTACGGGAGGTCACGTGCCGAGGCTTTTTTATGCGGAAGTGAACATTTCTTACAAAAACGACGCCAGATGTCACTGTAGTGTATATTTCTGTATATTGTTTTGAAAATCTAGTGTATTCATCATTTTCCTACACATTTATTCACAGGTATCTTTAACCTGGAAGCTGCTCTTTAAACCTTGGTCCTCCCTGCAGAGATTTCTCCACTTTCTATGATTTTTATTTTTTTTAATGATATTGTCAACTGTAGATGTTTACAATATAGTAAATTAGGAATTTAATGAAAAGATATTTATTTACTTTTGTTTCAACATTGGATATTTTGTGTTTGTGGTGGATTCAATCAAATATTGAGAAAATTATTTATGTAAAAAATGTTTTACTTACATTTTCCGTTTTTTTATTTGACGCTTTTTTTACAGTTTTATGTTTACCTTAAAATTACAAAGAAATATCTTATAGTCTTATAATAGTAATAGACTTTTATATTACGAGTTACTTATTTAAGGCGAGACACCCCAGGTGAATATGGTAATTGTTTTAACTTAAAGGTATTAGCTAGAAATGTCTCCAGTTAATTACTTACAATAAGGCAATTGTCTTTTGTATTACAAGTTTTCTGAAATAGCATGTTTAAATATACAAATTATCCATTATCTCATTAAATATGCACATATTTTAACACATTTCAGGAATCGAAATCTGAACTTTGGATATAGCCAGATTCAAAATTCTTGTTTCATTTTGTAGTCATATTAGTATCTAAGGCTTTTATAGAAGGGATATTGGATATCTCTTTTTATCACTCCATAAATCAGAAAATACTGTCAACAGCCCTAAAATATCCATTTTCGCCATGTTTTTAGGTATACAATGTTGTATAATTCAGGCTATGAATTATATATGAACAAACCCTTCTGTAAAAGCCTTCATAATATTGATAGGAATATAACTGGAAGGTTTGGTGTATGTATGTACTACTGATGTTGAAATTTCAAACTCAGAGTAGGAGAAAAAATTCATTTTGAGAAAACGACCTTTAAAGATTGCAGTGAGGCGCTAGCTAAACCCTCCTGTTCTTTGGATGACAGCGTGCGCATTGACGCACTCCGTGAAGGTATTTCATGTTCGGGGTCATTTTTTTTTTTATAACCTTGCTTCGTGCAAGTGACAATTGTTGTCGTCTTCTCTGTGAACGTTTATTTCGCCGTTCTTTTGGCATTTTGAGATTTCAATTTCTAGCTGAAAGCTAACCAGGAAGTGTTTTAGCACACCACGTGACGCATCTGAACGAATCACGTTGTCGGAAATTGACACCAGCCAATGAGATTTTGTTTCTTGGTTTAAGACCCCTTTGTGCTTTCACGATTGGTTGCTGATAAAAAGGAAATTACCATATTTGGATCCGATGAGATTGTGCAGGAGAGACGGAGCTTTCCAGCGATACCTCTGTTGACATGGTGCACACAGCGGTCGCGGTACTTTATGTTACGTTAGAATGCTAACTTTTGGTGAATTTAGGAGAAATCTACAGACGCAAATAGACAAATTATAGTAAAATAAACACTTAAATGTGTATTTTGTACGTTTTCCTTCCAAAAGCCTGAAAGAAAACATGTTATGGAATCAAAATAGCACAAAATCTCAAAATTGACCATTACATTACATTACATTGCATTTAGCTGACGCTTTTATCCAAAGCGACTTACAATAAGTGCGTTCGTCCAACAAAATACAACTTGAAGAAAACAGAATCATAAAAGTACATCAGGTTTCATAGAGCAAAAACATTTCAAGTGCTACTCAACTGGCTTTAGAAAAGCCAGTCCTTTATTAGTATAAAAGTGCTTCGTTAATAGTTCTATCGCTCGAAGTGGAGTCGAAAGAGATGAGTTTTCAGTTTGCGCCGGAAGATGTGCAAGCTATCTGCCGTCCTGATGTCAATGGGGAGCTCATTCCACCATCCTGGAGCCAGGACAGCAAACCCACGTGTTTTCGCTGTTGGGAACTTGGGTCCCCCTCGCAGCGAGGGCGCAGCGAGGGCGCAGCGAGGGCGCAGCGAGTTGTTTGGCTGATGCAGAGCGTAGTGCACGCGCTGTGGTGTACGGTTTAACCATGTCCTGGATGTACGAAGGGCCAGATCCATTCGCAGCATGTTAAGCAAGTACCAGTGTCTTGAAGTGGATTCTAGCAGATACCGGAAGCCAGTGAAGCGAGCGTAGGAGCGGAGTAGTGTGGGGAAATGTAGGAAGGTTGAAGACCAGACGAGCTGCTGCATTCTGGATGAGCTGCAGAGGTTGGATGGCACATGCCATCCAACCTCTGCAGCTCATCAGGAGGGAGTTGCAGTAGTCTAGGCGTGAGATGACGAGAGCCTGGACCAGAACCTGACCAGTACTTGAAAAACGATGTTTTTGCCTGCCGTGTCTCGCCTTAATTACAGATAATACTTTTTATTTTACGTACATCTGCAAGTATTTTCTGAAAGTGCAAAAATACTGTAAATATTATATAGTAAATGTACTGTAAAAAAAAGGAAATAAACGTTATTTGTTGTTATTGTCAAAATACTTAAAATAATGTGTTGGGTTGTTAATTTATAGTTAATATCTGTTATTTTACAGGATTTTGCAAGTTATTTAAAAAAACATGATAATTACTATAAAGATTTACAGTTATTTACTGTAAAATTACGATCTTTTTTTTCAGTGCAGTGTATTAATAAGTGACCACTACAAGCAGGCACACAGGCAGAGATCCAAGGCAGAGATCCATGGTGATGCATATGGATTTCTTACCCAGGAATGAGTGTGTAAAAGCTGGGTAAAAGTGCTGTGAATACAGGGAGAGAGGAGGAGCAGCAGCAGCCGCAGCAGCAGCGGGATGTGACCGATAGAGCTCCTTCCAGCACCTCGCTCTCCCACCACCCAGAGGACAGGCTGCTTCACAGCACTATGTAACCCGGGAAAGAAGCTTGAAACCTGTCCATTTCATCCACATTTTACTCATGAAATGTACAGGAATAGGTCCATTTCATCCACATTTGACGCATGAAATGTACAGCAGAGTCACTGCTGTAAGCAGGGTCCCAGAGGCACAGATCCAGGGTCATGAAACCTGTTCGTTTCATCCACATTTGACACATGAAATCAGGAATCTGTCCATTTCATCCACATTTGACTCATGAAATGTACAGCAGAGTCACTGCTATAAGCAGGGTCCCACAGGCACACAGACAGAGATCCAAGGCAGAGATCCAGGGTGATGCACATGGATTTCTTACCCAGGAATGAGTGTGTGTGTGAAAGCTGGGTAAAAGTGCTGTGAATACCGGGAGAGAGGAGGAGCAGCAGCAGCTGCAGCAGCAGGATGTGACCCAGAGAGCTCCTTCCAGCACCTCGCTCTCCCACCCAGAGGAGAGGCTATATCACAGCACTATGTAACCCGGGAAAGAAGCTTGAAACCTGTCCATTTCATCCACATTTGACTCATGAAATGTACAGCAGAGTCACTGCTGTAAGCAGGGTCCCACAGGCACACAGGCAGAGATCCAGGGTCATGCACATGGGTCAGAAAAAGTCTAAGTTAACTTTTGGAAGAACCAGAGAAAAGGGGTGAAAATGGAGAAATTGTATCCCAAAATAGTGTCTCTTAAGGTGGGTAGAGTCCCCTGACAACTGACAACTCTCCTTACATTCCTCCAGAGTCAGAAAAAGTCTTAGTTAACTTTTGGAAGAACCAGAGAAAAGGGGTAAAAATGGAAAAAAAGTACCCCAAAATAGTGTTCCATAAGGCGGGTAGAGTCCCCTGACAACTCCCCTCACATTCCTCCAGAGTCAGAAAAAGTCTAAGTAAACTTTTGGAAGAACCAGAGAAAAGGGTTAAAAATGGGGGGAAATGGAAAAAAAGTACCCCAAAATAGTGTCTCTTAAGGCGGGTAGAGTCCCATGACAACTCCCCTCACATTCCTCCAGAGTCAGAAAAAGTCTAAGTTAACTTTTAGAAGAACCATGGAAAAGGGGTGAAAATGGATAAAATGTATCCGAAAATAGTGTCTCTTAAGGCGGGTAGAGTCCCATGACAACTCCCCTCACATTCCTCCAGAGTCAGAAAAAGTCTAAGTTAACTTTTAGAAGAACCATGGAAAAGGGGTGAAAATGGATCAAATGTATCCGAAAATAGTGTCTCTTAAGGCGGGTAGAGTCCCGTGACAACTCCCCTCACATTCCTCCAGAGTCAGAAAAAGTCTAAGTTAACTTTTAGAAGAACCATAGAAAAGGGGTGAAAATGGATCAAATGTATCCGAAAATAGTGCATCATATGCGGGTAGAGTCTGCCCAAACTTCCCCCACATTCCTCCAGAGTCAGAAAAAGTATAAGTTAACTTTTAGAAGAACCATAGAAAATGTGTAAAAATGGATCAAATGTATCCGAAAATAGTGTCTCTTTAGGCGGGTAGAGTCCCCTGACAACTCCCCTCACATTGCTCCAGAGTCAGAAAAAGTCTAAGTTAACTTTTGGAAGAACCATAGAAAAGGGTGAAAATGGATAAAATGTATCCGAAAATAGTGCCTCATTATTCCGTGACAACTCCCCTTGAATTCCTCCAGAGACCAGTTCAAAAACTTAAAGTTTTGTAAGAACCATGATTGGGGGTACTCCAGGCAAGAATCGTATCCGATCCAAAGTGCTCATGTAGCGGATGCATTCCTCCATGATTTCCCCATGATGTGAAATAGCCCGTTTTTTTCTAAGTGCTCTCAAAAACCGGGTTTCTGATTTCGTGCAGATGGTAGCTTGGAAAAGATGAATGCATTTTTTTGGACGGGGGAAGGGAGGTCTCGATTCCCCTCTCTGTTGTAAAATGCAACGGGGGAGTGCAAATGTCTCCGGGGCTTCCGCCGGAAGACTTGAGCTTTTTGCAGCCCCTCCTCCGTGAGCACTTAGCCATTTTTTCGAGAATTTAAAACTTCATTTTTGATTATTTTAAGATATAATTGACCGTTTTCTTTACTTTTTTTTGCTTTCCACGGGTGGGCGCGCATGGCAGGCCGCCTATGAGCTCCCAGATTCGGCCTGGAACCTCCGGGAATTGTGAGCTAAGCTCCATAAACTGACAAAGTCACCCAGAAATGTCCTTTTAATAGCCCAAAAATATATAATACAAATACATTTAAATAGTAAAAGGTACAATTGTGCTCCTAATTACCCGCAATTTGATTTATATATATTTATATATTTATATATCATAGTGAATACAAATCATTTTCATGGGAAAAAGTGTTAAAATGCCTGATTAATATGTTTGTAATGCTGGCAGCAGTCACTGCTGTAAGCAGGGTCCCACAGGCACACAAGCAGAGATCCAGGGTGATGCACATGGCTTTCTTACCCAGGAATGAGTGTGTGAAAGCTGGGTAAAAGTGCTGTGAATACCGGGAGAGAGGAGGAGGAGCAGCAGCAGCAGCAGCAGCAGGATGTGACCCAGAAAGCTCCTTCCAGCACCTCGCTCTCCCACCCTGAGGACATAATGCTTCAGAGCAGAGTCACTGCTGTAAGCAGGGTCCCACAGGCACACAGGCAGAGATCCAAGGCAGAGATCCATGGTGATGCACATGGATTTCTTACCCAGGAATGAGTGTGTAAAAGCTGGGTAAAAGTGCTGTGAATACAGGGAGAGAGGAGGAGCAGCAGCCGCAGCAGCAGCAGGATGTGACCCAGACAGCTCTTTCCAGCACCTCGCTCTCCCACCACCCAGAGGACAGGCTGCTTCAGAGCAGAGTCACTGCTGTAAGCATGGTCCCACAGGCACACAGGCAGAGATCCAAGGCAGAGATCCAGGGTGATGCACATGGATTTCTTACCCAGGAATGAGTGTGTGTGAAAGCTGGGTAAAAGTGATGTGAATACCGGGAGAGAGGAGGAGCAGCAGCAGCTGCAGCAGCAGGATGTGACCCAGAGAGCTCCTTCCAGCACCTCGCTCTCCCACCCAGAGGAGTGGCTGCATCACAGCAGTATGTAACTCGGGAAAGAAGCTTGAAACCTGTCCATTTAATCCACATTTGACTGAAGAAATGTACAGGAATCTGTCCATTTCATCCACATTTGACGCATGAAATGTACAGCAGAGTCACTGCTGTAAGCAGAGTCCCACAGGCACACAGGCAGAGATCCAGGGTCATGCACATGGGTCAGAAAACGTGTAAGTTAACTTTTGGAAGAACCAGAGAAAAGGGGTGAAAATTGAGAAATTGTATCCCAAAATAGTGTCTCTTAAGGCGGGTAGAGTCCCCTGACAACTCTCCTTACATTCCTCCAGAGTCAAAAAAGTCTGGGTTAACTTTTGGAAGAACCAGAGAAAAGGGGTAAAAATGGAAAAAAGTACCCCAAAATAGTGTTCAATAAGGCGGGTAGAGTCCCCTGACAACTCCCCTCACATTCCTCCAGAGTCAGAAAAAGTCTAAGTTAACTTTTGGAAGAACCAGAGAAAAGGGGTGAAAATGGATAAAATGTATCCGAAAATAGTGTCTCTTAAGGCGGGTAGAGTATGGGGTGACGTATATGGACACTTGAGCACCAGCAAGACCCCCGCCTCCATAACCTTGTGCACCAGGCGAACCTGTGTACCCACACTCAAAAAACTAAAACGATGATGTACTCAATTTAATTGGTGAAACATTTTTACACTTAATAATATTGAGTAAATCTTAAAGCTGTGAAATCATTTAAATGTGCCTTTATGAATTGAGTAAATGTAAGTTAAAAAATCAAGTAGGTGTAAATAACTACATTTAGTACCATAACATATACAATTGAGTACATATAATTAAAATCCTAAGTCAATGCAATAGTAACCCTAAGTCAAAACCACTAATTTTTTATAGTAGATAGCATTTAAATGCTAGGTAGATGTAACTGAAAAGGAGACTATTATTTAACAAAACAAATGTGTGAAATGTACTCAATGTTTTTAACTACATTTAATTAAAACTGGACTATTAATTATATAAATATATGCATTACATTTACTTATTTTTTTAACTGTATTTACCCTTTACTCCAGGAGTGCTTTACCTGAGGTCAATACATCTAATAAAACAAAAATTATAAACATAACACAATAAGCAATTGTACACATTGACATTTGAATTACACATTTATTGTTCAAATTTGACATGACATTAAGTGTCAACCTGGTTTATTTAAACGGTCTTTTAAAAAACACGGGTAAAATACAAGACCAATTGCAGCAGAGAAATCCTAGCATTGGAAATCTCAACTTGGATTATTTAACAAATAAAACTGTTAGGCATTTTATCTAGCTTAACTTCCAGTGAACATTTCCATTGAGCTATGGGAGCAACGGGCTGAACTTAACTCTGCATATGACTTAAATGCATCGAGAACAGTGACACTTCACAACAATAACAGTCCAAAATGCAAATCAATCAATAGAACTCAACTTGTACCATCTTGCTGAACAGTAGTCGGCAACTACATGTGCAGGCAATTTTTCAGTCTCTGCACTTTCGTTGAAAGGTTGCCAGGATCCAGCTCCAGCAGCAGTTTCTGGAATACCTCGAAACTATATTTTAGATTCTTCGGGTATCTCAGATCCAAGGCATAAGTTAGTCCCAACAGATAGCAGCAGGCTCTGCTTAGATCCCCAAGACTTCTGAGGACAGGGATGCCCTCAATCACGATCCCTACATCAGTAGGTTGATCGACTGACCCATCTTGGTTCTGCAGCAGGTATATTTTCATCACCTCCTCGGCCAACTCCTCTTGTACACGGACAGGTACATCAGCAACATCCTGCAGACATTGAAAAGATAACTGGTTAGTGCTTACTTTCTGCCTGCATGTTACAAGACACACAGAGCAATTCCTCACTGCTCACTCACTATGTATGTTATTGATCATCTCACAGTCATCCATGATTACATTATCTAAAACTTCAAAACTAACACTGTTAAAAATCCTGAAAACGATTGTACTAACTAGGGCTGCAGCTATAGAGTATTCTAACCATTCATTCATTAAATCGGATAATACATTATTTTGCTTTATTAAAAGAGCAATAGTAAATATAGAAAAGAGAAAATAAGACCGGCCTCTTAAAATGAACAAGATCAACATTGTTATTGTTTAAATTGCAGACAATAATATTATCTTTCAAAACTAGACCCATTTAGTGCATTACGTTTTAAAGAACCCATTTTCTGAAATGCAAAAACGAATTATTGTTTTTTTATTTCAAATAACTTTTTTTTTAAAAGTATAAGTTTTCTGGGCTACTCATATAAGGGTACTATAATTGTAACTGATCACTGCACATCTGTATCGGCCTCGGTCTCACCTCTGTGTCACGCTGTCTGTCTATTCGTCTGCTTGACTGAGTGCGTGTATGTCTGTCCCACTGCTCGATCATTTTTAGTAATCGAGTTACCTGAGGAATCATTTCAGCCCTAGTACTAACCTCAAAGTCCTTGATCAAGGCACTCGCATCTTCTCCCAGATGGTCGATGAGACATTGGATGACAACCTCTCGTTTTCGCTGAATGGGGATTCCACTCTGCAGAATAGAGCAGTCTTTCAACAACTAATACAATGTATTACTCTACACATTACTTGAGCAGAATTTTGCTTTACTTTGACAACTTTAATGTCAAACTGTTTCAATTGAATTAACATTAAAGAAATTAAACATTGTCAGTATAGTATGTTGCGGAGGGATGTAAAGTAGATGCAAGAATAAAACGTCTGAGGGGATAAAGAGGAGTTGTCGGATTAGGATAAATAATATCTAAAGTAATTCGTGATTGTAATTAACTTACAAAGCAAAGAAATGCGATTGAGACAGGTGGAATTATTAAGGCAATTAAAAGGTAGGGTATGTAAGTTTGAGAAACCCGCTCGAGTGCGCTAGGATTTGAAAATACACAGCCCCTCCTCCAACACACTCGAACATGACCAATGAGGGCACGAGATAAGTGTGTGTCCAGATGGAAGGCTGACAGGCAGGTAGACCATCCAGTTATTTTAGCCGGCTCAGATGATTGGTCGTGCTTTTTACAGCGCTACAGCTTCCACAGATGCATTTTTTGTCAAAGCACTTCAGATATTCATTATATATTCATCTCGAGCCGGTTTCTCAAACTTACATACCCTACCTTTAAGGAAGTAACTATATAAGTGGGGGATAACATGTTAATACCTGAAGTAGAATACTCATTTTTGCCCGATGTCGCTCTCAAAAACACTCCGACCGGCGGAGGCCCTGCTCCAAAAACCTCTCCATACAGCGAAATCATTATTGCTATTTTTGGAGAGGATTCCCCCACTTTCACCGGGTTGAATGGGATCGACAACTCAGAGCCGTCAACCTCAATATTTGAAGAGGTTGACGAAGACGTGTCAGCTGTAACTAGTGGTAAGTCATTAATAGAGTAACATCACCCTACATTATCTATATACATATTACCCCCGTGAGCAAGATAACAATTAGCAATCGCGGCAGTTGATAACAACTGACAGTAACTGACAGTAACTTGCCATTTTACAGACTCAGAGGACCGCAGAGAAGAGGGAAGTCCCACACCCACAGCGTCAGCGATGACTCAAGGGGAATCCCAAATGGCCACACCCCGAAAGAGAAAGAGGGATTTGTCAGAGCTACAGCGGGAACTGACGGAGAAAGAAATCGTTCGTGTGGAGGTGGAGACTGTAAAATTGAGAGTGGAACACGAACAAATTGAGATGGAGAAATTGAGACTCCAAATAATAATTCTTAAGAATCAGCTACTAATCACTGAAGAAGACAATGTGTTCACCGTTCTGTAATCATGTTGTACTTGTTTTTTATCTCAATTTCATGTTAATACAGTAGTTCTCCAAAATGTTGTTATTTAATGTTCTTGTGTTCTTTGAATAAAATAGGCCTAATGAAAATATGTGGTCACAAAGGGAACTTATTGAAATGCAATTGCCTAAAAACAGTGTTCATATTACAAATATATAAGTCTATATGTTGTTTATTATATGATTAAGTAAGTCGTCCACCGATATCTTCACGGATGCCAGCAGGAGCCACAGGGTTCTCATCCGCCTCCAGTGCCAATTCTCCTTGAAGGGGGATTCTCTTTTTCACACAGATGTTGTGCAGCACCGCAGTGGGAGCAATGATCACGCAGACGCGCTCAGGGTGCATTCGCATTTCACTGTGGAGGCAGTGAAACCTACACAAAAAAGCAAAAAACAATTTAGCCTATATCTACATTAAAAGGCTGGCCTTTTATATATTATAAAAATGACTTACTAATCTACGTTTGAGCACTCCAATGCAGCGCTCTACAATGTTCCTCCTTTGTGTATGCTTGTCATTATAGCGGCATTCTTGTGCAGTTCTCTCTGCGATGACAGGTGTCATTAGCCAGCGCTTCAGAGGGTATCCACTGTCTCCGAGAAGAAGACCATTCACTCTCCCTGCCTCAAATTCCCGTTGAAGGGCGCTCTCTCTCAGGATGCGGGCATCATGGGTCGACCCAGGCCATCTTGCAACGAGGTCGACAATGCCCATGTCCGAGTTGCACACAATTTGAACATTTATAGAATGGTAACCCTTTCTGTTAACATACAAATACTCATGTTCAGAGGGGGCCTGAATGCGAACATGAGTACCGTCGTTGCATCCGACAATACCAGGTATACCTGATTTTAACAAAAGATCTTGCCTGGATTTCGCTGCTTCTTCGGTCAAAGTACTGGCAGCAGCGGCTGCCAAACAAAAACCCTTAAATTAAAGTAAAATACTTTAACTTAAATAAAGTGAATAAGCCATTAATTTACGGGAATTGTACTTAAAGATTTTACAGGAAAACATTGTAATTGTACAGATGTATCCTCTCTTTTTACAGTCAATAACATTTAATAAAAGTACAGCACTAAAACTTCTACGGGCAAAAAACCCGTAAAAAAACGGTCAAATGACTGGCAGCAGCGGCTGCCAAACAAAAACCATAAAATTAAAGTAAAAATACTTTAACTGAAATAAAGTGCAAAAGCAATTAGTATACAGAAATTGTCCTTAAAGATCTTAGAGGAAACTTTCCTCTCTTTTCAAAATCCATTGTCTTAAAATGTTACATTCAAATACCTTAAATAAAGTTCTGATGAGAAAAACTGTTTTTTACATTTTGTTTTTATTAGATTTGTCAAACACTAAAATAAATACAGAACCTAAAGTTCTACAGCTAGAATACTGTTATTTTACAGCTTTCTAACATTTTCCAATCAAACAGGTTCAACAAAATGACAACACAAAATGTTCTGTAGGAAACAATTACTCTGAAAACTTAAAATATAAAAATAATTGTAGAATTATAGTACAACTAATGAATACAGCATTTCATATTTAAACGTCATACTTATAAACAGTATAAACAAAAAGTACGTTTAATTTTTTAAGAGTACTTTGAAACATTCTCAACTGAAAATAACAGAAATTACAAAATGGTGACATATGTTCACATTGTCAATGTGAAGGAGCAGTGTGCAGGATTTAGTATGTCTAACAATGGGGATGTAGGTTCCAACCAATGGATAGCTTGTTCACTCACCCTCCTATCCCAAGTTTGTAGGATAATGAATGTTGGCTGCAAAAAACTTGAGGCCCAATCATGTTTCCTCTGTCCATTCTGCGCTGCTGTAGATGTGGCAGTGCAACCTAGAGGACAAAAAGATCAGAATCAGAAACGGGTTTATTGCCAGGTAGGTTCACACGTACGAGGAATTTGACTAGGTGTCGTACATACAAATACAACATTTAAAAAAGTACACAGATAGCGAACTATATTAAGAACACTGTAATAAAAATATAGTAAGATAGAAATAAAATAAAGAAGTAACTTACATCGAAATATAATGCAATAAATTATAGAATATAAAATATGTGCAGTAAGCAATATTTAAACATTGCATTATTTACCATCCTGTGATCTCCATTATGTAATGCATAGAGTCTGCATTGTGGCTGAGGTAAAGTGTCAGTGGGGGGGGGGGGGCCCTGTTGAGGTGGTGAGAGGTGTTGGTCCTGATGGAGAGAGGTGTTGGTCCTGATGGAGAGAGGTTCTGGTCCTGATGGAGAGAGGTTTTGGTCCTGATGGAGAGAGGTGTTGGTCCTGATGGAGAGAGGTGTTGGTCCTGAAGTACAACTGGGATTTCCAAGAGGAAGATATGCTTGGTCAATTCTTAATAAAAATGAAAAACCAACAAATTGAGCACTTGAGTTTTCATTAGCAGCGCAGCTACAAATACCGCTAACAGTCTATTTCCTTAAAATGGTACATATCGCTGAATCTATATTTTCATCTTCAGGTGATTGAATCTAAATAATGTCCCTGTACAATAAGATTCGAGCATTTTGTAATCCAGTGAGGAAATTCAAGACCAGTAAATATTGATTGATTAAACAACACTAAATAAAATGTTAGTGTTTTCTTCAAACTCAGACTCTTTGCTGCGGCTGTACCTCAAAGACAAAACAATTGTCTGATGATCTTTGTTGAACAAGGTCTGATTGTCCTGTGGGGTATTTTTAAATACTTTACTAAACCACATTCAATATTATGTTAGACACAAGTTAGTTATTACTCACATAACAAGATGGTTGGAACCACAAATCTCTCATTTGGACCCATCAGACCAAAGTACAGATTTCCACTTTCTAATGTCCAATCCTTGTGTTTCTTGGCCCAAACAATTCTCTTCTTCTTGTTGTTCATCCTCAGTAGTGGATCTTTGCAGCAATTGGACCTTGAAGGCCTGATTCACGCAGTCTCCTCTGAACAGTGGATGTTGAGATTGTCTGCTACTTGAGCTCTGTGATCATTTATGTGGGCTCTAATCTGAGGTGCTTTAATTTGCAGTTTCTGAGCCTGGTAACTCTGATGTGTTTATCCTCTGAGCATAGGTAACTCTTGTTCTTCCTTTCCCGGGGGGCGGTCCTCGTGAGAGCCAGTCTCATCATAGCCTTCCATGTTTTTTGTGACTGCACTTGAGGATACATTCAAAGTTCTTGACATTTTCCGGTTCGACTGGCCTTCATTTCTTAAAGTGATGATGGACGGTCGCTTCTCTTTACTGAGTTGAGTGGTTCTTGCTATAATATGGATTACAACAGCAATCAAATAGGGCTTTCCACTGTGCACTATCTCTACCTCTGCACAACACAACTGATGGTCTCAAACACATTCAGAAGGCAAGTCATTCCACACATTGACTCTTGACAAGGCACACGTGTTAATAGAAAACCATTCCAGGTGACGACCTCATGAAGCTGACTGAGAGAAGCCAAGAGTGAGCAAAGCTGTCATCAAGGCAAAAGGGGCTACTTTGACGAATCTAAAATAAAAATCATTTTCTTGATTTTTTAACACTTTTTTGTTAACTAGATAATTCCATATGGTTTCTTTCATAGTTTTGATGTCTTCAGTGTTAATCTGCAAAGTAGAAACAAATTAAAATAATAAAAAACATTGAATGAGAAGGTGTCCAATCTTTTGACTGGTACTGTATATAAAAAACACACATATTTGAACATTTATCAGGTTCCCTCATCTATAATCATTTATACAAGCGCAACTTTGAACATGTGCAGCAGTAAAATGCAACATACAAAATAATCAAGAAACAACATAAATTAAACACTGACAGGGAACATTTTACTGCACCATCATTACTGTTACATAAGAAGGTGCCGTCAAATGTTCTGTTAATACTTGCATACTTTTACTTAACACTAGAACCGCCAGAGGTCGCTGTATACCTAAAACCGCCAAAGGGTAAAATGTACCCGCTATTGATTTTCAAGGTAGAATGCTATTTTATTTATCATACAGAACAGTGAGTTTTGATCGCACAGGGATGAAACTCATACCAATAGAATCGGTGGACTCTCAGCTTTTCATATGATATAGTTTGTGCAGATAGCATGAAGTATAAAATATCGCTAAGAATGCTGATGTAAACGCTTGGTGTTAGACTTGTGTTTTTGTTTAGGTACAAATCTCTCTATGTCTCTCGCTATCCATCTATAACTATCTATAGATCTATCTGTAATGTTCTGTTCTATGGACATATAATTGTCTACACAAACAGACGACGCGGACTACTTCTCTCATTCAGTGTCCATTTTTATTCAACTGGCACGTAACCTGCACACATGCATTACGTCCTCAACGTGAGCTCAGTCATCCAAGATCTTGTATTCTCCAAGATGTTACACTATCTATATCTATCTATCTATCTATCTATCTATCTATCTATCTATCTATCTGTCTATTATCTATCTATCTATCTATCTATCTATCTATCTATCTATCTATCTATCTATCTATCTATCTATCTATCTATCTATCTATCTATCTATCTATCTATCTATCTATCTATCTATCTATCTGTCTATATATCTATCTATCTATCTCTCTCTCAATCTATAAGGAACCGCAGTAGACAAAAGGCGTTGCTATAGCAACACGTCATGTTTACGCTGCATTTTCTATGAGGTAAATATTACCCGCTGGCGGATATAGGTATAAATGGCATTTTTTTTGGCGAGTTTTTCAATCTGACTTCATATTGAAAATTGTTAACAACAGAGGGTGCCACATAACACACTTTCAGAAAAGGACTGGGAGACTTTAATATGTTATTGAAAAAAAGTTACATAGAATCAAAAAACAGCTGCGGGTAAAATGTACCCGTTGGCGGTTCTAGTGTTAAATAAGGTTTGAATGCAGGATTTAAATTTGTAACAGAGTATTTTCATTATATACTGTAGGCGTAGTGTATCTGTGAACGATCCCAAATACAATTCATTGTTTACATTAGAGCTACGCAAGAAGAAAAAACCCTTTTTAACTGGAAGTGGAAAGGGGCTGGGCTACATGAGGTGACTTGAGCCAACAGAAATACACAATAGGTGGGACTAAGAAAGATAATGTGAAAATATAAAAACAAAGGCATTCATTAGGGCTGCAAAATGTCTCCCATTGTAATGGTGATGAGGTTTTTAAATGCTAACACTTAACAGTTTGTTCTGACTGTGTTTCCTGTTTCCTGCAGACGTCCAGCAGCTGGTGGTGGTTAAAGAAGAGCTTCTCCCTGACCAGCAGGAGTGGAGCACCAGTCTGGACCAGGAGGACCCAGAGCCCCCCCCCCCCCACACATTAAGCAGGAACAGGAGGGAGAGCAGCTTCAGGAGCTGGAGGAGGCTGATATCACCAAGTCCACTTTCACTCCTGACCCTGTGAAGAGTGAAGATGATGAAGAGAAACCTCAGTCCTCTCAGCCTCATCAAAGACAAACTGAACACATGGAAACAGAAGCTGATGGAGATGACTGTCGAGGACCAGAACCAGCCAGGAACTCAGATCCAGAGAGCAGTTTACAACCAAAGACTGAGGACCACACTGGAGACTCTTCTGAACCTGACACTGAAGACTCTTCTGAACCTGATACTGAAGACTCTTCTGAACCTGACATTGAAGACTCTTCTGAACCTGACACTGGAGACAGTGCTGACTGGAAAGAGACCAGAGAACCTGCCTCAGGCTCAAACTCACTGAAAAATAGACATGAATCTGTCAGTGATCCACAACGTAGTGCTGAAAAGAAACAATTCAGCTGCTCAGTCTGTAAGAAAGCTTTTTCACAGAGTGGAAGTTTAAAGGCACACATGAGAATCCACACAGGAGAGAAACCATTCAGCTGCCCAGTCTGTAAGAAATCTTTTTCACATAGTGGACATTTAAAGAGACACATGAGAATCCACACAGGAGAGAAAAATTGATCTGCAAAGTTTGTGACAAAAGATTTAAATGGCGTAATCGTTTAAAAAGACCAAGTGTGTTGGTTAGGGAATACATTTGTCTATTTTGTATCCTAATGCTGTTACATGTAATACGTTACTCCCTAAGCCTGTTTTCACCCACCTGCAACCGATTCGCTAATAATCACAAATATGAATTTCTTCGACCCCTTGAGACTATTTCTTGTTTAATAATCGTTACATCTCCTCAGGACCAAGTTCCCGTGTCCTGCCTTTCACCTGCTGATGGCCCACTGCTCATTTAAGGTGGACTCACCTTTACAAGGTACCAGCTAGTCTTAGTGTCTTAATGCAAACGTTTTGTAAAGTGATGCTAGACCAACAACGTGCTGTTGGGCTGTGTGCTCTCTGCAGGACGGTGTCTGTACTCAAAGATTGTTGATGAAATGAGAGCTTCACTCTGTTTTTGTTGTCTAAACAACGCCAACAGAGCGATACGTCTTCTTTCCAGCAGATGGCATAAATGTTACATCATGCAGTTCAACTGTCATCCACATATTAGAGATTCAAAACAGCAATGTGTGAGATAGGGCTAGTAATTGACTATTTCAACAGAATGTGAAGAGGTTACAGTCTTGAGGCCATGTCCAATATGTTTATGTTTTGTTTGATTAAATCGACTGAAATGAGCATTCAATGACTCAATTATTCTGAATTACTGTCATTACGTCATGGGTTTGCATTGCAATGTTAGAACGCATAAAACCCAACTTTATTTCTTCCAAGTTGCGGGTGTTCATTGTTTAGAAGTCTGCTGTGTTTCATCCAAGCTTCCACTGCGTGCTCCGATAATGCTGAAAGTATCTGTTGTATGCTTTACCTGCTCCAGGTACTAGGCTACAACTAGGCTACATTTGTTTTTGTCTTTAGTAAGGTGGGAGGTGCTGCTACCTGTCTGTCTGAAGGGACTGTAAGGTGGGAGGTGCTGCTACCTGTCTGTCTGAAGGGACTGTAAGGTGGGAGGTGCTGCTACCTGTCTGTCTGAAGGGACAGTAAAGTGGGAGGTGCTGCTACCTGTCTGTCTGAAGGGACAGTAAAGTGGGAGGTGCTGCTACCTGTCTGTCTGAAGGGACAGTAAAGTGGGAGGTGCTGCTACCTGTCTGTCTGAAGGGACTGTAAGGTGGGAGGTGGTGCTGCACGTGCCAGGTGGAGACATTTGTCTTTGTTATCATGTTTCATTTCCAGTTTGTTTTTCAGCTGTTATTAAAATATCTTTGTGCTCATTATTGTCTCTGTGTGTTTGTGTCCCCGGCTTTCTCTCGTTTTAATCTGCACAAACTGAAACAGGTTCATGTCACAGTCTGATCCACGCGGCAGCTTCAGGCAACATGTTTGCAATAATTGGATTTATTTTAAATTAAACCTCACTGAGACGAGTCCTCAAGCCAGAGAAGAAACTGCAGAGGAAAAATCTAAGTGAGGGTCGGATGTCGAGCAGAACGATGAAACATGTTATTCCTTCCATACCATATGTACTGTACTGCTTACTAACCTGGTTCATCCAACCCGGTATCACGGCAAGACGTGAACATGTGACGATTTACCATGCTGGGAGACTTGGAGATGTCACGATTTCGTCCCTTCAAACGTGACAGTTACACGGTATTGTTAACCCACGTTAACCAGTGGAGAAATAACCGGAAATGCCAAGCAAATGCTAACCCGACGTAATGATTTATTTTTTAATAGTCACACTCCATTACGCAGATTTTCTTGTTTCCCCAGCTGGTCGACACCTCTTTTAGCATAAACAAAGACTACATTGATGTATTAAATCGATGTTAATCCATGCGTGTGGATGTGGAATTAACGGACTTGACGTTGTGCGATTGAGTTGCCAGGCAACAGCTTCGGTTCATGTTAATTTACAAACTCTTCGACTACAACCGTAGTTATATTTAAAAACATGTTAAAAGGCCTCACGAAATACTTTAATGTAAATTAAAATGTAAATGTGAAGGAATGTGTGTATAACAGAAAACATCCATCATAAACGAAATCGGAAACAGGCGTAGGCAAGATCCTCAGCTCGACGATTGGATAGTTTAACCGTAATGCATGCTGGGATTTGGTGTTTATGTGATGTGAAATCTGAAAACGTTTTTTAAAAATAAAATAATACTTTATTCAGAGTGTGCTTGCTTTTCTCTTTGGAGGTCATCACATAACGGCATTGTAATACACGGTTCGGCTGCATTAAATATGACATATCTGCCGTAGTTCTGTATTTATAGAGCCCTGCTGTGAAGACTTCTAGACAAACAGGAGAACTGCCGCCAAAACTGAAAACGTGACGTGGATCATAAATATATCAGCAATTAAACAACATATTACATTTATTTTCACACAATACGTCTCCTTGCAGTATCAACACTAATTCGGCTGACTTTTATATTTGATCTATTTGGTAGATAGGCTGTATTTACACCATAACGGCACAGAGCTGATAGAAAGGGACACCTGGTGGTTGAAGAACATTATTTTATTTTATTATTTTATTATTAGATATTTAACTCTAGCGAACCGCTAGCCTTTCAATGTAATTTCCCATAGGGGTTAGCATGAA
The DNA here is from genome assembly GCF_902827175.1 of Gymnodraco acuticeps. NCBI lineage: Eukaryota > Metazoa > Chordata > Actinopteri > Perciformes > Bathydraconidae > Gymnodraco > Gymnodraco acuticeps. Next base: position 573,622 of record NW_022991995.1, on the reverse strand, counting down.
GCTAACGCATCGTTTATGATATGGTTGTTAACACACGCGTGACATGTATGATAATATGTTAAATGATTGCTATGCTTGAAATGAATGTACATTTCCGTGTGTGTCCAGTTGTACAGTGCTTTCTGAGTAAAACTTTAAAACGGAACTTCTGAAGCCGAGTGTTCTTCCTGTTGTCTGTCTGCCCGGGAGTGGGGGCAGAATAGTGTTGTTTTAAAAGTGTAAAACCGTTTTTTTTAATAAGAATTGCATTTGATGTTACTTAATAATTATATTTAAATATTACCTATGTTGTGGAAATAATTATCATCATCAATTATCATGCCAATTAGTAACATACAGGACAAACCTCGATGTCTGTTTACCTTCTTTAAGGACACAGGCGGCTTAGCCAATAATGTTATTGTTCCCATTCTGTGACCGGTCAATACTGGGATACAGATGGTCTGTGTTGTGGGTACACTGGGACACTTCCTTCTCTGTATTTGTGGACTCCAAGGTAAAATCTTCGAGGTCATAAGTGTCCGAGGCAAGTAGCTCTGTGTTCCCACACTGTTTAGGCTATCTCCTCAAATATGTTGTTTACTCTCTGCGAAACCAGTTAGATGGGCTGGCAAGAGAGAGGCTCTCCAGAATTGACGTGGCAACTCTACCGTGAAGTCAGAACCTCTGACTCTTGGACTTGTGATGTGAATCCTCCGGCCGTTAACTCCAAATAAACCATCATGTGTTTGACATCAAAGCTACTGCTCTTCCCGTGTCTCCTTCCTGAGTCGGTGACTCCCACTGCATAGCTACACAGAAGTTTCCTCTACAACCTACATATTTATTAAATAAAAGATAAGAATAGCAAGTAAAAATAACCTGAAAAGCCAAATATCTTTTACTCGAGATTTGTAATAAGATGCACATGTAATCTTAAGTAAAATCTACTATAGCCTACAATAGTAAATAAAATGTACTTACAAAACTGAGTGTGACAGTAAAGTTTACTTAAGTGCCTTTAGTAACAAACACTTCTTGACTGTAAGTAGAAGCTATTTGAAATATACGTAGTTAAACTGCGTGCGTTTTGTTACCTCGATGTTCCTAAGTAAATCTTACTCCCCGTTTTTTTCAGTGTAGACAAAAATAAGACGGAAATAAAATACAAATATTTGTACGACTATTTATATTTTGTTGCACGGTTGAAAATGTTTTCGTATCTTGTATTTTGAGGGTGATACTGCAACACGAATTAAAATAAAAACGGTTTTAATTAGGTCAACTATCATCCTGCTACGGTCCCGCGCCAGCGCCTTTTCTTGCAGGTGAATAACCTGAGCCCCGGCTCGATGAGCAAACTGGATAAATCAAAGAAAATAAAAGTATCGGAGCAACACAGAGGGTTTGATTCTGCGTGGACAGATGTGACCGGAGGTCTTCTCGCTCTGTGCCGCTGCTTAGCACCGTGCCAGCGCACCAATTGTGCGCACCGGCTATTTAAGCTGAGGTGCCAAACTGGGTCCCTCCCATTTCCGCTTCTCCTGTGGTGGCTGCAGCCTGGCGTGGTGACGCAAATTGTTTGGCTTGGCAACGTTCATGTCCTACTCTCTACCAGACAGGTAAAGCACGTTGCAGTCTGTCATTCATTCATGGACACGAGCTACACACTGCTGACACTTTTCTCGTCTTTGCGCCAGTTTCCTTTAATGTAATAATACATGCAAAAAAACTGTAGTTTTTGTCTATCAAATAACAATATATACAATGTTAGAGGCTATCAAGCTATCAAATATGTTTTGTGGCTCCAGACAAACATTGGTGGAAAAGGGGGCAACATGGCTCTTTTGGTCGAAAAGGTTGCAGACCCCTGCCATAGTTTATGGGCGCTGTACGCTATGTATGCCTAGTTCTGCTAAGATAGGATAATATTATACTTTATTGATCCCAAATTGGGAAATTGTTTTGTTATCAAATATCGTTAATAGTATTCATATATATTTTTTCTTCCCCCAATTTCCGGCACCCCCCATGGATGGATGTACCCTTAGCATTCGCCTATACTGCCTATGCCAGTGGTTCTCAACTGGGGTCGCGGACCAGTTTAGAGTGGGTGATACAGTTCAGCTTTGGTTCCTTCATCTCATTAAACCTTTTTTAAATCATTCTTTAGTTCTGTGAAGGGATATGAGGGACATATGCACTGTACTTCACTTTAATTAATAATATATGCTGAAAAGTGTATATATTACAGCACGACTTTTTGTTGAATAGATTTGAGTGGTTCAAAACTTCGGGTCGCGATTTGTTGACAAAGGAAAAAAGTGGGTCCCGAGGTCTGACACGTTGAGAACCACTGGCCTGTGCCAAGGTCCGGCCCTGTTTGACACAGAGATTATTTTAATACTAACCTGTTATAACTAAAGCCTTGAGGTTTAGTTTTAACACAGAAACAAAGCAAACAGCATTTTCCAACCAGGAGAAACACTTTAAACATCAGCTCACTCTCAGAGTTTCATGGATTATTAAAGGTCCCATGTCATGGCCATTTCTACTTGTTAGCAGAGTAAGCATAACTTCATTGCTGTTTAGCATCCAAATAAGCGGAGGAATAACGAAACATCAGAGACAGTGGCATTTCATTCAACGGACTCTCCCATTGGAGGCGTGGCTTTATTTATACCCATCATGACCTTTAACCTGTTACGCTATTGGCTTCCGGTCATGCACAATGAATAACACAAATTGGTTCACATTTACTTCAATGTTAACACCCCCACTTGATATCACATTTGTGGTTTTTTAACAAATAAAAACATTAGAAGGTTCTCTACCTTACATCAATTGTTACTCTCCAAACAGAAACTTTGCAAACTTAATCAACTTTAAACTTTGGTGCAGGTTTAGTCATAACATCTGCCACCATCTGGTCTGTTGGACAGTACATCAGATTTGTTTTTCCTCCTTCCACAGTTGATCTCAGAAAATGATACTTAATGTCAATATGCTTGTATCTCTGTCTGCTAACAGGATTCTTTGCCAACGCTATTGTGCCCTGGTTGTCTTCGTAAATCGTAGGTAGTGTATATTCACATTTGTCAATGCCTTCTAGTAGTTGTATTAAGTACATACACTCCTGCATAGTAGCTGCTAAAGCCATATACTCAGCTTCACAAGTTGATAAAGCGACAGTTGACTGCTTTTTGGTTTTCCAGGAAACCAGTGGCCCGCTCTCATTAAGGCTAACACAATAACCTGACATACTCCGTCTGTCGGTTAGGTCAGCAGCCCAATCTGCATCGCTGTATGCTTGTAAGCCCAGTTTTTCACTCTTACATTTCCGGTAACACAGTTCCCTGTCGATTGTACCTTCCAGATATCTCAGTACATGTGTTACAGAAGTCCATTGCTCTTCTGTCGGCTCAGAAAAATACTGGGACAGTTTACTGACAACAAAACTCAAATCAGGCCTCGTGCACAGAGCCAGGTAGATCAGGCTACCAACTGCCTCTCTGTACATTCTCACATCCTTCATTGGTACAGCATCATCTAAGTAGTTCAGTTTTTGCTCACAAGGTGTCGCTCTCGGTTTACAATCCTGCATGTTAAACCTTTCAAGTATTTTGTTCACATATTTCTTCTGTGACATCTTTACACATGAATCAGTTTGATCAAAATCAATGCCCAGGAAATGTTTTAGTTTCCCCAAGTCTTTCATCCTGAATTTAGCTGTGAGCATCTCCTTAACAACTTTCAATGCATTGTTATCACTAGCTGCAATGATTATGTCATCAACCCATATTATCATTATCACTTTGCAGTTTCCAGTTTATTTTGTGTAAACACAATGGTCAGACGGGTTCTGTAGGAACTCTTTCACTCAGATACTCATGCAGCATGTTGTTCTGACTGTTGAAGCCCATATAGTGACTTTTCTAGCTTGGACACCAACTTTTCACCTTTACTGGATTTGACCTCAAAACCTTCTGGCTGTTCCATGTACATCTCACAGTCTATTGGTGCGTGTAGGTAAGCAGTTTTAACATCCATTTTGTGTAAAATCAGATGTTCCTGTGCTGCTTTTTGCATTACCACTCTGATACTGGTGAGGTAGGTGAACATGTCTCATCATAGTTGTCACCCCTCTTCTGACTGTATCCCTTGGCTACATATCGTGCCTTGTATCTTTCGGACCCATCAACATTGGTTTTGATATCATACACCCATTTACCCCCCACTGCTCTCTCACCTTGAGGTAAGTTGGTCAGGATAAATGTATTATTTTCTTTTAGTGATTGCATTTCCTCATCCATTGCACTAACCCATTGTTTTGACTCAGATGAAGTTACAGCTTCCCTAAATGTTAAAGGGATATTGCACATTCATCTGTAACAATAGTCAATATTTGTTAGTAGCTGATCCTCACTTTCCTTACCACATACACTGCCACATAAGTAAGCTGGCTTTTTCCTCGCTCTTGGAGGATAACGCCTAAGCTCACTCTTGTCGTCTTCTGTCTCTGTTACCATAGATACTGGACTAACGTTAGTATCACGCTTGATTTTGCCAGATTTGTTCTGTACCTCAAAGTCATCATCAGAGACGGTTTCTGTTTGTGTTTCTCTTTCTGAATTGGTCTTGGTCACAAACTTCACAAGTCTAGATTTTTGCACTTTGCCACTGTCAGGGAAATAGACCATGTAGGCTGGACTATTTTTGTCATATCCAACTAAAATTCCCTCTTCACACCTTGAGTGCAGTTTATTTTTGTCTTGCTTATAGCACACTGACCCAAACGTGTGCATTCTGGACTGGTTAGGCCGTCTACCGGTCAGCATAAAGTAAGGTGTCTGTTTTGTGCGGTTGTTAAAGCATATGTTCCTTACTCCAGCTGCTGTCTGTACTGCATAGGGCCACATACTTTTTGGCATCAAATTTGCTTTAAGCATGCACCTGGCCATGTCAAAAAGTGTGCGCCAATTCCTCTCAGCAGTGCCATTTTGATGTGGGGAATACGGTGCTGACTTTTCATGTCTAATGTTATTACTGCATAGTAATGCTATGTAATGTTTACCTGTGAACTCTGTGCCGTTGTCTGACCTGATACTTTTTACTTTCCTGTATGGGGCAGTATCGGACAGAAATCTATCTGTTGCTTGCACTGTGTCACTTTTGTTTTTAAGGAAATACACAAACACTGCACTGGAGTAATAATAATATTAATAATATATTTTATTTATAAGCGCACTTTTCATTTGCGTAAACAAAACTCAAAGTGCTAAAAATTAAAAATTAAAAAGGGTGAAACAAAACAACAAAAACAATAAAAACAATAAAAAAACAATTTAAAAACAATTAAAACAACATCATAAAAGCTGTGACATTCGTGACGGCATGGCATAATGTGGGGGATTTAAAAATCTAGTTAAAGGCTATTCTAAAAAGATGCGTTTTTAGGCCTTTTTTGAACGCCTCCACAGTCTGTGGTGTCCTCAGCTGGTTTGGGACGGCCACAGTCTCGGAGCAGCGGAGCAGAAGGCTCGGTCTCCCATGGTCTTCAGTTTTGTCCTTGGTGGGATGAGGAGGTTTGCCTTTACTGAACGTAGGTTCCTCGTGGAGGTTTGTGGGGTGAGTAATTCCTTGATGTAGGAGGGAGCATTTCCATATATGCACTGATGAGTGAGGAGGGTGATTTTGTAGTCAATCCTGAGTGAGACCGGGAGCCAGTGCAGTGATTTGAGGATGGGTGTGATGTGTTCGTACTTCCGCACTCTCATCAGGATCCTAGCAGCTGTGTTTTGGATGTATTGCAGCTTCTGGATGTTCTTGCTAGGAATCCCAATGAGAAGTGCATTACAGTAGTCCAGCCTGGAGGAGACAAAGGCGTGGACAAGCTTTTCATCATCTGGCAGACTGAGTGTGGGGCGGAGTTTCGCAATATTTCTAAGGTGGTAGAAAGAGGTCTTGCATATTTGCTTGATGTGGGCCTCAAAGGTCAGGTGATGATCCATTTTAACTCCCAGATTGGTAACCGTTGGTGAGAGTGGAATGTTCTGACCGGAGAAGGTGATGCTGGTGATGGCGGATGAACGGACCTGATGTGGAGTGCCAATAAGAATGGCTTCAGTCTTGGAGCTGTTTAGCTGGAGAAGGTTTTGCTTCATCCACACCTTTATCTCCTCCAGGCATGTGGTTATTGTGGATGATGGCAGAGGTGCAGAGGGGGTTGGGTTTGCTCTGATGTAGAGCTGTGTGTCATCAGCATAGCAATGGAAAGATATTCCATGCCGGCTGATGACATGACCAAGGGGAGATATGTATATGATGAAAAGGGTGGGGCCGAGGACTGATCCTTGGGGGACACCGCAAGTCACAGAGTGAGTTCTTGATTTAGCCGCTCCCACATGCCATCAACAACATTCTGTAACTTCTGAATATCATCATAATTACAGTGTCCCAGGATCTCATGCCATGTCTGTAAATCATAACACCTGTTGCATTGGTCATCACATTCATCATTGACTGTGTTCAAGAAATAAAGTCTGTTCAATTCATAAATGTGAACATTTGTACCGTCTTTGTGTTGCAGGACGTCTTTGCCCTGCTCGAAGGTTACCGTTGCTCCTTTGGTAGTAGCTGCTTTCACAGAGAAAATGTCTTGGGGGTACGATGGGATGTACAACGCCTTATTCAGAGTTGTTTTGTGTCTTTTCCCCATGCTGTCCACCATAATAACAACAGCGTCCCCGCTTCCTTCTGCTACACCATTGCACCTGGTACCATCAGCTAATTCCACACAGTGGGATTCAGCCTGGAAGTCATCATCAAACCTCTTGAACTTTGTTACATCCGTGACGATATGTGAAGTCGCCCCTGTGTCCACCATCAGTCCTCTTTCGGTGATGCTGTGCCCTGGCAGGACCTTGTGGTCCACGTCGTTGACTCGGAAAGCATACTCCTCGCCAGTCGTTTCATCCGAAGCTTTCCGCTCAACTGCTCCCGCGCCCTAATGACGTTGTCCTCTGGTGGCGGTGTGCGCATTCGCTCAGTATCCTCATAGCTGCGGAGCTTAGTCTTAAATTCAGCAAAACGTATTGTCTGGTCAATTTGCATGATGTGTTTGACGAATGGTTTGAATCAGGGGTTCTCAAAGTTTTGATGAGTGAGGGCCAATTTAGGTACCCAATATTGGATTGAGGGCCGTCCAAGAAAAAACGGAACACAAAATAATTCCAAAACAAATCCTTTCTTTATTGTACTAACCAATTACCGCAACTCGCGAGATGCCTAGTTGCCATGCAACCAGTAGTCTAGCAAACTTTCCACAAGCTGTCATTCATAATTTAGGAATGACAACCCAGGGGGCGCAGTTTTACCATTCTTAACCCTCTGGAGTCTAAGGGTATTTTTTCGATTTTTCGATGTTTTCTTAAATCACCTTTTAAATGTATTTCTTCTAACATGACACCCCATGTGTTACATATCAAAATGTTCAGGACAATCTCTGGTCTTGCTATATATACATATTGCTCACCTTAGAGCACTGTTTGATGAGATAAGTAGCTCAAAAGCTTAAAATGTGAAATCAGATTTTTGGAAAATCTTCAAAACTCTTGTGAAAACAAAAATCTACTCATGTGATCGAATTGTTTTGGTGTTTTAGATTTGGTTACCAAAGTCCTAGGATCACAAAAGCAGTGACATATTTGAATTACACTGTATATAAATGTGTTATTCATGTCTAAAATGAAAAACATTCAATTCAAATTTTGAATAAAATAGGTGTTTATCACTCTACTTTCACCACAGCAGGGACTGAGATACATCAGGACTGAATAATGACTTAATATTACATACCAAGGTTCATGTGATGTGTACAAATACAAATTGAGCATTCAACCTTTTTTTTTCAACCAACAATTTATTATAAATATGTTTTTTTTCAACCAACTATTTATATAAATATAAGAAACTGGAAAATCTCACTATTTACAATATTGAACATCAGATCTTTCAACCAACTATTCATTATAAATGTCAAGACTGTGTCAAGGTCTTTGTCTGTCTTCCAAGACAGTGGGTCTGGCTGCTGTGTAGGTGGGGGTGATGGTGCATGGGCTGCTGTGTAGGTGGGGTGTCCAAGTGCTATACGAGACCTCCTTTCTGGCTGGGTTGAAGGTGATGGCTGTGGTGGAGCCTTTGTGCTGAGGTCTATCTTGACCTGGTGGCAGCCGCAGATGGAGGTGGAGGCAGCTGTAGTGATGCTGGTCTGCTGGTCCTTGGTGGTGATGGCTCTGGTGAAGGCCCTTGAGCCACAGTAGATCTTGACCTGGGGGCCGGCACAGATGGATGTTGTGGCTGCTGGATAAACGCTGCCTGTGTAGGACAATAATTACAACTAATTTCATTGAAATAAAGTTCAAGTAAAATGTTGCTCAAGCACAAATAACAATGCACACATACAAATAAAGTTTGGGAGGTTGCAGAAGGAGTCTCTCTCGATCTTTCTCTCTCTCTCTCACACGCACACACACACACACACACACACACACACACACACACACACACACACACACACACACACACACACACACACACACACACACACACACACACAGGTATTTCCAGTTACTTTACATTCAGTATAAAATCACAGACACACATATACATAGGCTACATCTGATTACAAAGTTTCATCTGTACAGGACGGTAAAATAATAATAGGCACACATATAAATAAATCTATGACAAAGTCTCATCTGTACAGAACAGTATGATAAAATCAACCCGGTATCACGGTGAGACGTGAACATGTGACGCTTTACCATTGCTGGGAGACGTGAAGATGTCACGGTTTCGTCTTTTCAAAACGTGAAAAGCGTGACAGCTACACGGTATTGTTAACCCATGTTAACCAGTGGAGAAATAACCGGAAATACCAAGCAAATGCTACCCCGACGTAATGATTTATTTTTTAATAGTCACACTCGATTACAGCGATTTTCTTGTTGCCCCAGCTGGTCGACACCTCTTTTAGCATAAACAAAGGCTACATTAATGTATTAAATCGATGTTAATCCATGCGTGTGGATGTGGAATTAACGGACGTGATGTCGTGCGATTGAGTTGCCAAGCAACAGCTTCGGTTCATGTTAATTTACAAACTATTCAACTACAACCGTAGTTATATTTAAAAACATGTTAGAAGGCCTCACGAAATACTTTAATGCACATTAAAATGTAAATGTGAAGGAATGTGTGTATAACAAAATACATCGGTCATTAAACGAAACCGGAAACAGACGTAGGCAAGATCCTCAGCTCGATGATTGGATGGTTATCCGCAATGCATGCTGGGATTTGGTGTTTATGTGATGTGAAATCTGAAAACGTTTTTAAAAAATACAATAATACTTTATTCCGAGTGTGCTTGCTTTTCTCTTTGGAAGTCATCACATAACGGCATTGTAATACACGGTTCGGCTGCATTAAATATTACATATCTGCCGTAGTTCTCTATTTATAGAGCCCTGATGAGAAGACTTCTAGACAAACATGAGGCACTGAAAACGTGACGTGGATCATAAATATATAAGCAATTAAACAACATCTTACATTTCTTTTCACACAATACGTCTCCTTGCAGTATCAACACTAATTCGGCTGACTTTTATATTTGATCCAATTGGTAGATAGGCTGTATTTACACCATAACCGTGCAGAGCTGATAGAAAGGGACACCTGGTGGTCAACGCACGTTATTGAATTGTATTATTTTATTATTCCCACATTCCAGAGACCTCAGTTGTGTCTAAATGATATTCCCTTGCTCACAAAGATAACACAAATGTTTAATCTCTCTATCTCCAGCTTCTGGTTACACAGACTGCTTATTATTAATACAAGGTAATTAAACACACACATATATTATTCAAGATATGTAGACTTCCCTGAAATGCTAGCATCTGCAGAATATACTCTCATCCACCTAGCCCCCTGTCCTGCATACCTACACCTCCCCCACAGAGCAATGCAACCCTGTTTACTCCATGGCTCCCCAGAATGTTTGGAGCAAGTTTAGTCCTCACATTTATGAAAGAATAAAACAGAGAAATCAATATAAAACACAAACACAGGTATTGTTTTGAGCAGTAATCCCATCTAGCTGCTGCAATAGACACACTTCTTCCCCAAACATCTTTAACACACACACATCTTTATCATTAACATAAGTTGATTGTTTTTTTAGCTTAAGGGCTTCTGTGAACTCCTTTTCACCTCGAAGTCCGCTTTACTGAACTGAATACATTCATTGACAATTCAGACTGACTATATTATATATTAACTGTGTAACTCAATTCTCAAGGCCTGCAGGATGCGCATTATTAACTTGAAGAATGTAACCATTATATCTGGGGGAAATGTCCCTTGTAGTTCCCTTGTTCATTCGCACAGACTATTGATAATTAACAGAGAAACTCAAGGGGCCTCTTTTAATATCTCGAAATTGCAACAAGACTTTCTGCCATTTCAAATGTAACACACTTCTTAAATATCAGATGATAATAATCTTCAGTCTTCACAAAGATCTTCAACATGTCACTCTCCAAATCCATCATCCCTTCATGCCTGAAATCTGCCACAATCATCCCTCTGCCGAAAAAAACATCATCTCCAGCCTTAAGGACTACCGTCCGGTAGCACTCACACCGCTCATCATGAAGTGTTTCGAGAGGCTGGTCCTGCAGCACATCAAAACCATTCTCCCACCCACCTTCGACCCAAATCAGTTTGTGTATAGAGCAAATAGGTCTACAGAGGATGCCATCGCCACTGTTCTTCACAGTGCACTGTCCCACCATGAACACCAGGGGAGCTATGTGAGGATGCTCTTTGTTGATTACAGTTCTGCCTTTAATACAGTCATCCCGGGAAGATTGGTTTCCAAGCTATCTGACCTAGGATTTTCCCCAAACATCTGCCAATGGATTAAGGACTTCCTAACTAACCGCCCCCAGACAGTGAGAATAGGGCCTCACCTCTCCTTCACCCTCACACTCAGCACCGGTTCACCACAAGGCTGTGTGCTGAGCCCCATGCTCTACTCCCTGTCAGGCGCGCCGGATTCATTTTAGAAGTGGGGGGGGGCAAAAAAGTGCGTGTGTATGGCCCAATCCCAAACCACGCCCTACACCCCCTACCCCTACACACTCCCCCTCCGTGACGGAGTGAACTCCGTCGAGTGACACATTAAGCTCCCTCCTGTCAGATGGAGGGAGTAAACACAGCAGCAAGCTTTGGGACGGCCTCCCCTCTCTCTCCGGCAGAAACAGGAAATGCCGTAACTGTATGTAACAACGGTTTCAAATCAGCATCTCTTTGACAAAAAATGTAAATTAATAACTCAAATAAAACTCCAAACATCTTTAATTGTGTTAGCCTACTTTTTTGTAAAGCTCTTTTAGTTTTAAACCTGATGTTTATAAGCTTCTTAGTCTTTGCAACAGTCTGTAAATATACACAACTTTATAATAAAATGCACACATTTACCTTTTTTCTAGACTAAACACAGGTATGATCCTAAGTTAAAAAAATATGAGGTCATCATGAGGTTGTTAACATCGCAGTTTATCAGTGGATGTTTGCTGGAAGCCTGGAACTACTTGTAAACAGCGTGTTGATTGCAAAAAACTCTCTGAGAGTCGCCCTGCACTGGCTTCACCCACGGGTAAGTGTCTTCCCAGTCTTTGATGTATATGCATCTTCTTTTCTTCTTAACTGTAGTTTCAGTTTCAGAACCTGCTGGGTCGCCTGCGTTCGTTGTTGTTTGGCGGGGCCGGGGGGGGGGGGGGGGTGTGAGTGAGTTACTCTCATTGGTTAACACTTGACCAGCACCCGCCGTGTGTTACAGTTTGATTGACAGCAAACACAGCCCCGTGATGATAGCCTTCCCCTGCTTTATCAACAGCCATTGGATGAATCTAATTTTAAAGAAAAGCGTTTTAGCCAATCAAAATGTAATATGCGGGACATCGTCTCAATTTGCGGGACGCACCAAAAGTCGTGAAAATGCTGTGCAGTCCCTCGCAAAGCGGGACATCTGGTCACCCTAGTTGAGACCGGTCAGGTACCTCTGGCTACAGGTGATGCAATTCATGACACTTAATTCAAGAAATTCAAGAAATGGGCATAAATTATTTATTTAACCGAACCAAACAACAATTCTTGTGAAGAGAACGTAGGCCTATAACAAGCTTGTTAACAGCAGAGGTGTGGACTCGAGTCACATGACTTGGACTCGAGTCAGACTCGAGTCACACATTTTATGACTTGAGACTCGACTTGACAACATCACAAAAGACTTGCGACTCGACTTGGACTTGAACACCAATGACTCGGGACTTGACTTGGACTTGAGCCTTCTGACTTGAGGTGACTTGCTACTTTAATTCAGAGGTCTCCAACACGCCGATCGCGAGCTGCCGTTAGAAGAGCAGACTCCCGTCGGGGAAAGCAGAATCTTCAGCCGCTCCTACTCTTGCTGAGAATCCTTGCAGGCAGGGGCGGGTCTTTATTTAGCTGGGCCACCATGCGGCCAATCATATGCGAGGACACACTAGGATCATACCATTATGTGAAAGAAGGGTGGGTGCACAGCATGTGCAGAGCGACGGGGAGACGGGGAGCCGGATTTAAATGCAAGCGCGTCGGAAAAAGTCAAGAAATGAGCGAAAACCGAAAAAAGAAGCAGCATCTGGCTGCTTTTCAATGATATTGGAGAAAGCAAAGCTGAGTGCAGGATTTGTAAAATGAAAATAACCTTCAGAGCAGGGTAAACACTCAGGATTTATTGTCAGAGGTGGGAGAAGTTCAGACAATTAAACAAAGTTACAATCAGGGTTCCCGCGGGGTCTTAACAAGTCTTAAAAAGTCTTCCATTTGATAATCAGAATTGAAGGCCTTAAAAAGGTCTTAAATATGATTCAGAAGGTCTTAAAAATTATCGGATTTGAAAGGTACTTCTGTGTTGCGATAGCGTCTAAATGTGTTTTGGGGGAAATGTCCGGGCTGCAAAGTAACCAGTACGGTAATAGCCTTTCAGTTCCCCCCAACAATTTGTATTGAATTAAATCAACATGGAACCAGTAATCACTAACTTTGTTTCCCCCGGCCCCTTATTGGAGAACACCCAGCTAGTAACCTAGCAACCAAGCTTCAGCTCATGTAGCCTATCTTCGAATCTACTTACAAATAAATATGGGGAAGTGTAAGTTCAACCGTATTTGGTTGGAAAACATCTAATTTAGTGCTTGGTTGAAACCAGTGGAGGGAACGTGTTTGAAGCCCGCTGCACCTTTTGCAAAATAAATTAGTGTTTGTTTTGCTAATGTAGCGTTAGCTAGTGGAGTGTTAGCTAGTGGAGCAGCAGCTAGTGCAGCGTTAGCTAGTGCAGCAGCAGCTAATGTAGCGTTAGCTAGTGCAGCGTTAGCTAGTGCAGCAGCAGCTAGTGCAGCGTTAGCTAGTGCAGCAGCAGCTAGTGCAGCGTTAGCTAGTGCAGCAGCAGCTAGTGCAGCGTTAGCTAGTGGAGTGTTAGCTAGTGCAGCAGCTCCCGCAACAACACCGGGGGACCTCCGGGCGAAGTTTGGGTCTACGTCAACCCTAAAAGCGGAGGTGCTGTAGACGCTAAATACCGTAGCTAAACACCAATCATATAACAGCAACGATGAAATAGTGTAGCCAAGGCAGCAGAGCTCAGTCTGAATATAGCTCTTGTCACTCTCTCTCAGAGACACACACACACACACACACACACACACACACACACACACACACACACACACACACACACACACACACACACACACACACACACACCACACCACACACACACACACTAGGGCTGCTCGATTATGGCAATAATCAAGATTATGTTGGTCAATAATTAATATCACGATTATTAAATATGATTATTCATTGACTTTGAAAACATCCATTTATTGAACTTTAAAACAGATAATAATTTGAACAGTATCTTTTTAACTGTTGATTACCCTGAACGTATAATTCAACTGAAAAACCAATACAAAAATTAATTAAATAAATGATACATTACTAAAAAAATCATTAGATCAAATATGTTGTGGTGCACTGTCACAACCTAGCAAAGCAAAATAATCGTTTTTTCCGATTATGTTGTTTTCGTAATTGTGGCAGGCCAAAATCGTAATTGCGATTAAAATATGATTAATTGCACAGCCCTAACACACACACACACACACACACACACACACACACACACACACACACACACACACACACACACACACTCAAGCGCACACACATACACACTTTTTGTCTAACACAGTTCTGTACTGTTATGCTGTTGTGTTCAGTCATTGTTCTTATGTTGAACATGAATACATTTACTTTGTAAGTGATTATGGGACGTATTTCTTCTTTATATACATTTTCCTTCACACTTTATTGCCGTGAAATAGGTCTTAAATTCTATTCAAAGTGGTCTTAAAAAGGTGTTAAAAAGTCTTAAATTTGAGTTGGCGAAACCTGCAGGAACCCTGTACAATAAAAAGTCCTGCATTCAAAATGTTACAAGTAAAAGTACAAAAGTATTAGCATCAATATATACTTAAAGTACCACCTGCAGAGGGATCTAGATTCAGGTGTTCTTTTCCCCATAGAGACGCCTCGCTGCACATTATCCCTTGCATAAAGATAGATTGTGGGTCCCTTATAACATGTTGTACACAGTGGAAATAAACATTCTGGTTACCTCAACATCAGGGATCTTATACATTAAACTCCTTCTGAATCAAACCGTCACGGTAGCCTTACCTTACTGATCCCTCTTAAATTAGAAAAACACACGTTACTTTACCAGCAGAGAGAAAATGGATTATTAAATGATTAATGTGACTAATAAAGAGCAATTTGATTATTAAGTATTATTCTGTTGATCAATGTCATTACATTTGGTGAAAAACACATAATGACTTGTTTATGACTCGTTTTGTCAAAGTTTAGGACTTGGACTTGACTTGAACTTGCCCATCCTGACTTGAGACTTGACTTGGACTTGCAAAACAATGACTTGAGACTTGACTCGGACTTGAGCGCAAAGACTTGAGACTTGACTCGGACTTGCAAAACAATGACTTGGTCCCACCTCTGGTTAACAGTAAAACAAGCTGTGATGTCGTGTAATTAAAATCACATGACTACAATGTCTAATAACAGATGAGGGTGGAGCAACCTTCAAACAAATGTCCCACAATGCATAGGGTAAAGCAAAACAAAAATCCCCACGTGGCTAAATCTACTTCATCTTCCTAGATTTTACCAAAGTAAACCTCCATTCGCTCACTGGCAAAGCAGAAACTCCGGAGCACTTTTTTAGGTCCAGGCCGTCGGTCAAATCTTTGTGGACGTGGAGGAAGAGAAGGTGATTTAAGCGGCGCTCGGACTAGTTGAACGAAGGAACGTCTTCAACCGACCGAGGCTGGAGAAGCTCCGCTCAGCTGTTGCATTGGACATCGGCACAGTCAAATACAGCCATAGAAGCGTGTCCACTTCACTGAAGAGAGATTGCGTGCCTCGTCCCTGTGCCGCCAGCAGGTCCGCGATTGTGGCCACCTTAACAAATAAAGTAAACAACGTAACAAATAAACAAATATAAGCTTTTTTATTTGTTGTAATTTACATGGATACATTTGAATGGTGTGACAATGTCCTATTTGATTGGGTTAAAATGTACATATTCTTCCTGTTATGTCTGCCTGCTTTATTTTACCTTATGCAAAGTGCCTGCTCCATCGAAATCAGTCGCATTGACCCGAAGACACATTTTGAGTTGTATACACTGTTGGAAAGAGGAGATTCCGAGCTTTCTAATGATATCAGGATTGTTTTTGTACTCCAGATATTAATTTGCCTAGTTTCATGCGGCTCTTCAGTTCATATCGAATTGTGTGAGTTTGGGGGAGAGACACTGACTCCTGACAAGTGTTGCACGGTGTACCGATACTTGAAAGGTACCGCGATACCCTGCCGTTAAGAACGTTACGATTCCTCCGTTTCATTAGTATCGGTACTTTAAGAATGACGGGGGAAAGTACTCCGGTGAGAAAGCGCCGTTTTACTAAGAGCCGTGTGTGTTCAGCGCTCTGCTTCCACTCCCTGCACTGCAGCCGTGCCTGCAGTCCCTCCCCTCTCTTGTGCACGCTCTAGCTGCCAGAGCATGTGAGAAAACGAGAACCATGGCTGTGAGTGGGAGTGCAACTGCCGCTGCGCCTCGGCTTGTTGACAAAAAAGACGCCAGAAGCTACATTTGGATGTATTTTAGCTATATCTCTGACAGTGAGGGCAAGCCTACGGACACCACTACGGACTGATTTTTTCTGGGTGAGTAGGTGGGGTGTCCTTCTATCACCCTGCAGTGAGATGAGTCTTGGATCAGGGAGAGATTTCGTTTTATTCTTATCTAAACACAGGGCTGATAGCTCATATATGAGATTTCAATATGAGATTTCAAAGGACTTTTATTTTGAAACTCCTTACATTTTACATTTACTCGTGGTAGTTATACGTAGTTTGTTTTAAATAATTATTGATCACATTATATAGTACATATTTCTTAATTTAATATGTTTGGTTTGTTTTTATAGGTGCTTTTGTTATTGACCGAGTAAGCGCTGGGATTTTACCGTAATGCTTCTAATATTCACGCACCCCAATATCACGTGCGGGCTGGCTTGACTGTGTTTTCCCAAGTGGAGGCTGGCTTGACCGCAGTAAACCTATCGTTGATTAAACACTATCCAGTGTTTCCCCTACCATTGTCTTGGAGGGGCGCTGTGCCCCGCCAACGGAGCCCCGCCCCCCCCCCTGAAATTCAAGGTGTTTAAAAAATATATATAATTTTTTTTTTAAATATATATATAGCACCAAATTGCAAATAATCTATAACTACTGTCACTTTTCACATTGAACATGTGCTCTTTTATTAAATAAACTAAACGCTTTCATTTTAAGTTGTGAGTTTAGTGTTTTTGACCCTAAGAAACACTGATGCATTAATCAATACCAATAATCCACAGCTCCTTTCTGCTCCAGAGGATTTTTTTTTAAAAATATCCCAATGCCACAAAAATGCTTCAGTGACGTGGTTGAAATCTTGTCTCCAGAAAACAAAAAACTGAAACAAGCGGTATCAGTGACTGTGTTTTTGATGTGGCTCTTTGCAGTAACATAGAACAAATGTGGCTCTTAACCTCTGACTGGTTGGCCACCCCTGGCCTATATAATGACTCGAGTCATCATTTTGAGAAAAAGGCCTTCAAAGTGTCCTCTTCTTTGGATCGATCTGATTGATTATTAGCGGAGCAAATGATCAAAATACTACGGATGGAAGATATTTTCGTTTGGATTACTGGTCTGGGCAACACACTCTCACTCCATAATCGTCCAGGAGCGACGTTTGGTCAGGGTCCCGTGGCGTGCAGTTGTAACGCTCCTAGGCTCCTTCAGCTTCATAAAGGGACGCAAATAGCTTTAAACTGATTGCAATGTATTCCAATCTGCGGCGGGATTTGATTCTCATTGAAGCACGGCATTCGTTTGTGTCGGCTGCCCTTAAAGGCAATGTGAGCGTCCATTCCCATTGGATAACGGAGAATTGTACACCCGGAAGTAAGTATTCCCCTTACTGTCGATTGATTTTACAGTGATATCTGCACTACTCGTCGACTAAAACACACCAGATTATCCTTGTTAATTACACAACATTGATTGGTTTAAATTGTGTGCAATGCTTTTGTATTTTTCCCCTTCGATTCGGAGAAACAAATACTTTTTCGGAGTAAAGGATGGCAGAAGACACTACACTACCCAGAATCCCCATCTATCGTTTAGGAGCTTCTGGTGTCTTTCTACCGCTGCTCCAAAGAGAGTGTGCTGGCATATTGCCTAACCACGTGGTGTGCCAGCTGCTCCGAAAAGGACAGGAAAGCCCTTCAGAGGGTCATCAACACAGCCCAGAAGGTCATCGGCTGCTCACTGCCTTCTCTGGAGGAACTCTTCAGCCAACGTTGCCTCAACAGAGCAGGCAAAATAATTGCAGACTCTTCACTCCCTGGACACTTCCTGTTTGCTCTTCTGCCCTCCGGTCGACGCTACAGGTCAATTCAATCAAGGACAAACGGACTGAAAAACAGTTTCTACCCCAGAGCCATACGAGAACTGAACACCGTCAAACGCTGAACTGAACAGTTACAACTGCACTACTTTTTAATAGTTGTATTAACTTATTAACTGATCGACATCAGAGATGCAAAATATCATCCCTGTGTTTTTTATATTGTAAACTGTATTTAAATAATGTGCGGGCATGTATGCATGTTGGTATGGATGTGTGAGCATATGTTTATGTGTGTATATGTTTATATATATTTTTTTTTTATGTGGAAATGCACTGCGAGGATTGCTTTTTTAAATTTCGTTGTACCTGGTGCGATGACAATAAAGGAATTATATTCTATCTTATTGGACAGACACTGGTATACTTGAAAAAGCCAAACCTTTATTTTGAATTAGTTAAACATAATAACAATTACAACAGTAGTAAAACGGTATAACAAAAATATTGATAATAACACTTACTATATACAATTTATACATAAGATATATATATATATATATACACACATACCTATACAACTGTAAGCCAAACTATATACATAATTAAGTGTCAATGCCTATGGGGGCGGATATACTTTTCACTTTTTGTTTCTCATGTCCTTCAGCCACTGCTCCTTTGGCAGTAAACAACTCCCTTGTACCGGCTGTGTCCAGTTTCCGCTGTGCGAAACTTCCCACACCTTTTGCACGTGTTGTGCACAACCTTGCGGGTCAGCTTTCGGGTGGTTGGGGCAGGAATAAGAGCAGGAGCAGGAAGAACAGAGGAGAGGCTGGCATTCGGAGCCTGTGGAGCAGCGACCTGGACCGGCACCAGTGAAGCAGGGAAGAGCTGTCGCTGCAGCACCATCTGAGGGCCAGAGGGTGGAGCAGGGAATAGCTGCCGCACCACCATCTGAGGGCCAGAGGGTGGAGCAGGGAAGAGCTGCCGCTGCAGCACCATCTGAGGGCCAGAGGATGGAGCAGGGAATAGCTGCCACAGCAGCATCTGAGGGCCAGAGGATGGAGCAGGGAATAGCTGCCACAGCAACATCTGAGGGCCAGAGGGTGGATCAGGGAATAGCTGCAGCACCATCTGAGGGCCAGAGGGTGGAGCAGCGAATAGCTGCAGCACCATCTGAGAGCCAGAGGGTGGAGCAGGGAATAGCTGCACCACCATCTGAGGGCTAGAGGGTGGAGCAGGGAATAGCTGCAACACCACAATCTGAGAGCCAGAGGGTGGAGCAGGGAATAGCTGCCGATGCAGCACCATCTGAGAGCCAGAGGGTGGAGCAGGGAATAGCTGCAGCACCATCTGAGAGCCAGAGGGTGGATCAGGGAATAGCTGCAGCACCATCTGAGAGCCAGAGGGTGGAGCAGGGAATAGCTGCAGCACCATCTGAGAGCCAGAGGGTGGAGCAGGGAATAGCTGCAGCACCACCATCTGAGGGCCAGAGGGTGGAGCAGGGAATAACTGCAGCACCATCTGAGAGCCAGAGGGTGGAGCAGGGAATAGCTGCAGCACCATCTGAGAGCCAGAGGGTGGAGCAGGGAATAGCTGCAGCACCATCTGAGGGCCAGAGGGTGGAGCAGGGAATCAATCAATCAATGTTTATTTATATAGCCCAATATCACAAATGTTACATTTGTCTCAGTGGTCTTCACAGTGTGTACAGAATATCAGTATGACAATACAACACCCTCTGTCCTTAGACCCTCACATCGTACAAGGAAAAACTTCCGGAGAAAACCCACAGTTTAAAGGGAAAAATGGGAGAAACCTCAGGGAGAGCAACAGAGGAGGGATCCCTCTCCCAGGACGGACAGACGTGCAATAGATGCCGTGTGTAAATTGAAAAGATAATACATTTGCAACAGAGGTAGTCCAAATGTTTGGAAATGCATGTGTGTATAATAGGAAGATGAATTCACGAGGATATCCATCCAGGACCTATGATCCAGGACCACAGCCACGACTCAATATCCAGGGCTCGCGATGCAGGACACAGGACCGCAGGATCATCCATGATTCCGGATCCCGGCGTATATAGACACCAACAAGAAAGACATTTGGGGAAGCTGGGTTAATCGGAACATGAGAGTACACAGGTATAGACAGAGAGAAGGAATAAGTAAGATGTCCCCCGACAAACTAAGCCTATATCAGCAAAACGAGGAGCTGAATCTAATCAGCCCTAACTATAAGCTTTATCAAAAAGGAAGGTCTTAAGCGCACTCTTAAAAACGGATAGGGTGTCTGCTGCCCGAACACAAACTGGAAGCTGATTCCACAAATGTGGAGCTTGATAAGAAAAGGCTCTGGCTCCCATTGTACTTTTAGAGACTCGAGGAACAACCAACAACCCTGCATTCTTGGAACGCAATGCCCTAGTAGGACAGTAGGGTATAATGAGTTCTTTAAGGTAAGATGGCGCCTGCCCATTAAGGGCTTTGTAGGCGAGAAGAAGAATTTTAAATTATATCCTGTGTTCTATAGGGAGCCAGTGTAATGCAGCCAGAACAGGAGTAATGTGGCCCCTTTTCCTAACTCTGGTTAGTACACGAGCTGCAGCATTTTGAATCAGCTGAAGCGACTTGACTGACTTCTTGGTACACCCTGATAATAAGGAGTTACAATAATCCAGCCTTGAAGTAAAAAATGCATGGACTAGTTTCTCTGCATCGTTTTGAGGCAAGATATGCCTGATTTTTGCAATGTTACGTAGATGGAAGTAGGCGGTCCTTGAAATTGATTTTATGTGGGCGTTAAAGGATAAATCCTGATCAAATATAACACTAAGATTCCTTACATTCTCACTGGAGGCCAAATTAATGGCATCCATAGTCAGTATATCTTTAGATAATTTGTTTCGTAGATTCTTCGGGCCAAGTACAATAACTTCAGTTTTGGTGTGTGTTTAACATCAAAAAGTTTTATGTCATCCACGTTTTTAAGTCCTTAAGGCAGTCTTCAATTTTATTTAGATGATTAATTTCATCAGGCTTGATTGATAAAGCTTGGATAACCAAGGGCTTACAAAATGCTTGCAAGAAGAAAAATAACCTTTATAAAGACTTCATAAAATGTAGGACAAAGGCAATTGAAAAGCAATACAAGGCATATAAAAATAAGTTGACAGTTATAATGAGACAAGCAAAAAGAGAATATTATAATAATATGTTAAAAGAAAAGAAAAATGATATCAAGGGCACATGGAAAATCTTAAATAATGTTATTGGAAATAAATCTGTATCCACTGGCCTGCCCAGTCACTTCATTGATGACAAAAATAAGGTTTGTAAAAAACATGAATGAAGTGGTACATGAATTCAACTCTTTTTTTGTAAATGTCGGACCTAATCTTGCAAAGACTATTCCAAAACAACACGATGGGAAAAAAGAGGATGGCGGAATTGGGGGAAGTAAAGTCAATGTTTCTGGGAGAGATAAATGAAATTGAAATTAGATCCATTGTAGACAAATGCAAAAATAAGACTTCGACAGATAGTGATGGGATCGACATGACAATAGTGAAAACGACTATTGACTGCATAATTAAACCGCTAAGCTACATTTTTAATCTTTCATTTCAGACAGGTATTTTCCCAGATAGCATGAAAATAGCTAAAGTTATCCCACTTTTTAAAACAGGGGACAAAAGCCAATTTACCAACTACAGACCAGTGTCCTTGCTTTCACAATTTTCAAAGGTCCTTGAGAAATTGTTTGTCCAAAAATGTGATAGTTTTATTGAAAAAAATGAGTTATTGAGTGAGAGTCAGTATGGATCTAGGAAAAATCGATCTACAGCTTTAGCTTTAATGAAAATAACAGAATAAATTACAACAGCTATAGAAAGAAAGAAATACACAATAGGTGTATTTATTGACTTAAAAAAGGCATTTGACACCATAGACCATTACCTATTAATTTCGAAATTACATAGATACGGAGTGAGAGGAGTAGTTCTAGATTGGTTAAAAGTTATTTAGATAATAGACAACAATATGTAGAATTTGCTGGTAGTACATCGGAGTGTATGAACATAGAATGTGGTGTCCCGCAGGGCTCGGTTTTAGGGCCTAAACTTTTTATTTTGTACATCAATGACATATGTGAAACGTCAACATTATTGCAATTTGTGTTGTTTGCAGACGACACACATTCATTTTGTTCTGGAGATGACTTAAACATTTTAGCAAAGTGTATTGGACATGAAATGGTCAAACTTAAAAGATGGTTTGATGAAAATAAGTTAACCCTAAATTTGAATAAAACGAAGTTTATGGTTTTTGCTAATAGAAAAAAATATGAAAACATTTCACTGTCCATTGATGGAGTTTTTATTGAAAGGGTTTCTGAATTATTAGGTGTGACGCTGGATGAAAACCTGACATGGAAATCACACATAGCACATGTTAAAACCAAAGTGTCTAGGAATATTTTTGTTCTAAACAAGGCAAAGTGTTTGCTAGATTACAAGGCATTGAGGATGTTGTACTGTTCACTCATTTTGCCATTTTTCATTTATTGTATAGAAGTGTGGGGCAACACGTATATGAGCAACATAAAGCCATTGTCAATATTACAGAAAAGGGCAGTAAGAATAATTCATAAAGCTGACTCAAGAGAACACACCAACAGACTGTTTAAGTCAGGACTCTTGAAACTCAAAGACAGCTGAGCTGCAGACATTATCATTAATGCACAAAGCAGAATGTTACCAGCATGTTTACAACAGTTGTTTGTTTTCGGATCAGACAAGGAAGACCACAGAAGGAAATTACATTTTAAGCATCCATATGCAAGGACTACTCTTAAACAAATATGTATTTCGGTGATTGGTGTACAATTGTGGAATTCTCAACACAAGGATCTAAAGAATTGTATTTGTATTTTTCAGTTAAAGAAGTTGTATAAATTAAGAAAGATGGGACTATATGAAGCAGAATGTGAATAAGTCTATGTACTCTGGTCCTTCATGTTTTTGATGTCTTTGATGTGATGTCTCCTCTGTATTTGCGGGTCCCATTGCCATTGTTATTGTTGTTATTGTTATTATCATCATGTGTCGCTTTCCACCTTCTGCTCCAGTAGGAGAAGCCTCAGATGAGGGTGTTGCACTTTTCTTTTCCTTATACATGTGATGTTTTGGTGTTTTGTTTATTTCCGTTAACCGTCAAGTGGGAAATAAGTATTTTTTTGTGTGTGTTTCTCTTAGTATCCTAAGATACTGTTATGTTATTATTATGAAGGGCAGAACATCTATTTGTATTTATTTGTTTTTTTTAGAAAGGGGCAGGTCACATAAGATGTTATTCTTCTCCCTGCTCCTTTTCGCTCAATGGTAGAGTCATGTTTTGTGGCAATTATTGTACATTTGGTTTTGCGTACCATGAGCGGGACAAATAAAAATGAAATGAAATGAAATAAATATAGTTGAGTATCATCCGCATAACAATGAAAGTTTACAGAATGATTCCTTATAATATTGCCTAACGGAAGCATATATAATGTGAACAAAATAGGTCTGAGCACTGAGCCCTGTGGCACTCCATGGCTAACTTTGGTTTGCGTGGAAGATTCATCGTTAACACGTACAAACTGAGAGCGTTCAGATAGACAGGACCTAAACCAGCCTAAAGCAGTTCCCTGTATGCCAACTAAGTGCTCTCGTCTTTGCAATAGGATGTCTTGGTCGATAGTATCAAATGCAGCACTGAGATCGAGCAAAACAAGAATAGAGACAAGTCCCTTGTCTGAGGCTATTAGAATGTCATTTGTGACTTTAACCAGAGCTGTCTCTGTGCTATGATGTGTTCTAAAGCCAGACTGAAAATCTTCAAATAAATCATTGTTTTTTAAGTAATCACACAACTGTTTTGTGACCACTTTCTCAAGAATATTTTAGAGGAACGGAAGATTAGAAATAGGTCTATAGTTGGCTAAAACCTCTGGATCGAGAATGTGCTTTTTAAGAAGAGGTTTTATCACTGCTACTTTGAATGAATGTGGAACATTGCCTGATAATAAAGACATATTCATAATATTTAATAAAGAAGTGCTAATTAATGGAAACACTTCCTTCAACAGCTTAGTTGGAATTGGGTCTAACATGCACGTTGATGGTTTGGAAGAGAGAATCATTGAATTTAATTGTTCAAGGTTAATGGCTGAAAAGCATTCTAGTTTACTATCTAGTGTAATATTAGAACGTACGTTTCCGGGAGCTGTTGATAACACTATACTGGTCAAAGGCAAGAGGTCATTAATTTTGTTTCTAAGAGTAACAATTTTATCGTTAAAAAAGCACATCAAATCATTACTACAGAGTGCTATGGGAATAGAAGGCTCAATCGAGCTGTAGCTCTCTGTAAGCCTGGCTACAGTGCTGAAAAGAAATCTTGCATTATTCTTATTCTCATCTATTAATGAAGAGTAGTAGGCTGCTCTCGCTTTACGCAGTGCTTTCTTATATTCATTGAGAGTAATATGCCAAATTAAACGTGATTCTTCAAGTTTAGTGGAACGCCATATCCTTTCAAGTTGTCTCGACTTTTGCTTTATTTTGCGGGTTTCGGCATTATGCCATGGAGCTAATCTATGTTCACTCAGGAGAGACGTGATGTATGAAATACATGTTTATTATCGGTCACATTATATAAATGAAACATAATGATGACAGTTTATAACAGGTGGATGAAATGTGTTTTGGCGATTAGGCCAAGATTTTGTCGGACATCATTCGGGAAGGGAAAGAACCGTTTCCGATGAACCCCCCTGGGTCTAGACCTGGTGGTGGTGATAAGTGGTTAGGTCCGGTTGGAAGGGAGAAGGTTAAGCTTGGCCCTGAGTTGGAAATAGGAGGCGAAGGGGTGGAGGAGGGTTGCGCGTTGACACCTGGAAGACAGCTGATAGGAAGGGGGAGAGCATATATAGAGGGATTAACAGGTGCGATAATTAGGCTTGTGAATGGAGGGAAGTGATAGGTTTAGCTAAGGAGTGGCGCTCCCTGTCATCTAGTGAAGGGAGCGAGTATTGCCATGACGAGCAATACGGGGTGATTGGTCTTCCTGTCTGAACTTGCGCTGAGCTTCATTTCACTCAGGAGAGACGTGATGTATGAAATACTGGTGGTGGTAACACGTCAGCATGTATACGTGTCTACTGTTCTCGTAACTGTCAAGCTATGACTCCGGATCTGCGTACGCTAATCCTGCAAGTGCAGGTTGCGGACGTAGGTCCGCGTCACGTTTAACCCTGTGATGCACCAGAAATACTAATATTATCGGTCACATTATATAAATGAAACATAATGATGACAGTTTATAACAGGTGGATGAAATGTGTTTTGGCGATTAGGCCCAGGTTTTGTAGGACATCATTCGGGAAGGGAAAGAACCATTTCCGATGAACCCCCAAAAAGAAGTGAAGTATGAAGTACTGAACGTGAAGAAATCTTACCTTGTGGGATGCAGTGGAAATCTATGGATGAAAATGAGAGGTTAATACATGTGGGAATTTAGACGTACTGATGCCTCCCAGGCATCCTTCCTGGCCATACAGGGCATCCTGCCGTACAGGGCATCTCTTTCTTTTCCGTGACGCCGACCCACTGGCCGCAACCTGCACCCGCAGGGTTAAACCTAAGCGCGGACCTGTGTCCGCAACCTGCACCCACAGGGTTGAACCTAAGCGCGGACCTGTGTCCGCAACCTGCACCCGCAGGGTTAAACCTAAGCGCGGACCTGTGTCCGCAACCTGCGCCCGCAGGGTTAAACCTAAGCGCGGACCTGTGTCTGCAACCTGCGCCCGCAGGGTTAAACCTAAGCGCGAACCTATGTCCGCAACCTGCGCCCGCAGGGTTAAACCTAAGCACGGACCTGTGTCCGCAACCTGCACCCGCAGGGTTAAACCTAAGCGCGAACCTGTGTCCGCAACCTGCGCCCGCAGGGTTAAACCTAAGCACGGACCTGTGTCCGCAACCTGCGCCCGCAGGGTTAAACCTAAGCGCGGATCTGTGTCCGCAACCTGCACCCGCAGGGTTAAACCTAAGCGCGGACCTGTGTCCGCAACTTGCACCCGCAGGGTTAAACGTGACGCGGACCTACGTCTGCAACCTGCACTTGCAGGATTAGCGTACGCAGAACCGGAGTCATAGCTTGACAGTTACGAGAACAGTAGACACGTATACATGCTGACGTGTTACCACCACCAGTATAGGCATAATTACCATTTTTAGTGTTTGAGGGACCTTGGATAGCTAGCCCGGCACTGATGTCCGGGCGGATGTAGGATGTGAAGCAGAGGAGGACCATCGTCTGAGTTATTGCAGTGATGAGGATTTTCATTTCATTTCATTTCAAACCTTTATTTAACGAGATTTGTCCCATTGAGATCATAGATCTCTTTTCAAGGAAGACCTGCAGCATATAGGTTCCACATGAAACTTAAAACAATAAAGGACATTATACATTATATTTACAGGATACATTTACCTAGTTATAAACATTTGCCCATAGTAGCAGCAAGCATTTAATTTAGCCTAGCTTTAAAAACATGCAGAGGAATGAGATTGCTCAGTTTCAATTATTGCTGAAGATTGTTCCAAGCAAGTGGAGCTGCGCACATAAAAGCTGTCTTACCTAAGACAGTCCTTGCTCTTGGCACATCTAACAATACTACATCATGCGATCTCAGACAATAGCTGCTTGCAACTCTCTGTGTTATCAGAGAGCAGATATAATACGGGAGTTTACCCACAAAGTTTTATAAATAAACGTGTACCAATGACTGAGCCTCTGTACAGTAAGTGATGGCAGACCTGCCTTGGCATACAGAGCACAGTGACGAGTAAATGCTTTACAATATGACAAATCTCAGTGCGCTGTGATAGGCAGCATCTAACTTGTTCAGCGATAGGCAGGTGCATTCATATACAACAAATCACCATAGTCCAGCACAGTTAAAAAGGTCACAGTGACTAGCCTTTTCCTGGCTTCAAATGAGAAACAGGACTTGTTTCTGAAAAAGAAACCTAGTCTAACCCTCAGTTTTGGAGGATGAGACGCCTTGATTAGTAGCTGCGCCTATCCTGAACGAATGCCCCAAGATAATTGGGGTGATAAGCCTGATCTAATGAGAACTTGCTTAAGTAATGTGATGAGGGACGCTAGTGTTAGATCCAGCGAGTGTGATAATAAATGTGTAAGCGATAGTGGAATCTGCGGCCGCCATGCGGATGATCTCATGCAGATATTCCCCCCCAAAACGGAGGATGTGCAAGCACTTCTTTAAGGGACGGAAAAACCACGGTCGTCGTGAGGCCGGCGGATGCCACGTCCAGAACGGGAGATGATGGCGTGCCGAAGATTATCCGCATGCAAAGTACGGTTGCCCGGTGAGAAAGCGCAATTGTCGTTGAAGATGTTTGCTGTATACATCTTGACGTTTATGTGGATGCACGCAGTTTAGTTAGAGGGACATTAATACCATGAGCTTGATGTGATGCCTAAGCACTCCAGGTGTGTGACTAGGCCTATAGTTCCTCATGATTAGCACGCTGTGCTCCTGGAGGAATCTCTTCTTGTTTCTTCTTCTCTTTTCCCACTTGGTTGCTAAGCAACATCACCTGTAGGATGCCAGAGAACCTTATGACGTTGTTGTGATGCCGACGCGTACATTCATACTGAAACACCTCTCTATCAGATGGGAAATATTTATAGCTGCTTATATGACAGTCGGACAGTGAAATGCTTAACGACGACTAGATGTGAGTTAACAGTGGAATAGCTCCGGTGCACAATGCACTGCAGCGGCGTTTATGCCGCTGAACCACGTGATACCCGATACAACACGGCATTCTAGAAAAGTATAGTTGAAGTAGTTCTGATTGAATCTGGCTTCGTATGATTGAAGACTACCCGACACAATCCTCCATGTTGTTTGCGGTAAGGGAGAAAACGGCGACGTAAACAAACGCAGACGCGATATTACACCTTTGAACCTAATTCACCTCTGTATGTGTAAGGATTTAGTGGATCAGAGACTGTGAACGGATTTGGACAGGCTGCCGAAAATACGTTGTTGTCGCAGATCCAGCCGTTGTGCACCAAAAAACGGAATATTCTAGTGGAGAGAAAGAAAAACTATTATTAAGTCAATTAATCGTTCAATTTAATATTGGGAGTGAATTCCTAATTTATTTAGTATCTGGTCGTGTTATAAACAGGAATGTGCAGCGACTTGGTCATTGAGAAAAGAAGCCCTACGGAACACCGTTCATTTCAGTTAACACTGTGATGAAGCTTGAAACTGCGTTAGTTACTGAGCATTGTAATGGGTAGTAATACCCGAACTGCATTAGCAATGCATTACGATCTTCGTACACAATAATACGTTACTGAAACTCCGTACTGTAACACGTTACACCCAACACTGCCTGGAACTCACCTTAACTAAAGGTAGCAATGCATAGTGTTAAACTTCCTGTCGGCTCCCAGACCGTAGTCGAGGAAACGGGGGGGGGATGACTCTCTGTCGTCTCCCAGCAGGAGCGACGCTTCGGATTCAATACCCCATTATCGGAAAGACTGAAGAGAGGCAAGCTCTTCTTGGGAGGTTGTTGCATTTATTTAGCTCTTCTGTTTCAGAAGATAGATTCGTAAGATCAAGGACCTTCCTTCTGCTGCCTCGTTTACTTCTAGAAAGCACGTATCCCGCTCGCTCGCTCTACCACACCCACGCGCCACACCCCTCTCTTAAGGGGTAGCGGTCTCACTCTGCATGACCCAATGTCATACTCATAACAATATAACGAAACATCTCGTGAATTTGTTGCGACTGCCTTTTGCCAGCGCTACCGTGATGCCCGTTAAAAGTGAGCACAGGAGGAAGTGCTTCAATGGGATATAGCTTACGCCCTGCCTGCCTGCAGGAGGGGTTGTGGTTGAAGCCTGGATGGGTAGACTCCGCATGCGATGAGGACCCGTTCCGCGTGAAGCCGGAAGCGCCGTATTAGGCGGCCCTGATGCCAGTGATGCCTTCTCGAGAGACTGAAGGCGTGCGTCAGTTGTTTGCGTGAAGTAGCCATTCCCATTAAGTCGGAGGAACTTCCATGGAGCCCGATTTTCTTGTCTTTCTTCCCGCGTCCGGGTTTGCGGGGCGGCCGGCTGGACCCGCTAGCCGACTGGGGAACGTCGCCTGTAGCTTAATCCGCAAGACTGCGGAGCTGATGAATAATGCCTGAGCTAGAACGAAGCCCTCAGCTGGAACGAAGCCCTGCTTCTGCTTGCGCGTTGACACCTGGAAGACAGCTGATAGGAAGGGGGAGAGCATATATAGAGGGATTAACAGGTGCGATAATTAGGCTTGTGAATGGAGGGAAGTGATAGGTTTAGCTAAGGAGTGGCGCTCCCTGTCATCTAGTGAAGGGAGCGAGTATTGCCATGACGAGCAATACGGGGTGATAGGTCTTCCTGCCTGAACTTGCGCTGAGCTTCATTTGTTTTATTTTCTTCTTTTTCAAAGGAGCAACAGAGTCTAATTTTATTCGCAGCGCATCTGTAGCACTATCAACAACATGATCAATTTGGGGTGGTGTACATTTTGTATAAGTTTCCTCCCTTACATGCAGACATGCTATCGAGTTAAGTATTGGTGGAATCTCTTCCTTAAATTTGGCTATAGCACTAACAGATAGGTTTCTGCTGCAGGAGCTTTTGACTAATGCTTTGTAGTCTAGTAACAGTACTTCAAAAGTTACTAAGAAATGGTCGGATAAAGCAGGATTATGCGGTTCAACTAATAGTTGCTCAATTTCAATACCATAAGTCAGAACAAGGTCGAGAGTGTGATTATAGCAGTGGGTTGGTTTATTTACACTCTTGACAGAAACCAACATAATCTAATATAGAGTTATTTGCAACAGTAAGGCTATTTGTATCATCGTCAACATGAATATTAAAGTCACCTACGATAATTACTTTATCTGTTTTAAGTACCAAAGTTGATACAAACTCAGAGAATTCTGATAAGATGTTCTAATATCTTAAGAGAAGAGCTTGAATATTAAAAAATAAAAAATACAAACTCTTTTGGCTCCTTCCTGTCTGGGTCATTTTTGGCTTTGCTATCTTCTAGCTCTATTCAGGTTTTTTGAGTTTTTTTCTAGCTCTATCCCTGATCATTTTCAGAACCTGAAGGCTCTATGCGGACTATCTTCTGGTTCTCCTCTGGATCCATCCACTATCTCTTGTCTCTGTCCAGTCAATTACACTTGTTTTACTGGAGCAGGTAAAGCATACAACAGATACTTTCAGCATTATCGGAGCACGCAGTGGAAGCTTGGATGAAACACAGCGGACTTCTAAACAATGAACACCTGCAACTTGGAAGAAATAAAGTTGGGTTTTATGCGTTCTAATATTGCAATGCAAACCCATGATGTAATGACAGTAATTCAGAATAATTGAGTCATTGAATGCTCATTTCAGTCGATTTAATCAAACAAAACACAAACATATTGGACATGGCCTCAAGACTGTAACCTCTTCACATTCTGTTGAAATAGTCAATTACTAGCCTTATCTCACACATTGCTGTTTTGAATCTCTAATATGTGGATGACAGTTGAACTGCATGATGTAACATTTATGCCATCTGCTGGAAAGAAGACGTATCGCTCTGTTCGCGTTGTTTAGACAACAAAAACAGAGTGAAGCTCTCATTTAATCAACAATCTTTGAGTATAAACACCGTCATGCAGAGAGCACACAGCCCAACAGCACGTTGTTGGTCTAGCATCACTTTACAAAACGTTTGGATTAAGACACTAAGACTAGCTGGTCCCTTGTAAAGGTGAGTCCATCTTAAATGAGCAATGGGTGATCAGCAGGTGAAAGGCAGGACACGGGAACTTGGTCCTGAGGAGATGTAACGATTATTAAACAAGAAATAGTCTGAAGGGGTCGAAGAAATGAACATTTGTGATTATTAGCGAATTGGTTGCAGGTGGGTGAAAACAGGCTTAGGGAGTAACGTATTACATGTAACGGCATTAGGTCATCAGGATACAAAATAGACAAATGTATTCCCTTACCAACACACTTGGTCTTTTTAAACGATTACGCCATTTAAATCTTTTGTCACAAACTTTGCAGATCTATTTTTCCTCTCCTGTGTGGATTCTCATGTGTTCCTTTAAATTTCCACTCTGTGAAAAAGCTTTCTTACAGACTGAGCAGCTGAATGGTTTCTCTCCTGTGTGGATTATCATGTGGTCCTTTAAACTTCCACTATGTGGAAAAGTTTTCTTACAGACTGTACAGGTGAATGGTTTCTCTCCTGTGTGGATTCTCATGTGTCTCTTTAAACTTCCACTCTGTGGAAAAGCTTTCTTACAGACTGAGCAGGTGAATGGTTTCTCTCCGGTGTGGATTATCATGTGTCTCTTTAAACTTCCACTCCGTGGAAAAGCTTTCTTACAGACTGAGCAGGTGAATGGTTTCTCTCCTGTGTGGATTAGCATGTGTATCTTTAAATGTCCACTCCGTGAAAAAGCAGTTTTACAGACTGAGCAAGTGAATGGTTTCTCTCCGGTGTGGATTAGCATGTGTTCCTTTAAACGTCCACTATGTGAAAAAGATTTATTACAGACTGAGCAGGCGAATGGTTTCTCCCCTGTGTGGATTGTCAAGTGTTCCTTTAAACTTCCACTATGTGAAAAATATGTATTACAGACTGAGCAGGAGAATGGTTTCTCTCCTGTGTGGACTCTCATGTGTGTCTTTAAATGTCCACTCTGTGGAAAAGCTTTCTTACAGACTGCGCAGCTGTGTGGTTTCTCTCCTGTGTGGATTCTCATGTGTTTCTTTAAATCTCCACTATGTGGAAAAGCTTTCTTACAGACTGAGCAGCTGTGTGGTTTCTCTCCTGTGTGGATTCTCATGTGTTTCTTTAAATCTCCACTATGTGAAAAAGCTTTCTTACAGACTGAGCAGCTGAATGGTTTCTTTTCAGCACTACGTTGTGGATCACTGACAGATTCATGTCTATTTTTCAGTGAGTTTGAGCCTGATGCAGGTTCTCTGGTCTCTTTCCAATCAGCACTGTCTTCAGTGTCAGGTTCAGAAGAGTCTCCAGTGTAAGCTTCAGAAGAGTCTCCATTGTCAGGTCCAGAAGAGTCTCCAGTGTCAGGTTCAGAAGAGTCTTCAGTGTCAGGTTCAGAAGAGTCTTCAGTGTGGTCCTCAGTCTTTGGTTTTAAACTGCTCTCTGGATCTGAGTTCCTGGCTGGTTCTGGTCCTCGACAGTCATCTCCATCAGCTTCTGTTTCCATGTGTTCAGTTTGTCTTTGATGAGGCTGAGAGGACTGAGGTTTCTCTTCATCATCTTCACTCTTCACAGGGTCAGGAGTGAAAGTGGGCTTGATGATATCAGCCTCCTCCAGCTCCTGAAGCTGCTCTCCCTGCTGTTCCTGCTTAATGTGTGGGGGGGGCTCTGGGTCCTCCTGGTCCAGACTGGTGCTCCACTCCTGCTGGTCAGGGAGAAGCTCTTCTTTAACCACCACCAGCTGCTGGACGTCTGCAGGAAACAGGAAACACACACATTTTCACATTATCTTTCTTAGTCCCACCTATTGTGTATTTTTGTTGGCTCAAGTCACCTCATGTAGCCCAGCCCCTTTCCACTTCCAGTTCAAAATGTAAAAGGTTTTTTTCTGCTGGCGTAGCACTAGCCGCAATGTAAACAATGAATTGTATTTGGGATCATTCACAGATACACTACGCCTACAGTATAGAATGAAAATACTCTGTTACAAATTAAAACCTGCATTCAAACCTTATTTAAGTAAAAGTATGCAAGTATTAACAGAACATTTGACAGCACCTTCTTATGAAACAGTAATTATTGTGCAGTAAAATGTTCCCTGTCAGTGTTTAATTTATGTTGTTTCTTGATTATTTTGTATGTTGCATTTTACAGCTGTACATGTTCAAAGTTGCGCTTGTATAAATGATTATGGATGAGGGAACCTGCTAAATGTTCAAATATGTGTGTTTTTTATATATACAGATGGAGCGCTCCATTTCAGACGCCTACCTGTGCGGGTCCGTGATCGGCACGGGGTGGGCCCCTGCTGAAAAGGAAAACCCCCCCGCAGGACTTGAAACGTCCCCTTGATAAATACATTTAATTATAATGAAACCAGCTGCAATGGATAATGGATCCACCAGGGGGAGCCGTGATTAAAAAGCTGCCACACTGGAACCCATGTGAAATAAACAGCTGATCTACAGGTATCTGATATAGCGGATATTTGTTAAGATCCATATGTCACAGATAGGATCATATTCTGTGCTAAATAAGAGACATGTAATCATTTACTAAACATCCCCATGTTTTTATTTAACAAAATAATGTTTAATTCACGTTGGCGTAAGTACAAAACCATCGCTATGTTTTTAGATCAGGAAATGCATCCAGGCTCAAACAAACGATTTTCAATCATCATCCTCACGATCATTTAATGTATCATATGTTCGCGAGTTGAAATTAATTGCACCAATACATGTAGTTTAATCCACGTGAGTTTACAACAACAAAAATAATCGCTTTGTTTTTATATCACATCCGACCGGAGGAAAATGCAGCACGGGTCTCACTACCGATCATCCTAATCCCACGGGCAAACAATAATATGTACAGTGTTAATAGTTTACTGTATTATTAGTGTCTAATATTACTGGGGATTTCGGAATGGTAGCCTACTAGATTTAGATTTATTGTATCGGCTTCATATCGCAATATATTCCCGAAGTCTGAAATGCAAAAATTTCCCACATTAGGGCAATTCACCCTACATTTAATCATTCATACAAAATCATATTTCGTTTCTTTTAAACGAAATAAATGTGGTTTAATCCACATAATTTACTGTGTTAATTGTTTTCTGTAGTATTGTGCACATTACTTTTCGCTGCTTGTTGCACCCCTGGTTAGAAGCTAAACTGCATTTCGTTGTCTCAGTACCTGCAATATGTGCAATAACAATAAAGTTGAATCTAATCTTGAGCAGGAACAAATGTATTTAGGCTACTTAGTACATATCTGACATAAACGATTAAACACATTTGTGCATTCTTTACACCGAGTCAAGCCGAGTCCGGAGGTGGCGGCACATTAAAGTGTGCACCTGATTGTTTAACTTGAAGGTGCCTGATGACATTTAATCATTCAAACAAAATCATATTTCGTTTATTTTTAACAAAATAAATGTGGTTTAATCCACATAATTTAGGCCTACTGTGTTAATTGTTTAGTATCGTTTAACTTGAAGGTGCCTGATGTGAACATTTCCAGAAGAACTCTAGCTTGAATGGCCTTTGTATGTATACAGTAGGCCTACACATAGGCGGCGCGTGAGGCTCAGGTTTGGGAAGGCTAAATAACTTTTTTAAATAAAAATGTTTTCATCTTACGCTGCCCGCCTCCGGCGTCTATAGAAAAGACATCAACTCAGTGAAAGCACCATCTGCTGACCGATCAGAGCTCAGTGTGCGGAGTTTAAATCTATCAAGTCATATTACAGGAAAAAGGAAATGCAGTTTAAACTGCCGTATGCAGAGAAGACGCCGACGTGTCACACTTATCATTCATATCACACTGACATCACATCATCAATCAGATCATCGATATCACAATATTTCCTTATCTGAGTCAGCTTCTCGAGCCGTATCTGGCCGTGCAACACTTAGTTACATTGTCACATATACTGTATGCAGACGTATTATTTTAAGCAACACATTAAGTTGACGAAACACTCAACTCAAATGTAATAAAGTCAGATCCCCTCGTGTTTTAGATGGGGCAGTATCATAAAACTGTTGTACGCTTTCAAACACTCGGTAGTTTATTTTTTAACGAGTTGTTCTGTATTCTCCTTGCAGGTGCAACTATGTGGCTTGTATCCTGGATTACATGTTTAAGTCATCATGGATGTTTAAAGTTAATATTTGTCTAATATTAGTTTACTTTTCATTAATGAAGTATGATGTTGCACTGTCAGTACACTTGTCCCTGTTTGTGATTGGTCAAATGTAGCTAACCCCGCCCCTTTCACTTGAACGCGTTCTCAGCTGGAGAGAGAAACCCTGGCTTGATTTACCGAGTTGATAACCAGCGTCGTAGGACCGCTTAGCGAGATCGCGTTTGTTAGGGTTAGTTAAGATAACTCAAGCATATCCAGGGTCTGTTGAACTGGCTTCGTGGTACAGGGCACAGGTGGCTACATAGCAGCGCTAATGTCAAAGACATTATATTTTTATTTGACCAGGATGCAGTTATACAAATATTTGGGAAGGCTTAGCCTTCCCTAGCTTACAGCACCCGCCGCCCCTGGGCCTACAGTATAGCCCAATCATGTACACCTTCCTTTTTTCCCGTCCAAAGTTTGAATTGGATAAAGGTAATGGTTATCGATGGTGCTTTTATAGCCTATTGTATAATAACTGTGTGATTTATATTGCTTTTCAAATGCATATGGCCACCCATTTACACTGCTCTTCCCGTCAAGAATATGAATAGAACTTAGTTAGATCACTTTACATTTCTGCAAATAAATTTTTAATCACACACGTCTCCCCGTCCCGAAAATGATACATAAAATAAAAAGAGGAAACCATTTTCAAGTTCAGTTTTCAACGTTTTATTTAAAATGACTGACATAACACAGACACCATACTGTAGGCCTATCTGCTGCGGAAACCAGGACGAGCTATTTCGGGATCTGTTTTTCGGGGCTCCTCAGTCTCTCATTTACCCGGCTCCTGATTAGGACACATCCTGGGGATTGTGTTTACAAACATTGACCAGACCGTTCACCAGCCCCCACCCCACATGTTGCCTATGCTGTCCTGTGTTGCGAACTCTTTGTTTAAAACGAATTGGCCATCGGAATGTGTGGAGGAATTCTCCCAAGGATCACATTCCACAGCTCTCCCCCCCACCACTCCTGTTATCTCCCATCCCCCAGTCTGTAAGTTTGTGTTTGAATATTTCTATCCCGTATTCATACTGGTCCTCTCACGCACATACATTCTCCTTACAGTATACATACATAGGCTATATGAGTCCGTGTATCTACGGACCATTTGTTTTTCTTTATTAAAAAAGTAAACGGAAGAGCGTCTGAGAGGAGTTTTTGCCCTTTTGTTTTTTACCTTACTAAATGGTCTAATGGTCAGTGGAGCGAGGGGGGAGGCCCGCGAAACTCGCGGAAGTGACTTCAAAACAAAAAGCACTCGTTTGCTTGGAACAAAGAAAACAGCCAAGACACACATTGAGTCCAGAAAATGAATGTTATTAAGGGCTGTAAATATAATAAGCCTGTGTCTAAAATTGACAACAGGCTTATTATATTTACAGCCCTTAAGATACACTTTTGTGTTTAACAGCTGACCACTACCATGAAGTACTTTGTTTTAGTAGATTTCGCATGAGAGCAAAATGTATAAATATGAGCATTAAATTATATGAATATGAGAACAAAATGCATTAATGTGTGAGTGACAATATATGAATGTGTGCATTGAAATATGATAATATGAGAGCAAAATGTATGAATGTGTGAGTTATATACGTGTGTGAGAGTGAAAATGTATGTATGTAAAAGGAGAATATATGTGTGTAAGAGTGAAAATATGCTGCATTTTGAATGTCCGATAGTCCACCATTTCCACCGGAAATATCAAACATTTAATAAAAGTGAAAAACAATGAACAAGACTTAACGTATTCATCAAAATTAATTATATTTATTTCGTTTGGATGTAGGATTTTTGACTTTGTTTAGAGCAGTGATCTTCTACTATATGAACATTTTGGACCCAAAATCACAAAAAAAAAACGTAAAAACAGATTTTGAAAATGATATTATTTTTCAGGTAACACAAACATACACAACGAAACCATTTAAAAGCTGGAAATATATACATGGGATGTGACTATGATAATGTGAAAGTTTGATTGAGGTAGCATGGGATTTCATTCTGATAAGGCAAAAGTGTTATTATAAATATAATACAAATATATATATATACACATTATGTACAAAAATCTGTTTTTTCTGTCTTTATCTGTGCCACGCTTCAAAGCAGTTTCTGTCAATACGACACAGAGGGCAACATCACAGGTTCCTCCTCCTCCATGTCAAAAAACAAGCTTAAAGCTTGACTCACGTTCAGAGTTCTCTTCATCATAGTTGAATCTTCAAAAATCTATCTAACTATATCTAAATTCTCAATGTTTGTCTGTCACTTTGCTTCAATCGCAGTCTCCCGCCGTCTCTCTTCGGTTCCCGCCGTCCCTCTTCGTCTCTTTTCGTCTCGTTTCGTATCACTCCGTTTACCTGATTACCTCACCCCCTCCCTGGTAAATACATCCTGTTGAGCAGAATCTACAGTTTCCAGTATTTTCCGTTTCGTAAAATTATCAAATACGGCGAAGATATTAAAATATGTGCTTCCATTATTCATACTTCTGAAATATATCTGTATTAACTTTATATCATCGTATGTCCGTGTTTATTTGTGTCTGTTTATTGGGTCTTTTTGCATGAAACAAAGACTGGCATATAGTTTCAAGCCAGTATTTTCGACAGAAATACACATATACATCCTGTTGAGCAGGATCTAGTTTCCAGTATTTTCCGTTTCGTAAAATGATCAAATGCGGCGAATATATTCAAATATGTGCTTCCATTTTTCATACTTTTGAAATGTATTAACTTTATATCATCGTCTCTCCGTGTTTACTGGGTATTTTTGCATGAAACAAAGACTGGGATATAGTTTCAAGCCAGTACTTTCGACAGAAACACACGGCAATGTTGTCCGGACTGTTGTTATTATGCGGCACAGGTCATGTGATCTGATCACGCCGGCGTGACAGTTGACTCCAAAGGGTTAATATTAAATACATATAAGTATTTTTACAACTTGTATTTAGAAATACTCTGTTGTAATTATTGATGCCTAAATGTGTTCATCCATTCAATGTGGCATCTGCTATAATGGGGTTAATGTATGATATTACTTAATAATACAATACATTATAATATATGATATGATAATTACATTTTAGTTTTATTCATTTCTTATTTCATAGTTTCTCATTATTATTATTTTTATCACTCATCTTATTTTTGATTTTATTAATCTGTGTGAATCTGTGCTGTCCTGTTTTTCACTCTCACCCTGTTGCTGTTTGAACTACTGAATTTCCCCACGGGATTAATAAAGGTCCATCTTATCTTATCTTAATGTATAAGTTGATTTACTTCAATCTACTGTACTGTGTAAAAACACCCCAACAATATTACAAGAAATATACTGCATAAAGCAAACTATAAACTTTATTTGATCTAAAATATTGATGTTTTTTCATTATAGTAGCTTGTGAAAACCATACAGTAACAAATAAGTGATTAAATGCTACAGTATTCAGCAAACACAACTGCAGAGCTGTAAACATTGCAAACAGTTGTCTTTGTGTATTTTGTGAATGAAGCGCCATCTCATGGTTAAATCCTGTAATTGAACAAATGGGGAAATTGGGCAACGCCCTCTAGCAATTTGGCAACACCCGCATCCGCTGGGCTTTTGACTGGGACACACCCACCTGAGTCTGATCTGGAGTGCTTCATCTGTAGGATCTATTCTTGAGGCAAACCTCTCCTGTGACAAAATGGCATCCAATGTAATAAAAAAAGTCAATCAAAGAACTAGATTCCTATACCGGATCTCCTCTCTGGTAAACAAAAACACCCTGAAAACTCTGGCAGGAGCACTCATCCAAGGGTACTATGACTATGCTTGCACGTCATGGTACCATAGCACCTCCAAGGCGCTAAAAATAAAACTTCAAACATCGCAAAATAAACTGGTCAGACTACTGCTTGACCTTTCATCTAGAACCCACCTCACCTCTGCCCACTTTGACAACCTAGGATGGCTTAGAGTAGACAATGAGTACAGCTACTTGCAATTGGCCTGGTCTACAAGATCCACTACACCTCTATGGTACCCATGTACATGTCAAAATTCTTCCCAAAGGTCAAGGAATACCATGATCATAACACCAGAGGAAGCTCCACAAATCATGTGAAACCCAGATTTGGCACAAAAAAGGGGGAATACACGTTTCGCAATTATGCCACATCAAGGTGGAACGCTCTTCCCACAACTGTAAAGGAAAGTAAAACTATACTTACCTTCAAAACCTCTCTTAAAGAGCACCTTCGGGGGAGAGCATTGCAAAACTGGCCCGGGTAATGGTACAAATCTCAACCTGTCGTTCAATGGACAGCTTCCCCCCCCCCCCCCCATCTATGTATATACTCGCATTTTAGACTCTCTTACTAACTGTATATCTGTAGACTTGGTATGTCTTAAATGTCCGGTTAGGATGTATTAGAACGAAATCTAAAATGAAAATTGTAAACAAGCAATCTGTATGTAAAAAAACCACCTGTATGTAAATTGTAAATAAGCCATCTGTATGTCAAATATGTCTTATATGTCTTAAATGACATGATGAATTGGAAATGGGGGACCCTGATGTAAACAAGACGAAAGTCTTTCTCTGGTCTGCATCCCCTTAACAATTGTATGTTTTGAGATGTACTGTACTGTACCCAATATACAAGCTGTTAATACACTTTTCAATCAATCAATCAATCAGGAAGATACGTCCCCAGCTGACTCAGAAAGCGACTCAGGTTCTGGTCCAGGCTCTCGTCATTGTGAAGTTAAAACTTCTTTGCAGCAATGTTGAGCGCATCATCAAATGAGGGAAACTGGATTCACCTGTCAATCCACTGATATTTATTGAGAGACAGACAATTACATACGGCCGGGAGATCATCCTAGTTTCACACTGTCCTTGTGCTCCACCAAGGTAATCTCTGAACCAAAAGACACAAAACATCTAACCAACACGAGGAGAGGCGGGCTCCCAGAAAGCCCGCGTATACCTAATTAGTCGCAGATGTGAGACAATAGTCTACTTGTCTCAAAGAGATCCAGACAAGCCTCAACCTACAGAGGAGTCTTTGACTGACTACAAGCAGATGTTTGCAGTATCACAGATTCTATAAAACAATAAGAAACTCTATAAACAGATCAGATGAAAATATTCTCTTACAGTCATCTCACGCCTAGACTACTGCAACTCCCTCCTGGCTGGTCTACCTGCATGTGCCATCCGACCTCTGCAGCTCATCCAGAATGCAGTGGCTCGTCTGGTCTTCAACCTTCCTAAATTCTCCCACACCACTCCGCTCCTCCGCTCCCTTCACTGGCTTCCGGTAACTGCTAGAATCCACTTCAAGACACTGGTACTTGCTTACCATGCTGCGAATGGATCTGGCCCTTCGTACATCCAGGACATGGTTAAACCGTACACAACAGCGCGTGCACTACGCTCTGCATCAGCCAAACGACTCGTTGCGCCCTCGCTGCGAGGGGGACCCAAGTTCCCATCGGCGAAAACACGTGGGTTTGCTGTCCTGGCTCCAAGATGGTGGAATGAGCTCCCCATTGACATCAGGACGGCAGATAGCTTGCACATCTTCCGGCGCAAACTGAAAACTCATCTCTTTCGACTCCACTTCGAGCGATATAACTATTAACGAAGCACTTTTATACTAATAAAGGACTGGCTTACCTAAAGCCAGTTGAGTAGCACTTGAAATGTTTGGCTCTATGAAACCTGATGTACTTATATGATTCTGTTTTCTTCAAGGTTGTGTCTTCCTGGTCGAATGTACTTATTGTAAGTCGCTTTGGATAAAAGCGTCAGCTAAATGCAATGTAATGTAATGTCTTGTAGTGGCCAAAACCCCAAAAAGTTTGTCTTGTAACCTTCACCTCAAAAGTGATTGTTCTTGGCCACAAGTAGAGCTTGGGCCTCGGAAGCAGTGTCAGACTCGCAGTACACAATCCAATGGACGTTTCTGTTGCTTTTCAACGTTTATTTCCAGCAAAACATAAAACAAAATAGGAAAACAACATGTAACATAAACGTAAACAGCAGATCCTAATCATCTGTATTTGACAAAGTATAACGTTGCGTCTGCGTGTCAATGACGGTATTGCTGCTGCCTGCTGCTCTCCCGTCACACACCGCACCTCCAACTTAAAGCCTTAGCCCCGCCCCCTTCCCTGAGCAAAGCACACCTCTCACTGAAACAGAAAAATGCATTAATAAAGGTTCCAAATAAATCAAAATAAACTTAAATGCGGCTCCTACACACCGGCCCCTAATTGTTCTCTCAGAATCAATTACTCAAATTAGCCAAAAGGGAGCCGTAAAACGACCAACGAATAATGAATTTAGAAAAATAAAGTATATACATTACATCCCTTATTGATGTTTAAGAAGACCTATTATTCTTCCGTCTCCAGGACTTACCCGCAATCATATAATAAACAACCTATAGACCTATATATTTGTAATATGAACGCTGTTTTTTTGCAATCGCATTTCAATAAGCTCCCTTTGTGACCACATATTTTCATTAGGCCTATTTTATTCAAAGAACGCAAGAACATTAAATAACAACATTTTGGAGAACGATTAACATGAAATTGAGATAAAAAACAAGTTCAACATGATTACAGAACGGTGAACACATTGTCTTCTTCCGTGATTAGTAGCTGATTCTTAAGAATTATTATTTAGAGTCTCAATTTCTCCATCTCAATTTGTTCGTGTTCCACTCTCAATTTTACGGTCTCCACCTCCACACGAACGATTTCTTTCTCCGTCAGTTCCCGCTGTAGCTCTGACAAATCCCTCTTTCTCTTTCGGGGTGTGGCCATTTGGGATTCCCCTTGAGTCATCGCTGACGCTGCGGGTGTGGGACTTCCCTCTTCTCTGCGGTCCTCGGAGTCTGTAAAATGGCAAGTTACTGTCAGTTATTGTCAGTTGATATCAATTGCCGTGATTGCTAATTGTTATCTTGCTAGCCGTGATGTCTCACGGGGGTAATATGTACATAGATAATGTAGGGTGATGTTACTCTATTAATGACTTACCACTAGTGACAGCTGACACGTCTGCGTCAACCTCTTCAAATGTTGAGGTTGAGGGCTCTGAGCTGTCCATCCCATTCGACCCGGTGAAAGTGGGGGAATCCTCTCCAAAAATAGCAATAATGATTTCGCTGTATGGAGAGGTTTTTGGAGCAGGGCCTCCGCCGGTCGGAGGGTTTTTGAGAACCGATGCATCCTTTTTGGCTCTGGATAGTAGGTCCTTCCACTTTTTCCTACACTCTTCCACCGTCCGTATCCCTCCATCACCCAAGTCATTTATCGCACCAGTGATTGACTTCCAGGCTGCGAGTTTGTGTTTGTTTGTCATGGTATTATTAAATTTGGCAGTTAGCGAGTTTTTATGCTCTGCATATATTTTAATGAATGTTCTAA
The DNA here is from genome assembly GCF_902827175.1 of Gymnodraco acuticeps. Classification (NCBI taxonomy): domain Eukaryota; kingdom Metazoa; phylum Chordata; class Actinopteri; order Perciformes; family Bathydraconidae; genus Gymnodraco; species Gymnodraco acuticeps. The sequence continues at coordinate 530,969 of NW_022991995.1, read as the reverse complement.
TCTCTCTATCAGTAAAATTGGCTTTTATCTTCTTTCCGTTATCCATATTCGTTATTCAATTCTTAGCTTGCTCTGAATGGAGGAGTTTGAGTGTTCAATTATATAGACGTGTGTTGCTTGGCAACAATTACTGTTTCGCATGTATTCACGTGGACGCGCATCTTAAGACCAGGCGCAGCTACGCCAGAGACTAGTCAGGCTTGGTGCACTCGGTTTAAATTTGAATCACTAAGTCGGACGTAGCTAAGCCCGACGTTAGAGTTAAGCCCTACTTTTTTTCACCCAGCTGGGAGATGGGTCTGGATGCAGACCGCAGGCAGGGGGCGGTTCCTATAAGGGGAGGATCCTATAGGGGGCGTTTCCTAAAGGGTTATGAGCCACGTGTTTACTTGAGAGTTCCTAGTCACCTCTGTTCTGTCTGTTAATAATAATAATGTATTTGTTGTGGAGAGGGTTATGACGTAGCTTGTTTTAATCATACTTATGTTTAAGTCCTGCATCCTCCACAACTGCACAGTGCTGCATATGTTTTCCTATAAACAGATCAATGCTTAAGTTATGGAACGCTGCGGGGAAAAGGAGTTACGCCTTCCTAACCAGCTCTCTCCTTCAGCTGTCATCGGACACAATGGGCTGAAGTCTTTATACTTGAGTAATTTGTGCATACAAATATTGTGTTTCAAGGCTTTACATGTTATACAAAATAAACTGTTATACTTCTCTCATATATTTGTCCTTTTTTCAACAGTGCTAACTGCTCTTTGTAGAGCCCAGGATGCTGATGAAAATATGGTCCGATTCTATTACACTGTTGAAAGATTCAGAAAACTGTCTTGCCTGCCACATTTTGAAGGGACACATCATCCGCCTAGACAAGTACACAAAAACAGGTCAAGCTGTTCACTTAAAAATTTGTACAAGGCAGATATGTAACTGTGCTAAAGGACAGACTATTACTACTTTAACACAGAATAACAGACAACAGGAGTCAAAGAATAGGCAAACATTTTGCACTGTCATACACAGGAGCGTACCTACAGTCAGCCCTATGTTCCCTCAAAACTATCTTTACCCCTAGCCCCAAGCCTAACCCTAATTAACCCCATAAGGGGCACTGATCTGTGTCTCTTGTTTTAACACATTGGAGGCCAGTCTAAGTGAGTGATTGTAATATGCGTGTATGTGTTTTAGTCCTACACCATGGGTTCTGAAATCTTCCTTAAAACACTTCCTATTCAGAGCAAACTCTGGTCCTTCTGTATAACTGTATAGCCGATTCTAAAAACGGCTTGAATCCTACTACCGCTGAATCCCACATCAACTGCTTCATTTATGAGCATCAATGAGTTCCTTTAACAATAATTATAGTGTTATAAGCTGATTATAATACATTATAAGTATGATGCATAGCCAGTATTACCGCTTCATTTATTATGCTCTAATTCTTCCTTTGAATAAGATGAAGGTTTAAGGGGAATTTGTGTTATGCAATTATCTTATGTGTGTTGATGTAACTTCCTTTCCATATATGCGCTTTTCTCTCCTCATAAACAATATGTATGTATTAAAGCCATGTGGTGTACGGTACAGTATTTTCCCTTATTTATAGGCTCAACTTATCCAAAGCCAAGTTACTCATCTTACCCCTAGACTATTTGGTCTGGAAAGAGGCATACAATTGAAAAAGATCAGTTATCACTGGAGATTATGAGACAGGGTTTAAAATGCTATATATTTTTATCTCACAGAGAAGCACTTCATTACGGTTGGTTGAAGCGTATTATGGATCAATCACCCAACATCAGGGGACTGGAAGCTATTGCCTAAACTATTTCTCAATTGATTCGGAAAGACCTTGATTTGAACAGGGATTCCTTCTTTCTATCAATGTGTCATTCAAAGATGGGCTAGCTGGCAGAAAGCAGGGGGTGGAACACTCTAAAGGAGCCGTACAGGAGATGAGGTTGGAAACCAGACCATTTGGGGATCTAAGTATATAACGGATCTTAGAGGAAATTCATTAATGTATCAACATTGGATTGACTCAGGTATAATTTGCATTAAAGATATGCCATAAGCTTCAGGATAAAAGGAATTGGGTAAGTAAATTATTCATTATTAGAAAGGCAATCCCTACAAAATGGCTCCTGCTTCTAAATAATAGAAGCAAAACCCAAAGATTACATTGACAATGTACACATGGCTCTGACAGGATGTAATTGTAAAACAATATACAAGCAGACATCATACTGTACATACAGACATACTGGGAATAGGGCTGCAACAAACGACTAATCTGATAATCGATTAATCTATCGATTAATGAAACGATTAATCAACTATTCGGACTATTATGCCTTGCACAATTTCTCAAACGCTCTGATTTAGCCATCAACTTTTAGATGTAGCTTGAGGTTGTTTTAGGCATGTGGAAACTAACAATGAAGACAATAAAGATGAATACTTGATTCAAAAATACATATATTATTAAATTAACTAAACACATTTTGAACAAAATTAACATTGCTTTTAATTTAAATTAAATAAATAATATTTCACATCAAAAGAAACAACAGTGTTTTAACAAATCGTATTAAATAATGTGAAGACAGAACTGTAAACAGAATAGCTGAAACTTTAACAAAATAAAGAGTAACTCAGTTAACTCTAATCATTAACCCATGTTTGTATAATGGAGTTAACTCCGTGTGTTGCTGCTAGCATAGATAACACCTGACGTGGAAACGTTACTCGTGGATGGGGCTACAGAGCTGCTAGAAAGACAGTCGAAAACTGTGCATTTCTCCGTCTGAATGTGGAGCACTTTTGCTAAATGTTTGGACAAATTGCTCGTGTTACCGCCCTTACATGCTAAACTCTTATTGCACTTTTGGCAACGAGCATTGTCCACATCGAGACGGGTAATGTAACCACTCCTTGCAGCGCGTTCTCTCCGCCATCTCCGCAGTGTGTTGCTACATGTAGCAGCTGCGTGTTTGTAAACTGCCCCGCCCCCTCGCACACAGACGGGGGAGAGAGATCTCGTCTGATCGAAAATACATCATAGACGCATTTGTTTGTCTTTTTGTATATTAGAAACGAGTTGGCGACACTAAGACTGCGATATAATGTTTTTGTATCAATAATATATGACATATCTTTTTTAAATGTCTCCAGTATCGATAAAAAGACCGATAACGTTGGAGCTTAACGGCGCGTAAAACACACGTGATGACGTCACCAACGAATCGACGACTGAATTAGTTGGCAACTAATTTGGTAATCGATTTTAATCGATTAAGTCGATTAGTTGTTGTTACATTCTTCCAAATATGTAAAACCTGTACAAATGGAAGCTTGTCCCTACTCCTCTATGTGCTGTTTGTTTGGTCACAGAGGAGACAGACCATTATGTGTGTTTCATGTCGATGCTTGGGCAACTCAAGTTGCTGCCCTTATCTTGTCTCTGTTCAAAGTGGAATTTACACAGAAATAGCCAAATATCATTCTGGGTCTTAACACACCCCATAGTGAAATATATAGCCTAGTGTAAACCTTATACTAATAATAGCAAAATTGTCCATCTACAAAACTTGGATGATATTCAAAGATGACCAACAAAAGTTGTAGAAGGCAGACAGTGTGTTTTTCTTTCTGAGTTCATGTTAAATATCAAAATTGATCTTTTGGTTGATGAAGTCAGAGATAATGAAATCTGGGCACATATTTTGTGGTTGCTGAATTAGAACACCCAATAAAATGTTTATGTTTAATGAAGACTTTCCTCTTTGTATGTACTGTATATATTTTCCTTTGTACAATGTATTGGCATGTACTATACATTTCATGTTTAGTATTTGATGTGCATTGTAATGTTTCAAAAATAATAAATACGTTAATTAATTAGTTAATCTTACCACCAGACACAACATGAACAGGACAGTAACTTCAGTATTTTAGGTGTAGAGAAACCTCTACTCATGTTGTTAAATGATATACAGCAATATCTTCCATAAAACGTAGTTGATTGATTTGAATAATAATTACTACCACTGCACAAACAGTAAAAAAAGATATGCCTACAATGTATGAGTTTAATGTATCCTATGTTATGATAAACTATCAAATTGACTCTGTATTCATTATGATCTGTCAATAGGTCAATTAATTTGTATTCTCTGTGGGTTGTATACTCTTCATTCTTTATGCAAATTAATTATTATTATTATTTTTCAAAGTTCGTTTATGATTCATTAAAAGCATTAAAATAAATGAGAAACAGAGAGTCATATATATATGTAGGTTTGCTCTTCCGTAATACATTTTAATTATTATAATAAAGTACATGTGTCTAATAATACTTACATACTTTTACTTAAATAACATATGAATGCAGTACTTTAACTGGTAATGGAGTATTTTCACAGTGTTGTGTTTGTACTTTTACTTCAGGATCTGCTACCTGCAGCAAGTGCTGATAAAGGGTCTAAAGTGTTATTAATGTGATAATAAAGTGCTACTGAAGAGTGTAAAGTGTTAATTAAGGGTAAAGGGAACAGACCTGCTCTGTGTATCCGAAGCTGAGGCTGTAAAACAGCGTCCAGTAGCTTCTGGAGTCTCTTGTTCTCCTCTTTGGAAAGAAACAGCTCCTCCTCGAGCTCTGCTATTGTTTGTTCAAACAGAGCAAATATCTCTTCATTAGCAGCAGTGAGTCGCTGCTTCTTCAACGACAGCAGCATTTGGACTTTACTCATGTTTCCTAGATCACCTTTCCCTGCAGACTCCGTTAAACACACCGTTTCTCTCTGCATCAAACTCTCAATCTGACTAGTGTTGCTAACGTGTTTCCAGCTAGCATGCTAAGCTAGCTCCTATAGTCCGAGGTAAACGCTCCAGAAAAAAGAGCACACAGTCCATTCGGAGGTTTATCCAGACACACAGATGATGGACCAGTAGAGCTGGAGCTCACACACACTTTCTCAGGAACACAGAGAGAGAGAGAGAGAACCGAAGCGAGGAGACGCCACGAGGATCCAGGTTCTTCTTCTTCTTCGTCGTCTTCTTCTTCTCTCGGTGTTTGGCGGATTGCAAACAGCTTTCAGGTGCATACTGCCACCGCTGCAACTCTGACTACTTTTAAATCCAGGCTGAAGACTTTTCTTTTTGTCGCTGCTTTTAATTGAACTATTCATATCTTAGACTGCACTGTAACTTTTATCCATGTACTTTTTTTCTTTTAATGTTTAATTGACTGCACTGTAACTTTTATCCATGTATTTTTTCTTTTAATGTTTATTTTATTAGCTTTTCTTTTAATGACTGATTTTAAATGCCATTTTCTTAATCTCTTTCATTTTTTGTAAAGCACTTTGAATTGCCTTGTGTTGAAAAGTGCTATATAAATAAACTTGCCTTGCCTTGCCTTGCCTTGCCTTACTGTACAAGAGAGTGTATCACCATATCATCCTATCACCACTTGTGGAATTATACCATTGTGTTGTTTACGTTGTTTTAAATTCTTCCAATCAATCCTGTTCCACTCAAATACTTAAGAATGGCCTTCCTGCCTCTCTTACCCATGGACAGTGGCGTGCACAGACATTTATAGGGGCAGGTGCTCAAGAGAAAAAAAAGGGCACCTTCTGAGTCGTCGTGGCGGTCGCGCCGAAATTGTGCGCATAAATTTGCCTGATAATGGAGGATTTTGTTAGTTTCTTTTCGGTTTTTGGTTACTTTATTTTGGTTTTAGGGTTATGTTATTTAATTCTTATTTTTGCCTGATTTTACTGATTTATTATCAAAAAATTAATTATTTTAACATTTATTTGTATTATTCTAAATGACTTAGGGGGGTCCAATCTGAAGCTAAGGGGGGGACAAAATCCCCCCCCCCCCCCCGGGATTGACGCCCCTGGTGGAACCGCCGGCTGCCTTAGTAGTGTGAGATTTATTAAAGGCACATCTTGTATGTCGTAATTGCATATATATTTATTTCAATAACCATATGCTGTCTGATGCAGATGCCTATCTAATACAAATCAAATAGTAGGCTTACTAGCTTCTACACGCTAAAGCAACTGTAGTCCAGTGGCGTTTTCTCCCGGAGGCCAAGGGAAGCCAGGCTTCCCCTGTTTTTTCGGATTGTAGTTATAATTTAAATAAATAAATAAAAACACTTTGTTTTGTTTCGATAATTCTCCTTTGCTGTGTGTTGCTGCCGGCCCGTCTCTCCCCCATTCTCATTGAGTATTTTACAAAGAGTGAAACAAACAGCGCCCCTCTAGATGTTATGGTGAAACAGTAGATTGCACTCACTGTTGCGAGAGGAGGCCAGCCGAATCTGGCTTCCTTTGGTGAAAAAAATTGAGGGATTGACCAATCAGATGAGGCCCACGTGATGCCCCTGCCAACCTGTGATTGGTCAGGGCCATGCCAAGGGAAGCCAGCCGCCTCTTGCTTCCCTTCAGAGGCGGCTGGCGGCTGGCGATTTGATTGGACACTGCCATCCAATCAAATCACATCAACATCAGTTTTAATACTGTAACTGTCATCACCGCCGTTAGAAATTATCAAGCAAATGAAGCATTATGGAGGGTGGAGATTTGGCGTACTTAATCAAACATAACTTTACTAAACTTCCGCTACAGCAGCAACTAAAAATTAAATCAGATGACAGGCCAATGCCCGCACTCGAGCTGTGTGTACACAGAGGAAAAAGGGAGAGAATCGGACGTTCAATGAGGACAATTATGTCCGCACGGAGTGGCTAACTGGAAGCGCTAAACTTCAGCGTCTATTTTGCTGGCCATGTCTTCTTTTTGACAAGGATTCGTGCTCCCTGAACAATCCTTGGGCAACTTCAGGATTCATCGACCTTGCCAACCTGTCACGGGCAATTGAGAGGCACGGTAAATCCAAAAATCACATAGATTGTGTGATTGTCTGCATACATTAATAAGTAAAATGCTTAAATTAATAAGGAGAGAGTTTCAGCTGGAGAGTGCGTGCGGACCTTTCGGTTAGATAATAGGCGTGTGCAAGTCCTGCATCTGTGTGATACAAATGTGTGTCAAATGATACCGGGCGCTGTAATCACTCATCTGGTTACGTTATTGACCGCCCCCCGACCCAAAAAATGGGCTTCCCCTAAATGTTTCCCCACGCCACGCTACTGCTGTAGTCAGGGATGCAAACTCATCAGGTATGAAAAAGGTGACAAGGATCCGAGCCCCCCGACCCCACGGAATATCGGCTTTAAAATTAGGAATAACAGAGGATTTTAGCAGTCAGAACAACTAAAGCAGCAGGTAATAATAACAGAAACGCCAAAGAGTTACATCTAATAGAAATATATAAAAGCATTTATTTTTAATTGTGTAGCAGTCAGTTTATAATTTCGGCAGCACTGTTGAGCATTTTGAAAATGTATTTCCATGCCTCTTGGTATTTTTATAATACTTTTCTACTTTCACTTGAGGAACATTTTGAATGCAGGACTTTTACTGTAACAGAGTATTCCTACACTCTGGTACTTCTACTTTTACTCAAGTACAAGATCTGAGTACTTCTACTTTTACTCAAGTACAAGATCTGAGTACTTCTACTTTTATTAAGTACAAGATCTGAGTACTTCTACTAAAGTAGGCTACAAGATCTGAGTATACTTCTACTTTTACTCTAGTAGCCTACAATCTCTATACTTATACCACCTCTGTTTATAGCCTATGAAAAAAACTATTAGAAAACGAAGGCTAAAGCTAACGTTAGCAGATAGTGACAATGATATTGCGACAGAAAAACTGTTCAGTTCACATCACGCACTGCCGCTCTGCTCTGAATACCTGAACGGCCCGTTCTAACAGCTGTTCACCAGCGGCTCAGTCTGTGCCACAGTGACTCCGCACAGTTAACGAACACACCGTAGATAATGTAGCTGACCCTCATCCCGGAGCAGCAGAGTTCAGCCGGCCCGACAGGCAAGAAGACCCGAGCACACAGCTCGTGCGTCATATATTAAAAAATAACACCATGCGCGTCATGATGGCACATAACAGCTCGCGACCGCAGATTATTTCGGCGATTAGATAAAATGTAAATTATATTTGACGCAACTTGAGTTAGGCTACATTTCCATGACTTTTCCAAAACTTTGGGAAAAATATTGTTTTCCATTACTTTTCCAGGGCCTGGAATTTGCATTTTGAATTTCCATGACTTTTCCAGGTTTTCAATGACCGTACGAACCCTGTATAGTTTAGTTTGGCATCTGATTTAGGGGATTAAACAATACACTCATTGTATTTGTTACCTGGTGGTTACTTACTTGGTCGTCACTAGGGCACTTTTAATCGTGTTGCTGCGTGCTGCTGCACCACACACCCGCCGTGGCCTGTCTGACTGACTCACGGCCCGTACACACAGCAGCTTTTGGCGATTTGTCCACCGCTTCCAGCGCGTCTCCGCCCATTGACTTTGAATGGGGATGACGTCACTTTCCCTCACTTGTCGCCGAACTGCATTGTGGGGGGGCGAGGCGAAGATTTCCAGGATTTCCAGGATGTTCAGGATTCCAAAGTTGAACAATGTTCAACTTTTGAGGCTGAGCTGGAAGCGACAGCCAATCAGATCCGTTTATGCAAATCTGACAGTTCAAGCGCTAGCCAATCAAACCGCGTGCAAGCTGGGAGAACCAGACCCGCAGTTAATTTCTATATTCCACAAAAATGGAGGAGAAGTTAGTTATTGCGGTAGCAAATCACCCGGTTCTTTATGACCAGTCCCTATTTACTTACCGGGATACAAACCGGAGGAACCAGGCATGGAGGGAGGTGGCAGAGACAGTGGGTGAAACTGGTAGGTTTTCGCTTGTTTGGGGATTTTATATCCAGTTTACTTCGTTGCTAGTTTACTTCGTTGCTAGCAAGCATAGACAGTATTATTAGCCAGCATGGAATGTAGCATAAAATAGCACCATAGACATTAATCTCATAAATGTTCAAAATGTTAAAAGAAATAGTGGAGAAGAACCGGGGTTTTTTTGCTTTGTATGTCGGGGGCGGGAGATTCATGTGATTGGTTGTTGGTCGCGAAATCCCCAAGCTTTCAGACACGCCCAGCTCCAAGATTTTCAAGATTTTGAAAAGCTGCTGTGTGGACGTACCGTGACTGTCAGCTCTGCGCGCTGCGCGTTCACTTTGAGAGCAGGGAAGGGAGGGGTTGCAGCCAGAGCACGTACGGGAGTGCCGCGGGGCACGTGTGGGGATGTCTGACAAAATTACAACGCGCATTTGGGGCATTGTTGTATATATTAGAAGCTTTTAATCCTGAATTGATCGATGTTACCATGAGCCACATACAGTACAATTTAAAAAATAAATTTAAAAAACGAACTTTCAAAAGGGCACATTGCTGTCAAGAGGGCAAAACGGGCAGGTGCTCAAGCACTACCTAGAGTCTATGTGTGCACGTCTCTGCCCATGGATGTATAATAAGAACTGGATACAGCGTGGGAGGCGGGGCCTCATTCATTCCTATGAGAGCTGCTCATTAGCGCATGATGATAAAATGGCCCAACTTTTGAGAGAGTGAAACGTCACAGATTACCCAGCATGCCTGAGAAGTACTCGTATGTGCACTCATAGAGCATGCGCAACTTTAACCAAAATGCTCGTTCACATCAAGCACGTCAATTTGCGTACACGTAATAGCACCGTGCGTTCATGACAGCATGGTAATGGATTGTTGTTATCATGGATTTGATATGAACGAGGCGGCAGTTAGCAGCTAGTGACTAGCTAGTAATTATGCTAATGTACACATCAATCGTTATGTACTTATATTACGCTGTAACAGGATCTAGTGATATCCAAGCAACAGAGCTTCATTTAGCATGAAATTATTATTGCACTGTATATTGTAACGTTCCCAAGATGAGTCGGAGACAGGCTTGTAGTTATTAGGCTTTAATAACTAGTATTTGAAGACAGATGATAACAGGTCAAGTACACTTCGTGGGTTCTACCGCACACTCACTTATTTCCTAAACCAACCACAAGATATAGCACTGTTTACGTCACAACTCCCCGCCCTCCCCCGTCCGCTCCATCAACCACAGGCCCGCACCTCAGCCACCATCACGGTGCAGCTCTATGATTGGCAGAGAGACGGGTGATGCCTAAGTGACACCCTGAGTAGCCCATCAGGATCGCTACACTACCCCCCCACTACAAAGTTCCTCGCCCACGAGGAACATATAAAACACAGTACAAAACACTCCCCCCACCCTCTCCAGCTCACTGCAGGGACTACCCCACTGGCTGTCCCCAACCTAACCAGTAGCCTTCGAAAACACAGAAAACCCACCACAATCCCAGCCCTCTATAGTGTCTACCCCCCCACTACAAAATTCCTCGCCTACGAGGAACAACTAAACACAGCCCCACACTACACCTACACACTGAACTTTGACTAGGAAGAGCTGGGTGGACTACCATCCCTTCCAGTGAGACCAGGGCGCATTATTGCCCTCTACAGGAAACTGGGGGGTCTCACTATAACCTTACTACCACACAAAGTCTCTGAAACGACCCGGGGGTCGTGTCTGCCTTCTCGGCAGGGGGGCTGGGGTTGCCGGATCTGGCCCAGGCGCCGAAAGACTGGGGGGACTCTCAGTCCTTGATGGGGGACTGCTGTTCTGTCCGCCGGGGGGTCTGCGGAGGGATGTCGATGGGACGTCTGTGTGTCCCGAGGTTCCTTCGGTCTGTGGGGAAGCGACGCCTCTGTACGGAGCCAGCCTGTCTCTGTGGAGCACCACTTTTCTCCCCTTTGGTGGCAGCTGCACCCTGTAGACCACTTCCCCCACCCTCTCCAGTACTCGGCAAGGACCCACCCACTGACTGTCCAACTTTGGGCACCGGCCTTTCGTTCGTTGTGGGCTGTAGATCCAAACCAGTTCCTCGGCCCGGAAATGCTGCCCTCTGGTCCTGATGTCGTAGTTCCGCTTCTGTCTCACCGCAGCACTTTTCTGCTGCTCGCGGGCAAAGGCATGAGCGGACTCAAGCCGGTCCTGCAGCCTCCTTGCGTACTCAGGACCAGGAGGCGTGTCCAGGGAATCTGGTGGCCGACCAAACGCCAACACCGCAGGGGTTCGAAGCTCTCTCCCCAGCATGAGGAGGGCCGGCGAACAGGCTGATGACTCCTGGACTGCAGACCGACATGCCATGAGCACCAGGGGCAGATGCTCGTCCCAGTCGCGCTGATGCCGCGACGTGAGGATGGCCAGCTGCTGTCCCATGGTGCGATGAAATCTCTCTACTAGTCCGTCGCTCTGTGGTCGCAGGGGGGAGGTGCGTGTTTTGTGAATGCCCAGTTGAGAGCACATGGAGGCGAACACCCGGGACTCGAAATTCCTCCCCTGGTCACTGTGCAGGGTGTCTGGTACTCCAAACCGGCTGAACATGCCGGACACCAAGGCATCCGCGACTGTCTCTGTTTCTTGGTCAGGGAGCGCATACGCCTCTGTCCACTTTGTGAAGTAGTCTATGGCCGTGAGAACGTAGCGGTTACCCCTGTTTGACAAGGGTAGCGGCCCCACCACATCAACCGCTACTCTCTCAATCGGGTCCCCGACGGGAGATTGTTGCAGCAGAGTATGGGAACGTCTTAGTGGGTCCCAGTGACTCCAAAGTGACCAGAGCCTGCCGTGCCATGCATGGCCTTGAGTACGACCTCTTGCAGGACCCTAGGAACCACCACTTGCCACCTCTTCTCCCCCGTTGCTGGCTCCTTCCACGCCCGCTGCAGTACGCCCTGACACAGACATAGAGACTCAAACTGAGACCACAGCCCCTTTGTTGCTTTGGAGAGCGCTGCCACTTCCTCCCACGGTGGCCGCTGCTGCGACTCAACCCACTGCAGTACAGGCTGAAGAACGGCGTCCACTGTCTGGAACTCCCTGCAGATAGCCTCCTCCACTTGCTGCGCTGCCGCACAGACGATGTCCTCCTCCAGCAGCTCCTTTTCGTGAGTCTCTCTCTTCTCGCAGTAGTGGCATCCGCCGGCGGCACACGGCCGCCGGGAGAGGGCGTCTGCATTGGTGTGGCGCACCCCAGCCCGGTGCTCCACCCTGAAGTCGAATGATTGGAGCTCTTCTAGCCACCTGGCGACCTGCCCTTCTGGCTCTTCGAACGTCATGAGCCACTGTAATGCAGAGTGATCCGTCCTCACCGTGAACGCTTGCCCGCACAGGTAGTACTTAAAGTGCTTGATGGACAGCACCACTGCCAAAAGTTCTCTGCGGGTAACGCAGTATCGTCGCTCCGCTTTGTTGAACGCCCGGCTGAAGTATGCCACCACCCGCTCCCCCTCTGGTGTAGTCTGGGATAGCACTCCGCCTACCCCAACGCCGCTAGCGTCGGTGTCCAGGGTGAACGGCAGCCGGGGGTTGGCTGGGACGAGAACCGGGGCTTCGCTCAGGGCACGCCGAAGGCCGTCAAACGCTGCTTGACATTGTTCAGACCACAGGAACTCCCTGTCCTTCTGCAGCAGCTGCAACTGGGGTGCGGCAATGCAGGCAAAACCCCGTACAAACTTCCTGTAGTACGAGGCCAGGCCCAGGAAACTCTTCAGCTGTTTCTGGTTGCGAGGATTTGGCCAGCCTGTGACCGCCTGCACTTTCTCATGCAGGGTGCCGATACCCTCCCCCCCCCACTTTGTGGCCCAGGAAGGTGACCTCTCTCTGTAGGAAATGGCACTTATCTGGATGTAGCTTCAACCCAGCGGCTCTGATCCTCTCCAGCACCACTGTTAGCGATCCTAGGGCCGCCTCAAACGAGCTGCCATGCACCAGGATGTCGTCCAGGTAAACCAAACACTGTTGGCGGGGAATCCCAGACAGCACCCTGTCCATCAACCGCACGAAGGTGGCCGGGGCATTACACAGCCCAAAACTGAGGACCTTGAACTGCCATAGTCCTCGGCCGGTGCAGAAAGCCGTTTTTGGTCTGGCCTCCGGGGCAAGAGGGACTTGGTAATACCCGCTGCGGAGGTCCAAGGAAGAGAACCACGACGACCCTGCGACCAGGTCCAGGGACTCATCGATGCGGGGAAGGGGGTATGAATCCTTCTTGGTGACCCCGTTCACCGGTCTGTAGTCTGAGCACAGCCGCCAGCCCCCTGTCTTCTTCGGGACCATGACTACCGGTGCTGCCCGCACGGGCTGTCTGAGGGCTCGATGATGTCTGCCTGCAGCATGCTCTGCACTGCCTTGTCGCAAGCCTGCTGACGAGCCAGGGGGAGTCGGCGCGGGCGACACCTGATGGGCCGCGAGTCCCCCGTATCGATCTCGTGTTCCACCAGATGCGTTCGGCCCACCTCCTCTTCCTTCATGGCGAAACTGCTCTGGAACTCTAGCAGGAGCTGCCCCAATTGCTCCTGCTGCTCGGGATTCAGGCCGCCACAGGCCGCCACACCTCCAATACTGCAGACCGAGCCTCTTCTACCTCCATCTGGGGTACTTGGGGGGGGCTGTGCTCGGGTGGTGCAGCCCGGGGGTGACAGGTGGGGAATTGTCCTGAGTGGGCGTCACCGTGGGTACAGGAAGGGAGGGAGGGTTTGCTTCCGTGTCTAGGGTACTCACGGTGGGTGTCGGGGGTCTCCCCGCAAGCTCAGCAGGGTTGTGGACACGGGTCATAGTAATTACAGGCCCCCCCCCGAAACTCACTGTGCCGGCTTGAAGATCCAGGAGGCAGCCCGTCGCCTTCAGAAAGTCCAAACCCAGAATGCACGGGTCCTGTACATCCGCTATCCACACGGGGTGCCGCACTTCCACTCCCCCACCGACACAGACAGCACTCCTCTTCCTTTCATAGCCGCCAACTCTCCGGTGACTGTGCGCAGACGCACCGCTGTCGGCTGTACCTCGACCCTCAAGTCCGCAGGCCGGAGGGCCCTGATGAACTGATCACGTGCCAGCTCACTCTGTACTCCGGGTGGCATGTGTGCATACGCCCGCCGCGTCAGGCTCTCCACGTTGTTAGCCAGTGCACGCAGCGTCTCTCCAAACTCTCTACAGCGGTTACTCACCTCGTTCCGGAGCAGCTCTGGCGGGAAACACTGTCCAAACCGCCTCTTCAAAGCCCCCGCTAACGCTTCATAGCTGAGTCGGTCCACAGGGCTAAGTAGTAGCAGACATGAAAGAGCCTCTTCTGTGAGGCACAAAGCTAGCTGTAGTGCTTTAGTCTCTACTGACCACCCCCCGGCATGAGCAAGCAGTTCAAATTGGGCATGGAAAGCCTCCCAGTCTGCCTTACCCGAGAATTTGGGTGTTTTCACTGACCCGGCGGCGGCTGCTGCGGGTTGATGGGCGCCGCCATTGTTGTTTACCTCCAGCTTGGAAATGGCGCGAACTGCCGCAGAAGACGGAGACATTCCCGCGTCTCTAGCCATCCTCACCGCCGACTCTCTCAGGCGCTCTCTCACCTCCCGTGCACTCATGAACTCCTCTCTCATGTCCTTCGACCACCCGCATGCTCCATCTTCCTCTTCATCACTACTGTGTTCCTGCTTCACTCCCATCTTGCTGAACTTATCCATCCCCGCTAGCTTACCGGCTAGCTCCGTGACGCAGTTACGACTCTCGTCCGGATAAACGTCCCTTGTTCGAAAAGTTCACTTCTGACACCAATGTAACGTTCCCAAGATGAGTCGGAGACAGGCTTGTAATTATTAGGCTTTAATAACTAGTATTTGAAGACAGATGATAACAGGTCAAGTACACTTCGTGGGTTCTACCGCACACTCACTTATTTCCTAAACCAACCACAAGATATAGCACTGTCTACGTCACAACTCCCCGCCCTCCCCCGTCCGCTCCACCAACCACAGGCCCGCTCCTCAGCCACCATCATGGTGCAGCTCTATGATTGGCAGAGAGACGGGGGATGCCTAAGTGACACCCTGAGTAGCCTATCAGGATCGCGACACTATATATATATTTATATACAGTGCAATAAGCTTCTTAGTGCAATACGAAGCTACAGGGACGTTAATAATGTTGGTAATATTAACTTTATTTAATACAACATTTACGGTACAAGATGTAATCATACAGCCCATGTATGATAATGAATTACAGCAAACATGTGCAATATATCCATTATTACAGCTCCGTGGGATGGCAGTAAGACGATATGGGTCCGTTCTTATTGTGCATCCATGGGTAAAGATAAACGCAACTCACATTGGTTTCTCAAACAGCATCTCTGTAAACTACGTGTATTCACTGAATTTCACTCTCTTCCTTTAACGGCTCGTTGCAGCTCCAATAGCTCCAGGCCCACCCTCCCTGGGAGCACAGTGTGCTCTGATTGGTCGGGACACGTAACATGAATGTGCCGGGCGGCGCGGTCCCGTGGGTTAGATGCGCGTTCATAATGCAGAGGGAAATAACTCTCAGAATAACGTTATTAGCTCATTTTTACAACTTGAGGAACGAATGTTTTTAATAAGGGCTATACAAGTGTTCATACTAGGTAGTTTATTTAGTTTAAAAAAAAATATCCAACGAGTTACAGACCACTCTTTCCCCATGTAAGTCAATGGAAAAAAGTGTTTCCGGGCCTGGCAACCAAACGGAAGTGTAGTACCGCCGTTTGGCCAGCACGAATATTTTCATCTGAGTCCGGCGCACTTCCTGGGGGCTTGCTCTTACCCCCTCACCTTCTGTTCCCAGTGTCCCCATCAGGCTCCACTCCCTTCCTGGTAGCTCTTACCCCCTCACCTTCTGTTCCCAGTGTCCCCATCAGGCTCCACTCCCTTCCTGGTAGCTCTTACCCCCTCACCTTCTGTTCCCAGTGTCTCCATCAGGCTCCACTCCCTTCCTGGTAGCTCTGACCCCCTTTAAAATGTTACACATCTTTCTGACATTATTCGTGTATAACAACTTTTAAATCTGATTCTTACTTTTAGAGATATTAAACATTGTTAAGACCTTGTTAAAGAGGCCTTCTTCAGATGTTAACATTAACTAGAGTGCGTGATGTCACAGCTAGAGGGTAAGAAATCTTGAAATTTGTCTTCATATTTTTTTTAAAACTGCCATAATTCCCAAACCCTACATTCCTGAGACATAACTTTTCATGACAAACGTAGGAAAACATCTCGTAGCTTGAAAAAAGACAAATAATTAAGCAATAATAATTAAACAAAATGCCTCTTGAGGGCATGAAGAGACAACAACTTTCAACATGCCTCCATTAAAGCCCATTGTAATTTCAGACTGATATTTCCTCACGGCAGCAGCCGCACACCTTTAGTTAAACTGTCAAAAATGCCACATTATTAACCCCAAAGTCAGAGGCGTTGGAAGGTATTTTGAGTGGGGGTGCTGAGGTGCTGGACTCCAGTGAACACTATTACGGGCACTATAGAGCACGCACAAAAGCGCGAGCACCAGGGACGCTACAGTGGAATGTTCTACTGCAGGGGTGCCCGACCAGTCGATCGCGGGGAGATTCCCAGTCGATCGTGAGATGTGTCTAAAAATAGAACAACAATATTCTGTTTTATCGTTAACGTCCTATAACATAATCTTCCTGTGCCAGAATAATGCATTTGAACGCATCAAAGCTTTGTGATTGGCCGGCGTGACCCCATGTGTCGGGCGTGGCTGGTGGGCAGTGCACTATTTCGCTGACGTTGTCCGTGTCAACAGGAGTGACAGTCCGCACACACACAAGACCGCAATTATGGCAGAAGCAAAAAAAGCCCAAAATATATAATTTTCACTCCGAGTGGGAGGATGATTATTTTTGTATCTATTCCAATTCAAAGTCCATCTGTCTCATCTGCAATGCGAGCGTGGCTTTATCGAAGAAGCGTAATTTTAGGAGCGGCATTTCAAAACAGTGCACAAACGCTACGAGACGGAATTCCCTCCTAACTCTGCCCTACGCTCCAAAAAGGGGAGGGGCCTGAAAGGACAGCTAAATGCACAGCAGTCCATTTTCACCAGGCCCAATAACAAGAGCAAGGCTGCTACCAGAGCATCTTATCGTGTCAGTCACGTTCTTGCGAAACACATGAAGTCTTTCAAAGACGGCGAAGTTGTGAAAGAAGCTTTCCTGGAGGCTGCGACGCGCTTTTTGGGGACAGTAAAAATAACAGAAGCATTTCAACAGGTGTTTGATATAATAAAAACTCAAGTTAGATACCGTTATTAATCAGCTGTAAGCTGTTTGAACTTATTCATTATAATTATTGTACAAAATGGTATAAGAATTCAAACTTAAATTCATTATAGTCTATTATCAATTCAGGTTAAGAAACTAGTGTTGCTTGCATCCTATTTTAAAGGCATTTCTTTTTATACTCTAATAAAATGCAACAAAAAAGGGTTTGATTCTATTAATTTTGTCTTTTTTATTGCACTTTGGCAGCAGATTCCTGTGTAGCTTCAGATCTGAGTTGTCTTATTAGTAAGCCTCATTTATACTTTTGTAGCAACACTATTATTATATAATGGCAAAGAAAGGGTTCAGAGTATTTTCTTTTTTCCTGTGTCATATGTGGCAGCACTGTTCAATGTTTCTTGAAAACATTACCCACTGTAGTGTGACGTGTGAATAAACTCCAACTCCGTATCAACAACACTGTTGTGTAACTTCATTTAAATACTTGTATGTGTGTAGATTAGAAAGAGGTAAGATAAAGGATCTGCAGTATTTTATGAGGTATTAATCGTACAAAGGTCAGTTTTATACAAGTAGAAGTGTATATTTACCTGGTAGTAGGCTGTCAGTAATGGCTACGCCTCTCTATTTGGACTGGTAGATCTTGGCAGACTGGCAACTTTAAAAGTAGCTCTCGGTTCAAAAAAGGTTGGGCACCCCTGCTCTTGACCAAGAAAAGGCTTTTGACCGAGTTGAACACCAGTACTTGTGGCAGACGCTGGAAGCTTTTGGGTTCAGCTCTGGTCTCATAGCCAAGATCCAGGTCTTGTACAGGGACATTGAGAGTGTACTTTAGATAAACGGTAGTTTGTGTGCTCCTTTTGAAGCACAGAGAGGAGTCCGACAGGGCTGCTCTTTGTCCGGGATGCTCTACTCCCTGGCCATAGAGCCCTTTTTACACCGGGTCAAAGTTATAGGGTTTCTCTTTTCCTGGCTGTAGGGATGTTTTTAAATTGTCTGCTTATGCGGATGACATAATGGTCTTTGTTAAAAAACAAGATGACATCAATGTTTTAACTGAAACTGTGAGCAATTTTTGCAAAATCTCATCTGCTCGAGTCAACTGGGGCAAAAGTGAGGCCTTAGCAGGTGGAATGGCGTCTTTGAGTCCTGGAGAGGAGGATATGGAAAGTGCATTTGAAGGAGAAGGAGGATGGAATGAAGTAAGGAAAAAGACTTCAAGAAAGAAGATAGACATGTCAAATGACAGTCTTAGTGAATCTGATTCACAGAATGAGTTGAAGAGAGTAAAGAAAAATAATGAGAATGAAGATTGGTAAGTGATTGTGGAGTTTGGTGAGCAAGCCGCAGCTAAGCTACATCCAGTGGCCCTGACTAAAGCAATTCACAAAGAAATTGGATCGATAAAGCAAGCAAGATTCCTGAGCAAAGGACGGATGTTGATTGAATTGATGAATGCAAAACAACAGGAAAAGTTACTGAAAATGAAGACCCTGAATGAAGTTCGATTTAAATGCCATGTTCCTGGAGCAAATCGGAAAATACTTGGAGTTATCAGTGGAGTTCCCATAGAAATCGGCATGGAAGAGCTCAAGAAAGAAATTAAAGGGGGGAAAGTGTCTGTAGTTAAGCGTCTTCCTACTAGGTATCAGGGTAAGATAGTGGATAGTTTGTCTGTTCTTCTTCAGTTTGAAGAAACAATTCAACAGAAGATAATGATCGGTTGCATGAGCTTTCCAGTAAGAGAATTCATCCCTAAACCTCTGCGGTGCTTTAAATGCCAAAGGTTTGGGCATGTGGCAGACAAGTGCAAAGCAACTAAGCCCAGGTGTCCAACATGTGCGGGGGAACATGAATATGGTAGTTGTGCTGCAGGTGCTAAGGTGAAATGTTGTAACTGTGGTGGGGAACATAGTGCTGCGTATCAGGGCTGCGAAGTGCAGAAAAAGGCCAAGGAGGTGCAGAGATTCAAAGTGCAAAATAAAGTCTCATATGCTGAAGCAACAGAAAAGGTTTCCCTAAACATAGCTAGGAAATCCCAAGTAGCAGCAAGTATATTCTCTTCAAAAGATTTTCCCAAACTCCCACAGGCAAAGGAAAGCTCCACAAAGTGTTCACATAAATGTGTGATAGGAGAGGATGCATTGATTGTTAATAAGTACACATTTGTGGCCTTTATTGGAAAAGTGGTGAATGTTGCTTTGCAACAAACAAAAAAGAGGTCAAGACTGAAAACAATAGTGGAAGCAGCAGGTGAATTTTTGGGGATAAAGGATATAACCGTTGAAATGATGCATGATATGCTAGCCCCCAATAATGATGATTCACAGATTAGTGAATAGATTAATGGTTTTTCTCATTCTGCCGTGGAATGCTAGAAGCCTTATTGCAAATGGACAAGAATTCAAGACCTATATATATCAGTTAAAAGAAAAACCAGATGTTATTTGTATTCAAGAAACATGGCTGAAGACTCATTTGGACTTCATAATTGGGGGATATACTGCTATAAGACAAGATAGAAATGATGGCCAGGGAGGGGGATGTGCAATCTTTATCAGAGAAGTAATGTCTTATAGTAGGCTAACATTTAAGAACAGTCATGATTTAGAAATAGTGGGTGTAGAAGTTTGGATTAATAAAAGGAAAATTAGTGTCCTGAATTTTTATAATCCATGTAATAAACTCAAAATAGAGGAATTAGACAGTCTTTGCCAAGGAAATGAAATAATATGGTGTGGTGATTTTAATGCACATAATACAATGTGGGGAGGGAGATCAACAGATTACAACGGACAAGTGGTGGAGGACTTAATGGAGGCAAAGGAATTTGTTTGTTTAAATAATGGGCAAGGTACAAGACTCAATTTTAGAGATGGAACAGAGTCTGCGATCGACCTAACTCTTGTAACAAGTGAATTAGCTTCGTGTAGCAGTTGGGAAGTATTGGCAAATAACAGTATTGGGAGTGATCATCTTCCGATTATAATCAAGTTTGATATAAGTAATGTGGTTGAGCTAGATGGTATCATGAGATGGACCTTTTCTAAAGCAAATTGGGAGATGTTTGCTAAATTGTGTGATAAAGAATTTGATCAGATTGATATGGCAGGAAGTATTGATGAAATAAATGAACAATTTACTTCAAATATAATTAAAAGCGCTAATCAAACTATTGGGAATAAAACTGGTAAACTTAGTAAATGTGTTAAGATGGTACCGTGGTGGAACAAAGAATGTAATGATGCAATTCAAAACAAAATCAGGCTGTTTAGAAAGCTAAGAAAGACACATTCATTAAAACATTTATTAGAATATAAAAAGGTACAGGCTCAGGTAAGGAACATTGTTAAAAGAGCAAAAAGGGAGTGTTGGAGAGGATTCTGTTCAAGTATTGGGAGAACTACACCATTAGATAAAGTATGGGGAATGGTTAAGAAGATGAGGGGAATAAGACAGCAGAGTAACCTGCCAGTGTTAGAGAATGGAGGGGACATTGCCACCGGTGCTATGGAGAAGGCAGAAATTCTAGCTAAGAATTTTGTCAAAGTTGATTCTTCGGAAAATTTGACAGAAGAAGGTAAGATCAGGAGGCAGGAAGTGTTAGATGAACATCCTAATGTATATGAAGAAAGACATTCGTCGCAGAGTGTTGTAAATATACCTTTTTCTATTCAAGAGGTGAGAAGAGCATTAAGTAAAACCAAAGTTAGCCATGGAGTGCCACAGGGCTCAGTGCTCGGACCTATTTTGTTCACATTATATATGCTTCCGTTAGGAAATATTATAAGGAATCATTCTGTAAACTTTCATTGTTATGCGGATGATACTCAACTATATTTATCAATCAAGCCTGATGAAATTAATCATCTAAATAAAATTCAAGACTGCCTTAAGGACTTAAAAACGTGGATGACCTTAAACTTTTTGATGTTAAACACGACCAAAACTGAAGTTATTGTACTTGGCCCGAAGAATCTACGAAACAAATTATCTAAGGATATACTAACTATGGATGGCATTAATTTGGCCTCCAGTGAGACTGTAAGGAATCTTGGTGTTATATTTGATCAGGATTTATCCTTTAACGCCCACATAAAATAAATTTCAAGGACCGCCTACTTCCATCTACATAACATTGCAAAAATCAGGCATATCTTGCCTCAAAACGATGCAGAGAAACTAGTCCATGCATTTGTTACTTCAAGGCTGGATTATTGTAACTCTTTATTATCAGGGTGTACCAAGAAGTCAGTCAAGTCGCTTCAGCTGATTCAAAATGCTGCAGCTCGTGTACTAACCAGAGTTAGGAAAAGGGACCACATTACTCCTGTTCTGGCTGCCTTACACTGGCTCCCTATAGAACACAGGATATCATTTAAAATTCTTCTTCTCGCCTACAAAGCCCTTAATGGGCAGGCGCCATCTTACCTCAAAGAACTCATTATACCCTACTGTCCTACTAGGGCATTGCGTTCCAATAATGCAGGGTTGTTGATTGTTCCTAGAGTCTCTAAAAGTACAATGGGAGCCAGAGCCTTTTCTTATCAAGCTCCACATTTGTGGAATCAGCTTCCAGTTTGTGTTCGGGCGGCAGACACCCTATCCGTTTTTAAGAGTGCGCTTAAGACCTTCCTTTTTGATAAAGCTTATAGTTAGGGCTGATTAGATTCAGCCCCTAGTTTTGCTGATATAGGCTTAGTTTGTCGGGGGACATCTTACTTCTTCCTTCTCTCTGTCTATACCTGTGTACTCTCATGTTCCGATTAACCCAGCTTCCCCAAATGTCTTTCTTTTTGGTGTCTATATACGCCGGGATCCGGAGTCATGGATGATCCTGCGCTCCTCTGTCCTGGATCGCGAGCCCTGGATATTGAGTCGTGGCTGTGGTCCTGGATCATAGGTCCTGGATGGATATCCTCATGGATTCATCTTCCTATTATACACACATGCATTTCCAAACATTTGGACTACCTATGTTGCAAATGTATTATCTTTTCAATTTACACACGGCATCTATTGCACGTCTGTCCGTCCTGGGAGAGGGATCCCTCCTCCGTTGCTCTCCCTGAGGTTTCTCCCATTTTTCCCTTTAAACTGTGGGTTTTCTTTGGAAGTTTTTCCTTGTACGATGTGAGGGTCTAAGGACAGAGGGTCTAAGGACAGAGGGTGTCATATTGTCATACTGATATTTTGTACAAACTGTAAAGTCCACTGAGACAAATGTAACATTTGTGATATTGGGCTATATAAATAAACATTGATTGATTGATTGATTAAGTAAGTGTAAAATGACTGCTCCTGGGAAAGATAATGTATGCTATATAATGTTGACCAAATTAAGTGATTTTGCATTAGAAAAGCTGCTGGAGATGTACAATAAGATTTGGGAGAAAGGGAAGCTGCCAATAATATGGAAAGAGTCTGTCATTATTCCTATTAGAAAACCTGGGAAAGATCCAACCAGTCCAAGTAGTTATAGACCTATAGCTCTGACATTGCACTTGTGTAAAGTTATGGAAAGAATGATAACAGAAAGGTTGACATACTACATTGAGAAAAATGAACTAATGACTCCTTATCAGAGTGGGTTTAGAAGAGGGCGGAGTACTTTAGATCCATTGCTGTGCCTGGAGTCTGAAGTCAGGAAAGCACAAGCGAATAAGGAGTGTGTTGTAGCTGTATTCTTTGACGTGGAAAAAGCTTACGATATGATGTGGAAGGAAGGATTATTAATTAAAATGGACATTATGGGTCTGGGAGGTAATGTATATAATTGGATTATGGATTTTTTGTTTGGCCGTGCCATCAGAGTCCGAGTTGGCAATTCATATTCTCGAAGGCATGACGTTGAAAATGGAACCCCGCAGGGGAGTGTAATTAGTCCTCTTTTGTTTTCTATCATGATAAATGATATATACACACAAGTAGGATCTGATATTGGTAAGTCACTTTTTGCAGATGATGGAGCTATTTGGAAAAGGGGCAGAAATGTAAAATATATTGTAGCTAAGATTCAGGAAGCCAATACGGAAATTGAAAGCTGGTCTCTGACATGGGGGTTTAGATTGTCGGTGGAAAAAACTGAAACTTTTTTTTTACGAGGAAAAGGATAAGTGAGGAGGTTAGGTTAAAACTTTATGGACAAGATCTAAAGAAAGTGAAGACATTTAAATGTCTGGGAATATGGTTGGACGAGAGAGTCACATGGAGTACGCACATTGATCAAGTAGTGGATAAATGTAAAAGGGTTTTAAATGTTATGAGGTGCTTGGCAGGCACTAAGTGGGGGGCTGATAAAGCTGCTTTGAGGAACGTATACACAGCCTTAACCTCTTAAACCCGGCCCCCCCGATACCGGGCGGAAAAACACGTCACTGCAGGAGACAGCATCTGGGGGCTTCTTAATATTTAAAAACCTATGAATGTCTTATACTCAAATAACGGGAAAAAACTCAGCTACCTGACTATATGAGCCATTTTTACCGAAACAAAACACAAGTCTCACAAGAAGCGTTAGCATTAGCCCTTAGTGAAAACAGGCTGATGCTACTTCCGATGCTAACTAGCAAAAACGATCTTTAAAACTTAATATGTTCTGCACAAACTACATATCAGCTGAAAGATGATACTCCACAGATTATTTTTATATAAGTATCATCACTGTAGGACACAAACTCACTGAGATATAAGCCAAAATAGAGCAAGAAACAACAACAGTGTTCTAAAGCATAACAATAATTATGTCTTACCGTTGCTGTTTTGTGATAAAAAGTCGTGTTCAAGGGAATAAAAACGCTGCTCAAGGTTAATCCAATGTCTCTTAGTCACTTTAGAATTGTTCCTGATAATCCATCATTACATTCATGGCCGCATCGTAGGTATAAAGTTTTGCAGTCCGGGGTTGAGGCTTTCTCACATGCTGTTTACGCAAGCCTCTCTCTCCTTGACGTAAGTGTAAAGCGGGATTTACTAACCCCCCCTCGATTCTATTGGCTCCAAAGTTTAAAAAAAGGTGTCAATCACCCAAATCGACCAATGGGTTCCAGAGATAGGATCCTGCGTAGTATGAATAATGCCAGCAGCAGCTGCTTTACGCACAGACGTAGCAGAAGCAGCCGCACAACCGCTCCAGCACAGCAGCAACGAACACAGCGAACAGAGAACACAGCGAACAGAGAACACAGCGAACAGAGAACACAGCGAACAGAGACAACAGCAGGAAACCCTGATTAAGAACTTCAGGAAAGGTATGTACTCTCTCTGTTTGTATCTATTAGTTGTGTATTTGGTGTAATCTATAGTTATTCCACACTCGCAAAATACAAAATGGACGCCGCTTTGTTGTTGTAGGGTTATCGTTCCGTGAGAAACTAAAACAATGGCAACATCATGTTGGTGAACGTATAAATAGATTAATTTTATTTCGTGACTATAACACGGCAGTATATAAATAAAGCTGTATTGTATATCAACCCAGTACATATATATACTGTTATTCCACACACGCCAAATTGATGCTGTTTTGTAGTTCTACAGACATTGACTATTAGCAGTTTATAAATAAAGCTGTATTGTATATCAGTCTATATATATATATATATATATATATATATATATATATATACTATAGCTTGTGTGAAATAACAGTATACATATATATATATATATATATATACTATAGCGTGTGTGAAATAACAGTATACACATATATATATATATATATATATATGTATACGGTTATTTCACACACGCTATAGTATATATATATATGAAATAACAGTATACACACATATATATATATATGTATATATATATATATATATATATGTATACTGTTATTTCACACACCTATATATATATATATATATATATATATATATATATATATATATGTATACTGTTATTTCACACGCGCTAAATGGATGAATTATTTCTGATTTGAGTTACATTTTTGAAAGAATAATCCAGTGAAGTAATCAAAGTAATTGTTTTTTCCACATTTGTTTTCACAGTGAGGAAGACGAGTATCAAATGGCTTCTGGATCACAGCCATCAACATCTGCCTCATCCGAGCTACGACGTGCAGTCGTGAAGTCCCTGCAGCAGCACCACCCCCCCCCCCCCCCCCATCAATCATCACTCGTATGCATTCCCAAGTATTATGGGGAAGATGCCACCGCACTCAGGAGGTGCTCTGATGCTGGCAACACAACGGTGAAGACCTATCTACTGCACTAAGTGCCTGGTGCCTCAATTCAAAAACACTAAACACATTCAGGTTGTGTACATTTTTTCTTTTTTGCCAGTATTTACAAAAAAAATGCTTGTGATGTTATTTCGGTTTTAGTGTCGTTTTTTAGTGTTATTTTTGAAATAAATCTGCTCAAGACAAGAGACAAGTGTATCCTATGTTTCCTAATTGTTATTGTGTAAGTAAACCTTCCTAGAAGTGTTAGTCGGGTGATAAACATGTAAGGGCTGTGGCAAAGTCCACACACACACACACACACACACACACCAATTACATACAAAATAAATGTAATTTAAAAATAAATTATTTTTTTTTAAAAACACTTGTATTTCGATGGAATGATTACCTGTAGTGATAATAAAATTATTTGTACAGTATGGTACCTGAAAAAGGTCAAATGGCACTGATGGTATCCAAATGTGCCAAAATGTGCCCAAAGGTCAGTCCGCCTGGACTACTTTTAGCTAAACCTCTCTAAAAAGGTAAAATGTAACTTGTTTTGCCTCAATCTTGATAGAGGGTACTTATTATATGTTATACTTTGGATTCCTAAAGCTTTTAGTCTACTATCCCATCATTCGAGGGTAGTTTTCACTATAAGTAATGGGTTTTATTTAGGCGGGGGTAAGAATTTACCTTTTTTTACTATGTTCCATCTGAATTTACTCTGACTGAGAAATATCTATATTGATTCTGACACTTCTAAATCCAACTCACAGATGTAACCTTGCTTTTATAAAATAAATTATTCATATAACCCTTTTAGAAGTTAAGTTATAGTCATTTGTTTTGGGCATA
Organism: Gymnodraco acuticeps; assembly: GCF_902827175.1. Lineage (NCBI taxonomy): Eukaryota > Metazoa > Chordata > Actinopteri > Perciformes > Bathydraconidae > Gymnodraco > Gymnodraco acuticeps. The sequence goes on along the minus strand of NW_022991995.1, from coordinate 504,728 downwards.
GCATTTTCGAGCCTGAAACCTTAAAAACAGGCTCAGGGCTTAAGAGGTTAAAAGATTTGCAAACTCACAAATAAATGTGCAAGTGTAAAACGGATCTGCAAATACGCTAAATATTTTCACAAATAAAAAAAGATCTGTGAATATCTCTTTAACATTTACAACTTTCGATCAGGCATTTGTGAATCCATTTTGTATTTGTCGAACAATAATGCGCTTGCGGATCTCAAATAAGAGGTTAATAAGATCAGCCATAGAATACGGACTAATAGTGTATGGTTCAGCTGCATATTCTTCTCTTCAAAAATTAGATAGAGTCCAGGCACAAGCACTAAGGACATGCTGTGGGGCAGTCAGATCTACACCAGTGTCTGCACTTCAGGTAGAGGTCGGAGAAATACCAATTTCTTTGAGGAGAAAACAGTTAATTGTTCATTACTGGGCAAATCTTCAGGGCCATAAAGATACTCACCCTACCAAACAAACTGTACAAACAAGTTGGGAAAGTAACAAAATAAAAAAAGAAAGTTTTTGTGTTTGTGTTTCGGAAATATGTAAGGAATTCAAAGTTAAAGAATGGAATATTAGTCCGACGGTGTTGTTATCAGCTGTTCCACCATGGTTGCTACCTCAACCTATAGTAGATTTATCACTATTGAAACGGTTACATTCAATGAAAAACAAAATCAATGTACAGGCTTATGTGAACACTGTTCTACATGAACAATATGGGCAGTTTATACAAATATTTACTGATGGATCCAAAGATCCAGAAAATGGTCTAACTAGTTGTGCATTTCATGTTCCTGAATTAAAAGTAAAAGTGGGAAAGCGTACGAGTGATCACATTGCAGTATATACAGTAGAGATGATGGCTATCTCACTAGCACTTCAGTGGGTAGAGGAAATACAGCCAATGCGAGTGGTCATTTGCTCTGACTCCAGTGCAGCTCTGGAGAGTATAAACAACTTCTCTTCAGAATGCCGTCAGGATATTTTACATGAAATTTTACACATCATGTTTAGGTTAGTTCATCTGGGAATTGTTGTTCAATTTGTGTGGGTTCCAGCGCATGTGGGTATTAGAGGGAATGAAGTAGTGGATCAACTGGCAAAATGTGGTTTGAAAGCAAACCAGATTGATATAATTGTACCCATCAGTAGAGCAGAAGTCAAATCTGTTACAAAAGTGGTTATCAAGCAACAATGGCAAAAACTATGGGACAGTAACATCAAAGGAAGACATTTATACCAGATACAAAGGGAAGTAGGAACAGGAAGCACTTGGGGGAGAAGTAGAAGAGGACAGAGCATTAACAGCAGGATAAAATTGGGACACTCTGGATTAAACTCATCACTGCATCTGATTGGGAAACATCCAAATGGCAATTGTGATGGTTGCCAACAACCAGAGACAATACAGCATGTATTTTTTAGCTGCCCGGAATATACAAGGCAAAGACTCATTCTGAAAACTGCACTGGAACAACTCAACGTCAAGGACATGGATTTCAAGTCAATATATGAAAGTAAATCAAGAAATGAAGCAAACAAGCTGATCTTCAAATTCCTCAAAAGCACTGGTTTGAGGACAAGGATTTAATATGAACATTTAATAACTCAACAGTAGGTGGCAATATATGCTCCAAGTGGAAGCGATTCGCCATTAAAGAGAAGAAGAAGAAGAAGAAGAAGAAGAAGAAGAAGAAGAAGAAGAAGAAGAAGAAGAAGAAGAAGAAGAAGAAGAAGAAGAAGAAGAAGAAGAAGAAGAAGAAGAAGAAGAAGAAGAAGAAGAAGAAGAAGAAGAAGAAGAAGAAGAAGACTAAAAAGCGTGCGTCCAGCAGAAGAAACGTCAAAGAAGCAGCACTGGTGCAGCTATAAAAAGCTGGAGAGGCGGCCGTTGAGAGACGAACTGTGTGTTTAGTTAAGAGTCATACAACTTGCCGTTCTTGTTAGAACGTGCGTTCTAGTTCAGTGTCATTTGTTTGTTTGATGTCCTCAAGCTAAAGCAACATGATTGTTGATTTAAAAACGAATGTGATTTGTTTATTGAGAGATAGATTGATAAAAACGGTTTGAATGCTGCTAAGAATTCAGTCTATTATATTTGCATATAAATACATATATATAAAAATACACTAAGAAAGTTAAAACAATATTCACAAGTGTTAAAAAGTATGATGTAAAGGTAAAGGTATTTTTGCATTTATTATTTCATGTGCATTTATTTACAGTAATTATTTTTTATTTTTCATTTAAGGTTTTTTACCTTACAACCTTACTACATAAGCTGTACTGCAACAACAAAAACGAAAGTAAAGAAGAACTCAAAAGGAACAAAGTTGTGGTCACGAGTGAAACCCAGTTCAAACCTCCTATGGACTGTATCATCCCTTTCAAGCGGGGAAACTGCAAATGTACCCAAGGGCTTGACAAACATTAAATGCAAAGCTATTTGCAGGATCCGCTGGCCGCCGTCAAACACACAAATCTAATATTTCCTACATAATCTATTGAATAATTCGATATAACAGGCTTCTCCTCACCCCTTGTTTTCAAGCTCGTCTGTGTGTTTGAACGGATGCCCGCCACCCCGGCGAACAGCTGGCTGTTAGTCTCTCCCTATGAAGATAGATACAGTATGGTGCAAAATGCAAGAGCATGTAAAACCTGATGTGAGCACTTGCAGAAATGAAATCTGAGCTTGTGTGCATACATTTACACTTGTATAAAATATCCACGTAACTGTGAACCAAATTTGAAGTCACAGAAGAAGAACAAAAAGTGTTGTAGCTTGAAGGAAAAAAATTAACTTAGTGATGAAATGTTCACTTGCAGAAAAATACATATTTTTAAAATATATTTTCCATTACAACTGCAACTTGGTTATAACAACCACTCAAATCAGTCATTAAAACGTGACTAATCTGCTCTGTGGCAGTATAAATCGACGAATCTGCGGCCTTGACTTTTGCTACACTTCTTGCGATAAATGTGTCGCAACAGTAATTTTCACCTGTAGATGTGGGGGGAGGGAGGGGGGTTGGAGCGAAGGGGCGGAGCTATCGGACCAACGAGGCTCGGGTCAGTCACACAGTCACAGCCATAGTCACGTCAAACCGGCAAAATAACGTCAGTTAGCCAGCTAACGCTAGCTTTGTTGAGTTTATGCTAGCTAAACAAGTAGTGGTTGTAGTCTATAGCAGTAATGAATATATTATAGCCTACTGCTTTGGCACTAACGGTTGATAACCGTTTATGAAAATAAAACCAATTGAACTGTACTGAAATAATGACAAGTTTTATAATTGTCTTGGGCTCCTGCTGTGTTTTTAAAGCCTTTGTAAATTATCCATGCTATTTTCTATTTAGCTAACGTCGAAGTAGTGTATGTGAAATCAACCTCACAATAAGACGTGTGTATATTACAATTATTAATGTCATATTTCAAGATGATTACTTAGATATTATAATATGGTTGGTTGAGCTGGAGTTCATTATTGAGCTTACACGTCAGTCATCTGAAGAACGAACCCAAACCTTGTTGTTTTTATTAATTGCATTACCAAATTGATATCAAATAAACAGTAAGCATTGGTAACACAACTTCCAAAGTTACAATAAATTAAAAAGGACCCTGACTCGGACAGAAGAGAATAAGTTATATTGTTTGTACACATGGTACTTTACATATATATCTGTTTGTTTAAGGTGTCCAGGTGATGCAGACAGGCTTGACCAGAGAGTGAGAGACAGAACTGGACTCCTCACAGCAGTGAACTTCAGCACAGGTACAAAGACTCTATTTTTCATATTGTACAAAGAATCAAGAAAGATATTGGTTTAAATAAATGAAGTATTGACTTTAATACACTGATATACATTCCATTAAGTAAGGAACATTTCTGCCTTATGGACAGAGTTAACATGGGACTACAGTCCTTCATATGTACTTTGCATTGGAAGTTGACATCACATTTCCATTGTGCGGACCACAATGGAAATGTGATGTCAACTTCCAATGCAAAGTCCCTGCCACCGGCAGGACACATTTTACCAACTGTGCCTACACACATTCAACACTTGGGGGTGTTCTATGCATGTGTCTGAGGGTAAAATATTCATCATTCTGTATATAAATATGTTTGTCAATATCATGGACATTTCCTTTTAAATTGGGGTCCACGAAGCTGACACAAGATACCCGCAGATAAGCACTCATCTCGGACTAAAATCCTCAATGTATAGCAGTTTTAATGGCATGCCCCCATTATTATTTTGTATTCAGTGTACCAGGGGCACGCACTTCTGACCGGTGTTCCCTCTTGGTTTAGTCCGTGGGGGAGTGCTTAAGTGTGGGTACACAGGTTCGCCTGGTGCACAAGGTTATGGAGGCGGGGGTCTTGCTGGTGCTCAAGTGTACATATACTTCACCCCATACTCTACCCGCCTTAAGAGACACTATTTTGGGATACAATTTCTCCATTTTCACCCCTTGTCTCTGGTTCTTCCAAAAGTTAACTTAGACTTTTTCTGACTCTGGAGGAATGTAAGGAGAGTTGTCAGGGGACTCTACCCGCCTTAAGAGACACTATTTTGGGATACAATTTCTCCATTTTCACCCCTTTTCTCTGGTTCTTCCAAAAGTTAACTTACACTTTTTCTGACCCATGTGCATGACCCTGGATCTCTGCCTGTGTGCCTGTGGGACCCTGCTTACAACATTGACTCTGCTGTACATTTCACGAGTCAAATGTGGATGAAATGGACAGATTCCTGTACATTTCTTGAGTCAAATGTGGATGAAATGGACAGGTTTCAAGCTTCTTTCCCGGGATACATAGTGCTGTGATGCAGCCACTCCTCTGGGTGGGAGAGCGAGGTGCTGGAAGGAGCTCTCTGGGTCACATCCTGCTGCTGCTGCTGCTGCTGCTACTCCTCCTCTCTCCCTGTATTCACAGCACTTTTACCCAGCTTTTACACACTCATTCCTGGGTAAGAAATCCATGTGCATCACCCTGGATCTCTGCCTTGGATCTCTGCCTGTGTGCCTTTGGGACCCTGCTTACAGCAGTGACTGCTGCCAGCATTACAAACATATTAATCAGGCATTTTAACACTTTTCCCCCTGAAAATGATTTGTATTCACTATGATGGGGCTACATAAATCAAATTGCGGTTAATTAGGAGCACAAGTGTACCTTTTACTATTTAAATGTATTTGTATTATATATTTTTGGGCTATGAAAATGACATTTCTGGGTGACTTTGTCAGTTTATGGAGCTTAGCCCACAATTCCCGGAGGTTCCAGGCCAAATTTGGGAGCTCATAGGCGGCCTGTCATGCGCGCCCACCCGTGGAAAGCAAAAAAAAGTAAAGAAAACGGTCAATTATATCTTAAAATAATCAAAAATGAAGTTTTAAATTATCGAAAAAATGGCTAAGTGTGCTCACGGAGGAGGGGCTGCAAAAAGCTCAAGTCTTCGGCGCTTCCGGAGGAAGCCCCGGAGACATTTGCACTCCCCCGTTGCATTTTACAACGGAGAGGGGAATCGAGACCTCCCTTCCCCCGTCCACAAAATGCATTCATCTTTTCCAAGCTACCATATGCACGAAATCGGAAACCCGGGTTAAGTTTTTGAACTGGTCTCTGGAGGAATTCAAGGGGAGTTGTCACGGAATAATGAGGCACTATTTTCGGATACATATTATCCATTTTCACCCTTTTCTATGGTTCTTCCAAAAGTTAACTTAGACTTTTTCTGACTCTGGAGGAATTTATGGGGAGTTGTCAGGGGACTATACCCGCCTAAAGAGACACTATTTTCGGATACATTTTATCCATTTTCACCCCTTTTCTATGGTTCTTCTAAAAGTTAACTTATACTTTTTCTGACTCTGGAGGAATGTGAGGGGAGTTTGGGCAGACTCTACCCGCATATGATGCACTATTTTCGGATACATTTGTATCAATTTTCACCCCTTTTCTATGGTTCTTCTAAAAGTTAACTTAGACTTTTTCTGACTCTGGAGGAATGTGAGGGAAGTTGTCAGGGGACTCTACCAGCCTTAAGAGACACTATTTTCGGATACATTTTATCCATTTTCACCCCTTTTCTATTGTTCTTCTAAAAGTTAACTTAGACTTAATCTGACTCTGGAGGAATGTGAGGGGAGTTGTCAAGGGACTCTACCCGCCTTAAGAGACACTATTTACGGATACATTTGATCCATTTTCACCCCTTTTCTATGGTTCTTCTAAAAGTTAACTTAGACTTTTTCTGACTCTGGAGGAATGTAAGGAGAGTTGTCAGGGGACTCTACCCGCCTTAAGATACACTATTTTCGGATACATTTTATCCATTTTCACCCCTTTTCTATTGTTCTTCTAAAAGTTAACTTAGACTTAATCTGACTCTGGAGGAATGTGAGGGGAGTTGTCACGGGACTATACCCGCCTTAAGAGACACTATTTTTGGATACATTTTATCCATTTTCACCCCTTTTCTATGGTTCTTCTAAAAGTTAACTTAGACTTTTTCTGACTCTGGAGGAATGTGAGGGGAGTTGTCAGGGGACTCTACCCGCCTTATTGAACACTATTTTGGGGTACTTTTTTCCATTTTTACCCCTTTTCTCTGGTTCTTCCAAAAGTTAACCTAGACTTTTTCTGACTCTGGAGGAATGTAAGGAGAGTTGTCAGGGGACTCTACCCGCCTTAAGAGACACTATTTTGGGATACAATTTCTCAATTTTCACCCCTTTTCTCTGGTTCTTCCAAAAGTTAACTTACACTTTTTCTGACCCATGTGCATGACCCTGGATCTCTGCCTGTGTGCCTGTGGGACTCTGCTTACAGCATTGCTGTACATTTCATGCGTCAAATGTGGATGAAATGGACAGATTCCTGTACATTTCTTCAGTCCAATGTGGATGAAATGGACAGGTTTCAAGCTTCTTTCCCGGGTTACATACTGCTGTGATGCAGCCACTCCTCTGGGTGGGAGAGCGAGGTGCTGGAAGGAGCTCTCTGGGTCACATCCTGCTGCTGTATTGTCTTAACTTTTTTAAATGCCTCTGTGATGTGCTGCAACCCATTTTCCCCTTGGGGACTAATAAACGAATACTACTACTAGTGTGACGTGTGAATAAACTCCAACTCCGTATCAACAACACTGTTGTGTAACTTCAGTTAAATACTTGTATGTGTGTAGATTAGAAAGAGGTAAGATAAAGGATCTGCAATATTTTATGAGGTATTAATTGTACAAAGGTCAGTTTTATACAAGTAGAAGTGTGTATTTACCTGGTAGTAGGCTGTCAGTAATGGCTACGCCTCTCTATTTGGACTGATAGATCTCGGCAGACTGGCAACTTTAAAAGTAGCTCTCAGTTCAAAAAAGGTTGGGCACCCCTGCTCTAGACAAAGAAAAGGCTTTTGACCGAGTTGAACACCAGTACTTGTGGCAGACGCTGGAAGCTTTTGGGTTCAGCTCTGGTCTCATAGCCAAGATCCAGGTCTTGTACAGGGACATTGAGAGTGTACTGAAGATAAACGGTAGTTTGTGTGCTCCTTTTGAAGCTCAGAGAGGAGTCCGACAGGGCTGCTCTTTGTCCGGGATGCTCTACTCCCTGGCCATAGAGCCCTTTTTACAAAGTTACAGGGTTTCTCTTTTCCTGGCTGTAGGGATGTTTTTAAATTGTCTGCTTATGCGGATGACATAATGGTCTTTGTTAAAAAACAAGATGACATCAATGTTTTAACTGAAACTGTGAGCAATTTTTGCAAAATCTCATCTGCTCGAGTCAACTGGGGCAAAAGTGAGGCCTTAGCAGGAGGCGAGGGCAGTATTGACAGCTTGTTGTTACCTGGGGGCCTTGGTTGGAAAAGGGCAGGGTTAAAGTACCTGGGTATTTATCTTGGTGATGACACGTTTTGTTTGAAAAACTGGGACGGGCTTATAGAGAAAGTGGAAGGCCGGTTAAAGAAGTGGAAGTGGATCCTTCCCAAACTTTCTTTTAATGGGCGTATCCTTATTTTAAACAACCTTATTTCCTCCATGCTGGCTCACCGGCTGGCGTGCACCGACCCACCCGTAAACCTGCTGTCCAGGGTGCAGGCTCTCATGGTGGACTTCTTCTGGGACCGCATGCACTGGGTCCCTCAGAGCGTCCTGTTCCTGCCAAATGAGAAGGGGGGACATGGCCTGGTTCACCTGGCAAGCAGAGGGGCGGCCTTCAGACTCCGGTTCGTCCAGAGGTTCCTGACTGGACCTGTTGACCTGGTCTGGAGACCCGTAGCTCGGGTCTTATTGGAGCGCTGTGGTGGGCTGGGTCTGGCTGAGTCGCTGTTCCTAATGGACCTGAAAGGATTACGCCTGAACAATCTCTAGGGTTTCTATAGAGGTCTCTTCAAGGTGTGGGGACTACTCAAAAAAGAGACAGCAGAGTGCTGTGGCTCACTGTTCTGGCTCCTCAGAGAGCCGGTGGTCCGTGGATCTCGGTTTATGTGTGGAGTAGGGCCTTCTCTACAACAGAGACTCTTTGAGGAGAGGATCCTCATGCTGGGCCAGGTGGTGGAGTTGTGTGGCGCCCGTCTGGACAACGCTGCAGGCCTGGACTCACGTCTGAGCCTCAGGTCAGTCCGGGTGGTCAGCCTCCTGCTGCAGAGCTGGAAGCAGCAGCTCAGCCGGTCAGAGCTGGCACTGATCACTGCTCACTGTAACGGACTGAAGTCTCCAAATGACAATGACTCTTTTCCAGAGATGCGATGTTTTCCTGATCTCAGTTGTGAGGGTTTTTTAATAAAGTTGAACAATGTTACTGATTTTTATTATTTGGTGACGAAGGTGCTGAATCAGAGCAGACTGCAGGAGTGAGTGGACACCTGGTGGAGAGCCAACCTGGGCCTGACGGAGGCTCAGAGGCCTGAGTGGAGAGCGCTCTACAAGCCTCCGCTGACTAAGAGGGGTGGTGACCTCCAGTGGAGGATTCTCCACGCTGCGGTAGCTGTTAATGCGTTTGTTTCAGTGATCAACCCTACAGTGTCTGACGCCTGGCCTTTCTGTGAACAGAGGGAAACCATTTTTCATTGTTTTACAGAATGTGGTCGACTCCTTTGTCTTTTTCAGTTTCTCATTCAGATGTCGATTTTGTTTAATGTGGTTTTTTCTAAGTCAATGTTCATTTTGGGTTGTAGGTACAGCCAGAAGCAAAAGTCAGCTTTTGAATGTTTTGTTGGGGCAGGCTAAAACGGCCATCTACCTCAGCAGGAGGAATAAAGTTGCGGAATCTTTGGATACCGATGCAGTTTCAATTTTCAAGCGGATTGTTAAAGCAAGACTGAAAGCGGACTACGGTTACTTTTGCTTAACAAAAAATGTGGGAGAATTTGAGGCCATGTGGTTCAAAATGCTTTGTGTTCTGTGGAGAATGAGGATCTTATTTTCAGTCGTTGTCTGAACTGACAATATGTCTGTTTGGTTATTTGCTTTGTGAATAAAAGTGGTTTGAAAAATAAATAAAAATCTCTCTCTCTCTCACACACACTAAATGCGCTATTTCCACACACACACAGAGCCGAGCTTGAATGACACAAGCACACTTTTATTTCCATGCAACTCTTTGATTAGCGTGTGAGGTGTCATGCCTCTGTTGCATTCACTGAACACGGGAAATTACAGGCCTGCCGTCCTCTCTAGTGTCATGATGAGGTTCAGGTAAAGCACGGTTCATGTATTATATTATTGAGGTAGAATTGTCCGGGGCTACACACACTACAAATATGTAAAATATTATTTTACCAACAATGTGGAATTTATTGGCTACATATTACTCAGATTATGCACTGAGGGAGCAGCAATAACCGTCAAATAATAATTCAGACAGGGGAGATCCGCACCGCCTGCCTGCCACTAGGGGGTGCTGCAGCGCCCTCAGCACCCCCCTTCCCGCACCCATGCGTTCATAACAAACGTAACGTGGGAGAAAATAAGTTTATAGCTAAACGTAATTGAGAATGCAGTTTAGTAAAACAGTAAAAGCAATGAATGATAACACTTTACTTTATTCAACAAAAAAACAAATGAACCTTAATAAGATATGGATATTAAGAAGGCCTTCAAAAATGATCCTGATGTATTGATGAAAGGCCGGCATTGTTTACCTTTGCTTACCAAATAATGTAGAATCTCGCAAATGTGCAAAAAACAACATAGTATAGTATTTGGAATATATGCAAAAAAAGACATAGTGTAGCATAGCATGTCCAAACTTTGCACAAAAACAGCATAATACAGTAGGTTGAATGCAGGCAAAAAAACAAAAAATACTTTAGTCTGTCAGAAATATGAAAAACAACATATATGTCCAAGAAATATGTTGAAAATATGTAAAAACAAAAATCACAAAAAAACACGTTTGGTTCTTTGATCAAATATTTCCTCAACAGAATCTTAAAGCTGGACTGAGTTTGATTAAGGGGAGGTTATCATTTAACTTAAGTAAATAAGTTCTAAACTAAGTTTCTCTATAACATGTGATGACTGTGATCTGAAAATATCTAAAAGGGAAATGTGTCTCGTAAGCAAAGCAATCAGTGCTGGGTCCCTTTAACCAATAGTATAGTACCAACAGTGAATCACATTGTGTATTCATACAAGTAACTAATGACGTAGAGTGGGTCCAAAAATAATCACTTGCACTTTCATTATGTTGCTACATTCCCACAGGTATGTTGATGTGTTCGTGGAGCTTAAACAGCTTTTCATTGGTTAATAAAGGTCTCGTAGAGCTGTAGTTGGAAGAGCAGATCTCCTGAGAGCTGACAGATGAATACAGATGAAGAAGCCAGGATATTACTGCAGGCAGGAACTTGTTTCTGTTCAACAAATCAGATTTAGATCTACAATCACTGAAGTGTCCTCTGTTGTCTCTGTAGCATGGAGTCCCGCTGCCCTCTTGTGGCTGACAGAGGAAGTGCAGAATGCATTTCCTTTTATTTCCCTCTCATTTATTTACCTGCCAAATCCAGAACTGGAAACACATTAAACATCATAATGTCGGTATTCAGCGTGAGAAAAACATAGTGTACAACATGTTATTCAACACAACCTTTTATCTTATTCCTGTAGGAATATTTGTTGTTGATCAACTTTTCATTATCAACTATTTTCTACCAGCAGAAATGCCTGACAAAGAGGATTTGCAGTCTTCCCTTGGTTGGTTTTGAACTAGGGTATTTGGATTGTTGGTAAAACAAGCTGTATAGTATTTCACATTTGAAGCTCAGGGAAATTGCAAAAGGCGTTTTAAACTATTTTCTGAAATGCTATAAACAAAAATGTTTAATCGAGGGAGGAGCCTGTGAGTAATTGGTAATATCGTCTCTACCAACTTTCCAGAATATTCTGTTTTGAAGTTTCTCCAGAGACCCTTACTTCATGTGTCTCTAAGTCTTGGGGAAAAGTTCTCGATGTTTGAACTGATGATTAGACTGTCCTGCATCGACAGCTAAAACTTTAGACACAACGTTGGAATAACTAATGACCCAAAATCAATACAGCATTGTAAACGCGACAAGTAGGGCAAATATTTTTTAATAGTATTTTGGTCTATTTCTTATTATTGAAAATGCACCTGTTTTTTTATTGAAAGGTCTATTTTTAGCAGCTCTAGTAACACCCGCCTCCTTTTATGGGATTTGAGTGTTTTTTGCATTTCCTATTTATATTTTTATGAAAATCCTGCTGTTTCTATCGGAAAATCTTGTGTCTTTTCAATTGCTTTCATATCATTCAATCCACAATTTGTATAAGAATAGGCAGGAAAAGGAGGACAAAATCTGCCGGTTTTTTTACCAAAACTCTCTTTTGAGTCGTCACCCTCTAGCAGTGGCGGCCGGCCCATCCCACATTAAAAAAAATATATTTTAAAAAAAATATTAAAAAAATATATATAAAAAAAATATATATATTTTATATTTTTAATGAACAAGGTAAATATCATACAATTGGTATCAGTAAAATGTATAATCTACAATAAAATCTCGTTTAAAATTGTGTTACTGATAAGTCACATGTTTCCTGCCTGGCCTTGCCCGTGGCATTAGTTTATCATTACCGGGCGGAGCCCCCGAGACAAACAGCAGCAACCAGCACGTTGCAAAAGTCTCAATAGTAAACTGTGCCGCCGAAACATAATTTCAGCCAATCAGCGCCGTCAAATATTTTGGTCACGAGGGCGCTCACGTTGGCGCCCACGTTGCTTACGTGCGTTGACGTGAGTTGTTTTTTAGACTCGTGACGTGAGTGACCAAGGTGACGCAGTATTTAGAATGGTGTGCAGGTGGAGTCGCCGGACCTCGGTCCGCACCCAATTCCGTGCAAGAGCTACTCTCCAATCCTTTCCAAAGGAGAAGTTTGGGAGATAAATTGATACTTAAAGACCTTGGACCGGACCAACCCGATTTGTATATATCACAGCAAGAAAAAAGACAAAACGTATCAACGAGGCTAGCTGGATGCAAACGATGCAAACAGGTAAATGCTATCTTTTGTTTCCCATGCTTGCTCTTCAAACAGCCGGGGACAGGCAGATCGGTTCAGAAACTAGACAAAAGTTAAACAAGTACAAACCACAGACTGTCTGTGTCATGGAGAATACAGTCGCTGGTTTATTTATGTCTGTATAGGCCGTTGTTGTGAGTGTGGACGGTCGGAGCATATATAACGTTAGCTTAGCCAAGCTCCATTCAGAAAACAAACATTCTAAAAGGTGTTTCTCTGCCGTCTGTCTGCCGACTTGTCAAAGCGATAATTCATGGTTTTTACTAACCGGTATCAGTATGTTGTTACGTCGGCATCATTTAGAAACGTGTTTTACAATTTAATCACGGTAAAATATGTTAATTTTGTTGTAGTTGTAGCTCCCGAGCCAGCGCGTCTTGTTTGAATGATGCCAGTAAACACAGCTGGCAGCCGCGGTGAAACTCGAGTGACTTGAGCGATGCGATAGGAGCGTTTAGAGCGAAGCGAATATTCGCATCGCGTCCGGTCTGAACGCAGCATTAAAGCGAGCTCCGTGCTGCACTGGAAACGCGCCATTACATCACCAGGAGTGGAGTTTACCAGCTGGGCATAAGCTGGGCGTAACTCTACGTCCGACGTAGAACCGAAGGTTAAGACCAAACTAAAGTTATGACTAGTGCACCACTTAGACTTAAGCCCTGTATGCGTTGCACCCGGGTGTAACTTTTACGCCTAGTATGGAGCAGGCGTAAACCGGAAAGATAGACTAGTATCCATAGTAACGTAAAACAGGCAAGAAGGATATTAACGATGACAGGGCGTCTTGTTTACATGTTTAACAATGAAAGGGCATTAAGAAGAGTCTCAATTTCTCCTTCTCCAGCTCAATTTGTTCGTATTCCGCTCTCAATTTGACGGTCTCCACCTCTACACAAACGATTTCTTTCTCCGTCAGTTCCTGCTGTAGCTCTAACAAATCCCTCTTTCTCTTTCGGGGTGTGGCCATTTGGGATTCCCCTTGAGTCATCGATGACGCTGTGGGTGTGGGAATTCCCTCTTCTCTGCGGTCCTCTGAGTCTGTAAAATGGCGTTGCTTGGCAACAATTACTGTTTCGCGTGTATTCACGTGGACGCGCATCTTAAGACCAGGCGCAGCTACGCCCGAGAGTAGTCAGGCTTGGTGCACTCGGTGTAAATTCCAATCACTACGTCGGACGTAGCTAAGCCCGACGTTAGAGTTAAGCCCTACTTTTTTACGCCCAGCTGGTGCACTCCACTCCAGAAGTCCTAATTTAAGGGGTCATTTCTCCCAAAAAAAATTGTTTTACTCACTATATCAAAAGCCCCACCAAAAATATTTTCCACCAGCCGCCACTGCCCTCTAGCCAAATCTGGGCTGAAGTCGAATAGTCCATTTAGCTTACCTTCCTAACGGAGTGAAATGACCCGGAAGTCCCTCAGTGGCAGCCATGATAAGAGCTGATTCTCTAGATGATAGGAAAGGAGGTTTCAAACTTCCTTTATAACTTCCTTTAGCTTAGGAACCACTGGACCTCCCTCACCGAAAGGAGAGGAGAAAATGCTGCCCCACAATGCATTGCAGCCGCGGCATGTGCCGTCACACAACAGTCGGCCGTTCACGGAAACAACCGATTATGAGCGAGAAATGATATCATGAAAGTTACGGTGCTTATTAAGCTTTTTAAAACGTATGTGGTAAGTTGCCAAAGTGCTTTGTTCTGAACGTTCATCAGTATTATAATCAAAGAGAGAAATATGAACGTTAGTTTTTACTGAAATGATCAAAGAAAGTCAACATTTCACTGAGCTGTGTGTAGATGTTTGAATGGTGATATACACAGTGATAGATGTTAAGGACTAACGTTTATAATAAATACATCTGTATTGATTTAAGATCTTTTCATCAATCATACGTATTGGGATCATTTGTATTAATGTGGACCGGAGGGAGAGGGGGATGAGCAGAAGTTTCACTTTCCTTTTTATTTCAATTCCAGCTTTGGTCCTGAAGAATCTGTTTCTCTGTTGTCCCCGTTCATAAAGCATAAAGCAACAGCATCAGAGCACAGAGTCTCTAGATGAGTTCACAGGAGTCCCTCGTTCTTATTGAACATCCATGTTGTAGTCCGCTGTATAGAGAACTGTAGTTTCCATAGTTTCCCCACAGCAGCAGACGCACATTCAGGACGTCCGCTGGCGCATCAGAAACACGTGGGATAGTGAAAGTGCAGTCGATTCTCTAAAGTACCGCAGTCTCTTCTCCTAAGTCCTTTTGAATTCTCCTATCCACTATCCCTTAACCCCGTGACCTTTCACTCAGAGGTCAAGGAATAGACGATAGGGTTAGAATTTAGGAGCTGATTTTTGGATTATCCGAGGCGAGATTTGTCTATTTTTTTAGACAAATTGAAAAGTGTAAAAGGTGTGACGATAGAAAAGAAAACTAAACAGATATTACTCTCCTCCTCACATTAATGCATACAACTTACATCAATATCATATTTCAACGTGTAGATGTAAAACGATACCAATATTAATCCATAAACTCCTGCAGTAGATTTACAGACAGCTGTAGCTCCAGCAGGAGGAGACCCGCTCAAACTGACGTCAAAGTTTCAAATGTGAACGACAGGCGCAGACAGTTCTCATTGGCAGGTTTCTTCGATTACGTTTATATTAACCAATCAGGAGTGTTGTGGACTCATTCCAAACATGCCTGACTTGTCTGCCGTGTTCTGGCTGAATTCTATTTCAAGTGCCGTAGCTCTGGCTGTCGGCCAAAATCTGAAAACCATACATTATAGGCCTACTGTAAAACTAAGGTTTATTACTGTATACTGACCAATGGAAAAAAAAACACAGCAACATAAATAAAACAAGGATAATTGTGACTTATTGTTGAGTAAATAACAGTGTGTGTTTTAAAGAGCGTCTTGCAGGTTTTTCTACATTTATGCTTAAACTTGCTGAAATTTACAATTAAAAAAAGTGAATGGAGGATTTGATATGTTTTACGAGACATAAGGGCAGGAATTCAGAGGGAAAGGAGCAACTTTGAGCTCTGCTCTTAAAAACGGCTTTTTTTTAAGGTCATACGTCAAAAGCGTCATATTACATCACAAAGGGTAAACATCTCCGCTCTCTGACCGCGGGTATAGTTAGTAGTTGCGTTGAGTTGAGCGGTAGTGTTTTAGTGATCTGGTATTTTTCGGTAGTTTTACATTGTATTTGTATTTATTGTATTGTAGTTTATCAGGAAACCGTATTACATCTCTCTCCCCCCCTTCGCTGCTCTCCCCCCCCCCCTCCTTCCCTGCTCTCTCTCTCCCCCCCTTCGCTGCTCTCCCCCCCCCTCCTTCCCTGCTCTCTCTCTCCCCTCCGGTACAGCACCGTAACGTAGTGTGGATTTGCATTAGGTAACGCGAGATATGGCTGATACTTGCACATTAGTTTCTGTTATGGATCAGTATCAACAGTCCTGCCAGTAACGTTACTATATTATCAATGCTACTTTAGTTATAGCCTAATATATGATAGCTAACTTCACAATGTTGTGATGTGACGTTAGCTAACATTCTGTAGCTAACGCCGGTCACTCATCAAGATAGCTGCCCAGTATGGTTCTCCTCACACCACAGCTTAATTTCTCTCCGATGGCCGTTATTTCTTCTAATCCTTGGCTGCTCCTGGTCTCTTGGCAGGCTCATAATTATAAGGTTGTGGTCCGTCATATGCATTTGAATATTCATGTTCAACTTCTTCTGTGTCTTCTGTGTCTAAAATAACATTGGGATCCATGTTTATTAATACGTTACACCGGCCGCTCTCCCCCTTGTTTACCCTTTGTTACGGGAGGTCACGTGCAGAGGCTTTTTTATGCGGAAGTGAACATTTCTTACAAAAACGACGCCAGATGTCACTGTAGTGTACATTTCTGTATATTTTTTTGAAAATCTAGTGTATTCATCATTTTCCTACACATTTATTCACAGGTATCTTTAACCTGGAAGCTGCTCTTTAAACCTTGGTCCTCCCTGCAGAGATTTCTCCACTTTCTATGATTTTTATTTTTTTTAATGATATTGTCAACTGTAGATGTTTACAATTTAGTAAATTAGGAATTTAATGAAAAGATATTTATTTACTTTTGTTTCAACATTGGATATTTTGTGTTTGTGGTGGATTCAATCGAATATTGAGAAAATGATTTATGTAAAAAATGTTTTACTTACATTTTCCGTTTTTTTATTTGACGCTTTTTTTACAGTTTTATGTTTACCTTAAAATTACAAAGAAATATCTTATAGTCTTATAATAGTAATAGACTTTTATATTACGAGTTACATATTTAATTACAGATAATACTTTTTATTTTACGTACATCTGCAAGTATTTTCTGAAAGTGCAAAAATACTGTAAATATTATATATTAAATTTACTGTAAAAAAAAGGAAATAAACGCTATTTGTTGTTGTCAAAATACTTAAAATAATGTGTTGGGTTGTTAATTTATAGTTAATATCTGTCATTTTACAGGATTTTGCAAGTTATTTAAAAAAACATGATAATTACTATAAAGATTTACAGTTATTTACTGTAAAATTACGATCTTTTTTTTCAGTGCAGTGTATTAATAAGTGATCACTACAAGGGTATGGAAATATGGCAGACAAGGTGGGAGGAAGACCAGAAAGGGAGGAGATACCACAAGTTACAAAAATCAGTCATAATAAAGGAGGAGATCACCATCACTAGACTCAAACTGGATCATACAGGATTAAACGGCTTAATGTTTTTAATGGGAAAATGCAAAGTTGAAGAATGCAGGGGGTGTGGAGTGAAATAAAATGTGGAACACATCATATTCCACTGTAACATGTACAAAACAGAGAGGGAACAACTAAGAGACAGGGTCAGAGAGGCAGGAAGGGAGTGGAGCCTGATGGGGACACTGGGAACAGAAGAGGCTTGTTTGAGACAAGCGAGACCTGCACAGACCTGCGCAATTTCGATCAACGTCTTGCTAGTGCGTTGCATGATGGTTAGTCATTTTGTCCGACTTGCTCTGGAGGCTCGCCCACATGAGACGTTGAAATCTCGCGGGACAAAGACGCCCGCAGCCTTGAGAGCGAGGCACGGCGAGGCGGCCCAGTTCCTCTCCACGGGCTGCGGAAGCGAAATGCTTGATGGGACACGTCTCGCTGGTATCTTGAGCTGAGCGCTCATTGGTGGTTTTTACCACGTGCTGCTGATGAAACTCTCCAATTGGCTCGGCAAAAGTTTGTTGTTGTTTTGTGTCCGTTTTACTTCGCCACTTCCATTCATTTTTTTCATCATTGTTCCACAATATTTATCATCATTAAATTAATATCCATATATTTTATACTATACTTGCATTGCTTACCGTTTTCATACTTTATATATCTTAGCATATTCATACACACTGTTCATACTGCTCACAGGCTGCTGTGTATATCTAGTGTATTCATACCCCTCACTGTTTATTCATCATTCAATTCATTCTATATTTTATTCTGTAGATTGTGTACATTACTTTTCACTTCACTGCTTGTTGCACCTGGTTAGAAGCTAAACTGCATTTCGTTGTCTGAGCACCTGTAATATGTGCAATAACCATAAAGTTGAATCTAATCTTGAGCAGGAACAAATGTATTTACTTAGTACATATCTGACATTAACAATTAAACACATGTGTGCATTCTTTATAAATGCAAACCGAGTCAAGCCGACTCCGGAGGCGGCAGTATGCACCTTAAAGTTGTTTGCAATCCGCCAAAAAACCGAGAGAAGAAGAAGAAGAGGACGAAGCCGACTCCGAGCTGTCCGACATCAGGCGAGCTTTTTGAGACCTCCCCCGGCTGCGATCGGCTATTCTCGTCTACTTTCGAGGCGAGCCGCAACGCGTCTCAAACAAGCCTAAGGTGAGGGGGTAAGAGCTACCAGGAAGGGGGTGGAGCCTGATGGGGTCACTGGGAACAGAAGGTGAGGGGGTAAGAGCTACCAAGAAGGGAGTGGAGCCTGATGGAGACACTGGGAACAGAAGGTGAGGGGGTAAGAGCTACCAGGAAGGGGGTGGAGCCTGATGGGGTCACTGGGAACAGAAGGTGAGGGGGTAAGAGCTACCAGGAAGGGAGTGGAGCCTGATGGAGACACTGGGAACTAGAGATGTTAAGATTCACCGATTCGCATCGGTGCACCGGCATAAACGTTCAAGATGCGAGTGCACCGGTTGAAAGAGTGCACATCGGCTACAGTTTGGGTTGAACCGGGTTGAACTCGCGATGCATCGATTGCGTAGCGTCTTTGCATCGGTAAAAAAACGATTCATTCATATAAAATCCCCTCATCTTGTCAACGCTCAGCAGAGACGATCTTTGATATTTGCTTTGCCACTACGGAGGCCGAGAGTCTCAGTTATCAACACACACGGAAGTTGAGGAGAAAGAGAAACACAGCGCACCGAAAAATACCTACAAATCAAACGTTTGGCAACACTTCGGATTGTTCAAGAAAGACGGTGTAATAGTCCTTTATGCTATATAGTTGACCGCAGGTCATGGAGAGTAATAAGGTATCCGTAGACCTTTGTATGAGGTATCTTTATTACTTAACAGGTCTACAGCCATGATACATAGATCCGTCCTAGATGCGGGCTTGCATACACACAGCATCACTCCGCAGCCGCACCCCATCAGTAACGTCCTGATGGTATATGTGTGCGGCACTATATACTACAGACGGTCAACTTGAAAAATCGCTCGCAAATTGTCAACGATGCCGAGCCGCTTTAAAGTACACAAGTAGTACGAGGAACTTAGCGACGCACATAAAGAGGCGACACTGGGTCTGCGGCTGACAAGATAAACCTGAAAGTTAGACATACGAGTTAAATCACTCAGTGAGGTGTTCTGTCAGAGAGAGTGGTGTTTAGTTTACAGCAGCCTGTGACGGCCAATAATAATGTAAATGTCTTCCTTACTGTAAGCAGTTATGAAATACCTGTTTGTGAAAGGTTATTTGTGTTCTTTATTGTTCATATAGAACCCACCGCTTTCTGCTCACTGGTGAGTTAGCCTATGAATGAGTGTTAAGCACATCAGGATGGCAGCTGTATGGGCATTGCACTATGGTAGCTGTTATTTTCACATTGTTAATCATGAGCAATGCATCCTTACATTGTTGGATGTGGACTGTGAGGTGTTATAGAATTGTACTCTGGAGAGCTTTTAAAGGTAAAAAAAATAAACGGCATGATGGGATGTGCAGTACCAAATATGTAAAGCACTTTTTTGTTAATGTATGATTTGCTGCATATAAGGAATAAAACAAAAATCCTCTGTCGTACCATATTGAAGTATCATTGTTTTTGCATCGTGTTGAATCGCATCGTATCGCACCAAATCACATAATGTTGAATCAAATCGTATCTAACTGTATCGCAACAGGGGTGAATCGTATCGTATCGCATCGCCTGGTGTTTCAAATGTATCGTTAATGTATCGTATCGTGGCAACGTATCGAGATGCGCATCGCATCGGCCTCAGTGATGGAGATGCACATCCCTACTGGGAACAGTAGGTGAGGGGGTAAGAGCTACCAGGAAGGGGGTGGAGCCTGATGGGGACACTGGGAACAGAAGGTGGGGGGGGTCAGAGAGGCAGGAAGGCCATTCTTAAGTATTTGAGTGGAACAGGATTGATTGGAAGAATTTAAAACAACGTAAACAACACAATGGTATAATTCCACAAGTGGTGATAGGATGATATGGTGATACACACTCTTGTACAGTAGGTGGCGGTATGCACCTGAAAGCTGTTTGCAATCCGCCAAAAACCGAGAGAAGAAGAAGAAGAAGAACCTGGATCCACGTGGCGTCTCGTCGCTACGGTTCTCTCTCTGTGTTCCTGAGAAAGTGTGTGTGAGCTCCAGCTCTACTGATCCATCATCTGTGTGTCTGGATAAACCTCCGAATGGACTGTGTGCTCTTTTTTCTGGAGCGTTTACCTCGGACTACAGGAGCTAGCTTAGCATGCTAGCTGGAAACACGTTAGCAACACTAGTCAGATTGAGAGTTTGATGCAGAGAGAAACGGTGTGTTTAACGGAGTCCGCAGGAAAAGGTGATCTAGGAAACATGAGTAAAGTCCAAATGCTGCTGTCATTGAAGAAGCAGCGACTCACTGCTGCTAATGAAGAGATATTTGCTCTGTTTGAACAAACAATAGCAGAGCTCGAGGAGGAGCTGTTTCTTTCCAAAGAGGAGAACAAGAGACTCCAGAAACTACTGGACGCTGTTTTACAGCCTCAGCTTCGGATACACAGAGCAGGTCTGTTCCCTGTACCCTTAATTAACACTTTACACTCTTCAGTAGCACTTTATTATCACATTAATAACACTTTAGACCCTTTATCAGGACTTGCTGCAGGTAGTAGATCCTGAAGTAAAAGTACAAACGCCACACTGTGAAAATACTCCATTACAAGTTAAAGTACTGCATTCATATCGTAAGTAAAAGTATGTAAGTATTATTAGACACATGCACTTTATTATAATAATTCAAATGTATTACGGAAGAGCAAACCTACCAAAATAAATATATTTATAAAAATACATACATTAAATAATATGCCATTTAATGTACTGATTTAAATATGACCCATGCATGTGGGCACTAGTTGGTTAAATATGATATACATTGCGAGGTATCTAGATTACTTTGTAAGGGTAAAACCCCAGCTCGGTTCAATTATACCAGATCCAGTGAACAGAGATAACAGTACTCGAGTTTCAAGTTTACTTGCTGCAAGGAGAATCGGCGAGTGACATGCAATGTTCACTCCTTAACCAACTCCAACTCGCCTTCTCCCAGTGCATTCTTTTTATTTCAACAATACAGTAACATGACAATCATGTGGTGTTGACCAACGCCTTATTTGTTAGTGTGAATCTTGTGACTCTCAGTCATGTGAATCTGTGTGTGTGTGTGTATGTGTGCCATTTGAACAGACTATTATCTGTTCCTCCATTAACACATTTTATGAGAACACATTATGAAAACACAGTTATGAAAACACTTTTATCCTTCAATAAACTCTAACATTCCCTCCTGTTTTTCATAATTACTAGCTGGTTACAGTGTCTTTATTGTCATTAGCGTCAGACCCAGCAGGGTCACTACACACAACACCTCTCCCAACATAGTCTATTTGTGATAGTGGTTCTGTTGTTTTCTTCACCGGGGTTGAGACCAGTATTTCCTAATGAAACACCGCCCTTTGTAGCCGGACTTCCACCACTTATCCGTCGTTAAGTTGGAGAGGTATTATCTTTTTGCAGTGGCTCTGATGTATCCACGTAGTTCTTTCGGCGATTTTTAGTGCAGTCGGTGTTGTCAGCAGTACCGTGTAGGGACCGTCCCACCGTGGACAGTGCCAATGCTTCCTCTTAATCACCTTCACGAGGACCTGGTCACCAGTCTGCACTCGAGTATCCTGTAAGGGAGTAGAAATGTCTGGCAGGTTATTTGTTCGAGCTATCTCATTGCTTCTGAAGAGTCTGCTCATCCATTCAGCTAATGTAGTCTCTGCCTCAGCATCATCCTCCTCCCTCACCTCGTCTGTGATTGGTAGTCTGAATTGCCTTCCTGTTATGATCTCAAAGGGAGACAACCCTTTTGCCGTGGGCGTGATTCTCATGCATGTTTCTACCAGAGACACACATTCCACCCATGGTCTTCCTGTTTCCTCCATTGTTTTCCTTAGTCTTAACTTTACTGTTCCGTTTGTTCTTTCCACTAAGCCTGCACTCTGTGGATGATATGCACAATGTTTTTTTTAATGTTATCCCCATATGTTCGGACAGTTTGGTAATAACCTGATTTACAAAATGGGAACCATTATCACTGTACAGTTTCTCTGGAATACCTCTGTTTGGTATTATTGTCTTGCATATGGCTTTTGCTACGGTAATAGCGTCTGCATGTTTTGCTGGGAATATTTCAACCCACTTTGAAAACGGACATATCCTTACCAAACAGTATTTGTACCCTTGGCATGGTGTTAGTTCGATGAAGTCCATATGCATGTGTTGAAACGGGTATGTTGGTGGAGGGAACTTTCCTCTCTGTGGTCGCTCATTGCCTTGAGCATTGTGTCTGCAACATACTACACAGGCTTTACAAAAGTTTTTAGAAAATGTAATGTAGTTGTATGTATGGAAGTGTTCATTTATTATTGTCACCATCCCTCCTGTTGAGACATGGCACGGCCCATGACTCAAATGAGCTGCTGTTTTGTAGAGACTAACAGGGAGTACTATCTTGTTGTTTATTCTGAATGTTCCCTCAGGGTCTGTGGTTAGTTTTTGGTCTAACATGTATAGGTTTTGCGTTCACCATGCGACCTACATCACATTTTCCTTGTGACCATACGCATGGCGGCACCGTTTTCAGGACCTCTAAGGCCTCTTCACTTAGCATACATCATTGTTGTTCAGGGTCGTCTAGGTGGGCGCGTGGTGTCATCACTAGGGTAAACCCTAGAGTTTTGCGCTTTAACCCGCCTCCAGTTTGCCAACCGTTTTTGTCATCTGTCCATTTTGTTATCCTGTTACCTCTAGCCACTAATAAACCTAAGTCTCTCCATGAAGTCTCTGGGCCCCTAGCTACTGATATGTGTGGCGTGGAACCTGGTTCCATTATCAAGGCAGTGGTTGATGGGACCCTAGCATCTATTACAACATCCCCGTGTTGGTTTGCATACATCGAGTGGAACACTACCCTCTGTGGTGTCAGTCGATGCACATCATAGTCTTTGTCTGGGCCAGGGGTGTTCTTGTACTTTAGTGTAACGTGCAATGCGTCAGGTTTCATTACTTCTTGGCCATGTTGTGGGGTGAATAGTGTTAACAGGTGTTCACCTATGTTTGTCACGTCAGGTTGTGGCATGTCTAGTGACCAGTAGTAGTTGGGGGTGTTTATGGATTTTTGAAGGAAGACCTGGTCTTCCACCTTTTCTCCGGGCCCTACTGCTCGCATTCCCCCTTTGACTGGTACTACACTGATTTTTAACATTTCCATGCCGTCTCTCCCTAGCAAATTGACAGGGCAGTTTGAGATGAACACAAATTTGAGGGATGCCTGGAGGCCTGACCTTCTATCTTCCATAAAAAGTGGCTTTGAAATCGACCTCTGATTTATGTGTCCATTTGCTGATTTTACAAACATAGTGCCAGTTGGTGGCCACATTCTTTGGACCTCTTTGTTCACTACTGATGAGTCTGCACCGCTGTCACATAAGAATTCTAATTTTTACCCATTGATTTCGATTGTCCTGGTAGGTTTAATACTGTTGTCTGACAGATTCAGTAATACTTCAGAAAGGTCAATGTGATGTGTGTTGACGTCCTCTTCTTCCTTTTCTACGTCTAGTCAGTTGTCATAACTATGTAGGTTATGTGAAGGGGGGGGCCATGTCTTTCGTCTTTGTACTGTCCCTTTTGTCCCCCTTCTTTGTTCTGTGGTCTCTGTTCCTCACGGTCCCTCGCCATGTGCCCCTCCTTTCCGCACCTGTAGCAGAGGAATTTGCCTTCTGCGTTTCTGCCTCCTCCTCTGCCTGTTCCTCTATCATTCCCTCGTCCTCTGTTAAACCCGCCTCTCCCCTGTCCTGGTCCCACAAAGAAAATCTGATTTTCTTCCCCTTCTTCTCCTATGAAGAAAGCTGATGCTGACGCTTTCTTATGTCTTTTTTCTTTGATCTGGGTTGCTGCATGTTCTGCATAATTTAGGCACTCTTGTAAGTCGCATGTCCTATGGTTAACATTATGCTTGTGGATAAAGTCCGCAATACCTGGGTGGAACCCATTCATCAGGCTTTGTTTCAGCTGCTGCACATATGGGGAGTCAACAGCATTGTTGGGTGGAATTCCGCTATGGATACGGAAACAATCTTCCATTCTGATTCTGAAATCTTGTACTGACTCTTTTTCTCCCTGTCTACACCCTGAGACTTTAGTAAAGTCTCGTCTCAGTGCAAAAACCCTCTCGATTGAGATATTTACGGGAGCGAGTGCATTGATGAGGTCCTGCTGACCTGGTTCCAGCGGGTTTCCATTGGGCCAGGACCCGGTGAAATCTCCCTTTACCCTGGCCCATTCGTGGCCAAAGATTGTCATAAGGGTTCTTAAAACTTCATGTCCATTTAAACCATATGACGCTATTAATGCAGTATGGTCAAGGACAAACTGCGCCGGGTCCTGTTTGTATGGAGTCAGTCCCTCACAAGCCTTTTTACACTCATCCATTGTCCATGGGCGGAACACTCTTAACATTCTTTCTAGGTCACCGTCAACTCCATAGTGCGGGTTGGCCACTTGTACTAATGGATAAGCGTCACCCTGATATGCTGTTCGGTCGAAGGATTGTTCTGCTTCTCTTAATTCTTCAACAGGATATAACTTGGTTTCCCCGGTGTGCAGTGGGCTTAATGCATCTGCCGCTTCTTTGTCGATGCGTTTTTGTGTCTCTCTTTCCCTGTCTTTTCTCTCTTTCTCTTGCTTCCTTTTTATTCTTTGTTCCTGCGCTTTGTGTTCTTCCACTATCGCTCTCTCTTTCTCGCGGCGTACAGCGTCAACTGACTCTGAACGCCCTGTCTCCTCGTCTGCTTTCACTGAAACAGCCGCTGCTATCATACCTTCTTCTGCTCCACCTGTCCTTTTATGGGCTTGTTCAGCCCATAAAGCTGCAACCCGCAGTTGAGCTTCTAACTTCTTTCTTTTCTTGCCTTGTGTTGTTCCAGCTGTTGCTGCTTTCAATTTGTCGCTTAATTCTCTTACTGCTGTTTTCTCCAACTTTCCTCGGAAGCCGTACAGTTTATACCATTTGCTACAATAACTGGTGCTGCCATGACTATATATTTCCATATATCTCATGTCCCCTGTAGCGGCAGGCTTACTCCCATTGGACCCCATGATTCTAGCTTGGTGTTCCTACTGGACAACGTGCCGGTCAGAACCTAATTCATAATTCACCACTAGTGTACTTCAACAGACCACAGAGTTTGTGTTATCACCGTTAGGTTTCCACTCTGTGCGCTGATTCCACTGGTGACACTTTTACACACCGCTTTCACTCAATCACTCATAAGTGTACCCAAAGGCACGTCGATCCTCCTTCTAGGCGGAGTAGCCTTTCTCTATCAACGTTTTATCAACCTCCTTAATGGCGGAGTAACCGTGTATATCAACGTTTTATCAACCTCCTTAATGGCGGAGTAACCGTGTATATCAACGTTTTATCAACCTCCTTAATGGCGGAGTAACCGTGTATATCAACGTTTTATCAACCTCCTTAATGGCGGAGTAACCGTGTATATCAACGTTTTATCAACCTCCTTAATGGCGGAGTAACCGTGTATATCAACGTTTTATCAACCTCCTTAATGGCGGAGTAACCGTGTATATCAACGTTTTATCTTACCCGTTATCTGTGGTCACTGGTCCGGTTGGATTCCGTCAATCGTGCCTAGGATGAGGGAGGTTGGACATATAAGCACCGGCCCGGCCACGAATTCTGCGTCCCGGGTCTTTCTCGGGGTCGGCTGATGATCCCGGCTGTCGACAGACTGCGGCGTGTCTTTTCCCTCCTCCTTCCCGTTACGATGTGTTGGAATCCGGCTCCGAAGGACCAATTAATGTGAGGTATCTATATTACTTTGTAAGGGTAAAACCCCAGCTCGGTTCAATTATACCAGATCCAGTGAACAGAGATAACAGTACTCGAGTTTCAAGTTTACTTGCTGCAAGGAGAATCGGCGAGTGACATGCAATGTTCACTCCTTAACCAACTCCAACTCGCCTTCTCCCAGTGCATTCTTTTTATTTCAACAATACAGTAACATGACAATCATGTGGTGTTGACCAACGCCTTATTTGTTAGTGTGAATCTTGTGACTCTCAGTCATGTGAATCTGTGTGTGTGTGTGTGTGTGTGTGTGTGTATGTGTGGCACTGAACAGACTGTTCTCTGTTCCTCCATTAACACATTTTATGGGAACACATTATAAAAACACAGTTATGAAAACAGATTATGAAAACACTTTTATCCTTCAATAAACTCTAACATACATTGATACTTTAGTTTTAATGTGCTTCTTTATTCACCTTTTCTTTTTAAATGTGTAAAAGCAAATAAAAACAAATACTTTGGATTAATTCAAATTGCTGGAGAATAATGTAGAATGATCGAGGGTCGAGTATCTTTCACGGCTCAGGTTTATTGTACAGTAAGTAAAGACATTACGGCCCGTCCACACTACAGCTTCGACAGCTTCAAAAACGGTTTCCAACGCGTCTGCCCATTCACTTTGAATGGGGTGACGTCACGTTGCCTCGCTTTTCGCCGAACTGAATTGTGGGTAGCATAGCGGTCCGTCTCCGGCGTCTGATGCCTCCGGAGTAGCCAGCGCCAGACAATCAAATCCCGTTTCTGAAAATCTGACAGCTCAAGCCCTAGTCAATCAAACCGCGTCTAAGCTGGGAGAGATATCCCGCCGTTCATTTCTATATCTAAAAAAAAGATGGAGGAGAAACTAATTATCGCCGTAGCAAATCACCCGGTTTTGTATGACCAGACCCTCTTCACCTACCGGGATACAAACCGGAGGAACCAGGCATGGAGGGAGGTGGCAGAGACAGTGGGTGAAACTGGTAGGTTTTCGCCTGTTTGGGGAGTTTATATATATATTGCTCACATAAAATCCCCGGGGTTTTTTGCTTTGTATGTCGGGGGCGGGAGATTCATGTGATTGGTTGTTGGTCGCGTTGCTCGAATAAAATCCCCAAACTTCAGACACGCCCAGCTCCAAGCTTTTTTTGAAGCTGTAGTGTGGACGGGCCGTTACAGTCGGCAGCAACCACACAACTCGCGGGCTTACTCTGAACTTAAGTAAAGCAGTCCCTCGCATGCCATAAAGCAGGGGTAGCCAACACAGTGCCCGCGGGCACTATGCGGCTTTCACACCAGCGCTTTTCCCTTTCTAGCTCCGATTTAGAGCTTTTCTGATTCAGCTCCGGTTTCCCGTTTCTGCTCCCGCTCTGTTCACACCGCCCAAAGCCCGACTGGTGCTGCCGCTGCTGCGTCATGACGTCACCGTTTACATCGCTGATTTGCTCCCCAACGGCGTTACGGCGCTCACAACAACAACAACGGGGAACTGTGTCGGGTCGATGATCGTGTTGCTTTTAATCACACAAAGCCATAATTAAATTAAATAACGACTTCTCCAACTTTATGCTTTTCTCCAGAGTGCCGTGGTTCATTGTTTATTAATGTGTTTCTGCGGCATTTACCGACCGCTGTTGGCTGCTCTTCCACGGGAGTTTATTCTCCTGTTAGCTCACACTGCAGCGGCCGCTCTAAAGTATTCACTGTCCGACTCACACAAGCAGCTGATACGTATCCCCAGTTCCCCTTAGCCTAAGTGAATGTGTGTCAGTCTGGATTGACGCTGTTTGGTATCACAACGCTGTTATGAAAGTTTCTCTGGTATAAAATGGGTGATGTTAGCATAGCAACCGAAGCTAAACTGACTACTTGCTATTGCTATCCTATTGTGGCATAAACCGTTTTCTACAGGCACATTTTACCGGTGTATTTTTATTATGATTCTACTTGTGATAGTCGGACACGACAACCTGTGCAGCCCATGTATTGATTCGATCCGATAGCTGCTATAATACAAAACAACACGTCTGCCTCTCTCCACAATGATCAATAACAGTGAACGGATGGTCAAAGTAAGGTACAAATAAACAGAATCACACGAAGCCTGGTTAGTGTTGCCTGACTTTATAAAGTGTGTTTATAAGCACTACTGCTTGTAGGCAGGCATGACAGTCGACCCATGTTCAGCGGAGGTGGGTTTAGTTTCCTGCACGCCTCGACGTAAGAGAGACGTAAGCGACGCCACCTCTTAGCTAACCTCCTCTAGGGGGGGGGGGCATGCTCCCCCGGGAAGATTTTTTTTAAATATTGAAGTTAAAAGCATCAATCTGGTGCACTTCGAGAGCAAAATTAGGAGATCTATGGATACATCTCTCAACATCATATGAAACAGAACTGGAAGCAGATTTTCTTTTTCTTTATGGATATTTTAGAAATCAACCCCTCCCAACTTTAGTTTTATGAGTCAGGAAAGAATGCATAAGAAAGGGGGTGGAGTTGCTATTCTGTTCAATGATGCCCTTCAATGCAGGAAGACATCTTATGGAAACTTTGATTCTTTTGAATATGTGGCCCTCCGGCTGAAATGCTCCTCTCGAGCTCTGTTCCTAAATATCTATAGACCACCCAAATACTGTGCAAGCTTTTTTGATGACTTTACTGAACTGCTGTCTATAGTGTGTATTGACTTTGACCGTCTAGTCATTGTTGGTGATTTTAACATCCATGTTGACAACCCCCAGGACAGAGGGGCTAAAGAACTGTTTTGTGTTCTTGATAGCTATGGACTGACTCAGCATGTGACGGAGCCCACGCACAATAAGGGGCACACTCTGGACTTAATTATCTCAAAGGGTCTGAATATCTCTAAGGTTGTGGTGACTGATGTTGCACTCTCTGACCATTCCTGTGTTTTCTTTGAGAGCTCTATTTCTGTTCACAAAAATGTTCAAAAAGAGGTAACCACAAAGCGATATTTAACTGAAAACACTAGGGAAATGTTTACTCAGAATTTCTCTTCCACACTTGCCCCTGCCAACATCTCAGTAAATGAGCTAGTAGATCATTTTAATTCAAAAATTAAAAATGTTATAGATGCCATTGCTCCAACTAAGGTAAAGGAAGTGTCTGGCAAGAAAATATCTCCATGGAGAAAGGCCATGACCGTGAAAACAGAAAAAAGAGAATGTCGAAAAGCTGAACGCAGGTGGCGAAAAACAAATCTCCAGGTTCACTTTGAAATCTATAAAGAGAGACTTGGCCTCTATAATTTGGAATTGAAAAACGCACGACAATCGTTCTTCTCTGACATCATTACCAAAAACAAAAACAACGCACGTGCCTTGTTGCTACCGTCGACAGACTAACTAACCCCCCAGTGTCAGTAGCCTCTGAATTTCTATCCACCAGGGCGTGCAATGATTTTGCCTCCTTTTTCACTGACAAAATTCAGAAAATCAGACAAGCAGTCAGTGCCTCTGCATCAGGAACAGCAAATGTGTTGTCCCTATCTCCACTTAACATCAATTCAGACATCATGACACAATTCCATCAGATTAATGATAAAAACCTAGAGGACATTATTCAACTTCTGAAATCCTCCTCCTGCTGCCTTGATATTATTCCAACAGGATTTTTCAAAGATGTTTTGCCTTGCATGGCCTCAGATCTACTTCATATAGTAAACAAATCTCTTCACTCAGGTATTTTTCCACAGGCCCTGAAAACTGCAGTCATTAAACCGCTCTTAAAAAAGAATAATCTAGATGCTTCAGTAATGAACAATTACAGGCCCATATCAAACCTCCCATTTCTAGGTAAAATCATTGAAAAAGTTGTTTTTCAACAGTTGAGTAATTTCTTGCATTTAAATGACTGTTTTGATGTGTTCCAGTCAGGCTTTCGTCCAAACCACAGCACTGAGACTGCTCTTGTAAAGGTCTTTAATGACATCCACTTAAACACAGACAGTGGCAGAACTTCAGTGTTAGTATTATTAGATCTCAGTGCTGCGTTTGACACTGTTGACCACAGCATATTACTAGACCGACTGGAGAACTGGGTGGGACTTTCGGAAACAGTTCTGAATTGGTTTGAATCCTACTTAAAGGACAGAAACAACTTTGTTTCTATAGGTAAATACTAGGGCCGGGACTTTAACGCGTTAATTAAGATTAATTAATTACACAAAAATTAACGCGTTAAAAAAATTAA
Organism: Gymnodraco acuticeps; assembly: GCF_902827175.1. Lineage (NCBI taxonomy): Eukaryota > Metazoa > Chordata > Actinopteri > Perciformes > Bathydraconidae > Gymnodraco > Gymnodraco acuticeps. Next base: position 474,229 of record NW_022991995.1, on the reverse strand, counting down.
CGCATTTTAATCGCACTTATTTTTGCACCGCGGAACGTTTCTCACTGGATGAGTTTCAGGCGTACCGATTATACTGGAGCACCAACTAACGTTCATGACTTCAGACAACAACAAACCACAGTGAACAACAGTGGGAAATGTTGTTTTAAAAAAACGGACGGATGGAAGCGTTGATAAGAGCACGGTTGTGTGCAAATTATGCAAAAAGGAATTCGCATATCACCGCAGCACATCAAGCCTAAAGTATCACCTCAATTCAAAACATATAGCAGCTAGCGTGGACGTTAGCCTCTTTTATCGCGTTCACACCATACAGTCTATGGTTCACACCAAAAAGAGCCGGTACTAAAATTAGTTCATGAGAACCTTTTTACCCCCACGAAAGTCCCTGCTAGAGAGCAGAGCGCTGCTAGAGAGCAGGGACTTTCGTACGGCTCTCTTGTGAGAAAAGAGCTATATTTCTGATTGGCTGGGCGGATTGCAAACCACGCCCCGTAAAACTCCCAAAAAGTTTGGTGAAGCCGCCATTTTATTATCCTCGCATTAGCATTAGCATTAGCCCAGCGCAGAAACGCAGAGAGACTAACTTATGGCAACACAAAATAAAACATGGGAGCGGTGGAGATGAGGAGGTGTCGGCGTTCTGGCGATTTACTCGGAAGGCTTCAGTAGAAGCTGCTGGGACTCCCAGCAGCTTCTACTGAAGCCAGTCCCCAACTCCGGGGACTTCCGGCCGGGGACTTCGGGCGGCAGTATACGCCGTGAAGTGGTTTGCGGCCTGCCAGTAAACCCAAAGCAGAAGAAGAAGAAGTGACGTCAGCGGCTTCATTTGTTCTCATGAACTAAGTTCTCATGAACCTTTGTGGGAAAAGTACTGCGGTGTGAATGCGCCTCTTGGTATACTAAAATCCATGTGAAAAAAATTGCTTCTCACTGTTCTCAGGTCAAATATTTATATGCGATTAAAAATGCGATTAATTTCGATTAATTAATTACAAAGCCTCTAATTAATTAGATTAATTTTTGTAATCGAGTCCCGGCCCTAGTAAATACACATCTGAGTTGACAAATATGACATGTGGGGTTCCTCAAGGCTCCATCTTGGGGCCTCTTCTCTTTAACATCTACATGCTACCACTGGCTCAGATAATGAAGAACAACAAAATAAGTTACCATAGCTATGCAGATGACACACAAATGTACGTAACAATTTCACCAGGAGACTATGCTCCAATTCAAACACTGAGTAAGTGCATTGAACAAATCAATGACTGGATGTGTCAGAACTTTCTCCAATTAAACAAAGATAAAACTGAGGTAATGGTTTTTGGAGCCAAGGCAGAACGTATACAAGTTAGCGCTGAGCTTCAGTGTGCAATGTTCAAAACAACAGTTAAAGCCAGAAATCTAGGTGTAGTCATGGACTCTGACCTGAGTTTCAACAGTCACATTAAAACTGTTACTAAATCAGCCTACTATCACCTAAAGAATATATCTAGGATTAAAAGACTAATGTCACAGCAGGATTTGGAAAAACTTGTCCATGCTTTTATCTTCAGTAGACTGGACTACTGCAATGGTGTCTTCACAGGTCTCACTAAAAAATCTATTAGGAAGCTGCAGCTAATTCAGAACGCTGCTGCTCGAGTCCTCACTAACACTAAGAAAGTGGATCACATCACTCCAGTTCTGAAGTCTTTACACTGGCTTCCTGTGTGTCAAAGAATAGATTTCAAAATACTGCTGCTGGTTTATAAAGCACTGAATGGTTTAGGCCCAAAATACATTTCTGACCTCCTGCTAAATTATGAACCATCCAGATCTCTCAGGTCTTCAGGGACTGGTCAGCTTTCTGTCCCCAGAGTCAGAACTAAACATGGTAAAGCAGCGTTCAGTTATTATGCTCCAAATATCTGGAACAAACTCCCAGAAACCTGCAGGTCCGCTGCAACTCTGACTACTTTTAAATCCAGGCTGAAGACTTTTCTTTTTGTCGCTGCTTTTAATTGAACTATTCATATCTTAGACTGCACTGTAACTTTTATCCATGTATTTTTTCTTTTAATGTTTATTTTATTAGCTTTTCTTTTTAATGACTGATTTTAAATGCCATTTTCTTAATCTCTTTCATTTTTTGTAAAGCACTTTGAATTGCCTTGTGTTGAAAAGTGCTATATAAATAAACTTGCCTTGCCTTGCCTTGCCTTTCAAACTGTATTCTTGTTTATTAATAACTTTTTTTTACCGTCATATAGTATTTTATACCTGTTTACTTTATTCTCTTATTTTTTTATAACTATAATGATCATATAAAGATGTGCCTTTACCTCACTGGTTGTAGAAAAAGCTTCTTATATTCGTTAGCATAGCTAGCTAACCAGATGCTATTAACAACAAAGTTATTGACAGTAAGACAGATCGCCACTGGGCTTTCAACTAAAGACACAGGCACGCAAAAACTGCAGCATGTGTACGGCTCCTTATGGGTAGGCCTACTGCAATTTCTGGAAGTGCCGGAGCGACGTTCTGGTGCTCTCCGTCAGAACTACACCCCTGTCAGACGAGACATATACCACGTGATGACACGTTAGGCTCGTGTTGTGTTCAAGGAGCCTGACCTTGGCCAGGAAAAACAGGCTTGTTTAATTTTTTTGCGGTATAGATTTCTAGTGTTTATAAATTACCTCGAGGGCCGTACCAAATTGTCTCGCGGGCCATATACGGCCCGGGGGCCGGAGGTTCCCCACCCCTGCTCTAGACCGACACTTTTTTGGAGCTGGAAGTGAACTGGATTCCGGAGCTAAGAGGCGGCGCCGTTGCGGTGTGAACAGGAAAAAACTGCACTTTTCAGGCTCCAGCTCAAAGCCGGAGCTGAAAACGCGTTGGTGTGAAAGGGGGTATGCAATTTAATTATTTTAACCTGCTTTATTTGGGGGTGGACCTCACCTCCTCTAGGGGGGTCCTCACATCCTCCAGGGGGGACCTCACCTCCTCTAGGGGGGGTCCTCACCTCCTCTGGATGCATGCACCCCCGACAAGATTTTTTTTTTTAAATGTTGAAGTGAAATGCATCAATCTGGTGCACTTTGAGCACAACATGAATTTATGGATACAGCTCTCAACACTCAGATGAAAGGGAGCTGTATACTTTTCAAGAATCCAAACATCTTTAGAATATGATCACAACCAATAATAAATCATTTAAACTTGTTTATTCTTATCTTGTGTTACCTAGTTAGCATTATTTCCTTTTATTTATTCATATTTTACTAATCACTCCCCTTTTAAACTGTTGACTGAATACACAACAAACAATGAAGAAAGAGTTTTATCTGCTTCGCTGCCAGCTGCTCCCCCAGGATCCGAAAGTGGCGTATAGCCTGCACTTCAACATCAACGAAAGTGCTCAATAAATGCAGTATTGAACCAATAAACTAACACAAACTAACTATCACTATAACATGATGATGATGATGATGATGATGATGATGATGATGATGATGGTGATGATGATAAAGAATGCATCTAATGTTCTGCTGTTCATTATAATAAAAAACAGCATTAAACAAACCATCATGCTCTTACTTTGAAATCATGCGGAAATGTCGTCATCAGCAGGCCATCACGTGGTTTCCGAAAATAACCGAGTGACACGAGTAGATTTTAGCCGAGACCGGCGGAAAATATGTCTCAAAATTCCGTGTGTGTAAAAAACGATCCACGAGCAGAAATGTGAGATCCACGAGCAGAGATTTGAGATCCGCAAGCGCATTATTGTTCGACAAATACAAAATGGATTCACAAATGCCTGATCGAAAGTTGTAAATGTTAAAGAGATATTCACAGATCTTTTTTTTATTTGTGAAAATATTTAGCGTATTTGCAGATCCGTTTTACACTTGCACATTTATTTGTGAGTTTGCAAATCTTTTAAATGCATTTGTGGTGTTTTACATTTACAAATCACACATTTACACACAAATAATTGTTATGTTCACACAAATAATTATGAGACATATTTATGCCCATAGTTTGTGCATGTACAGTATATCCTCCCTGTGTGTGTAATGTGTTTAAACTAGTGCTGTAAAAATTATCGCGTTAACGGCGGTAATTAATTTTTTGAATTAATTGCGTTAAAATATTTAACGCATGTGCAGAATGGCCCGCCCCATACGTGCCACCAGTGGCAGCGCCAGGGTATGGCTGGGGTAGGCTACACCCATACCAAGAAATGGCTTAGCCCCACCATGAAAAATGATGTTAAAGTAAGCTAAATAAAGTCCGCCAACTCGCGGAGTAAATTGCACAGACAGCAGTTAGTAAGATTGATTTCAGTAGCCACGGTTTTGAAAACTTTTGTCACGTAGTGATCGTCTTCTCAATAGAACATCTTTGATAACTGCGTGGTGTTGTTGCAGGAAGTCCCGACGGAGAATACTTTTGCTGTAGTACAGGGGTGCACATAACTGGTACGCAGGTTATGTGTGTAATCTGAAATGCGTACCGTCACTTGTGTCACAAAGCGCATTTGCGTACCGACGTACTTGTGAAGCTTTTCCAGAAGGCGGTTAGATCACCGGACGACAGAGTCGGTCTCTGTGTGCACAGAAAGGGCTGCTGTTAACGTCGGTCTGTACAACGGAACTGTGCCAAAACTACGCCAACCGGCTGCGGAGGGAGACTCTCCCCCCTTCACTGGAGAACTGCGCTAAAACAGCTGATCACAACGTTCACACTCTGTGGTCACGAAGTACTCCACTAGCCGCCGCCACCCACCCCCCCCCCTCTGTCGACTTTCCTGAAGTACTCCCCCGTTGATAGAAATCAACACGTAATTAATTAAGACCCCACGGTTTGATGATTGATAGGTGTGTGGGTTGTCTTTCATTTTGACACGCAGATATGTTAAATGGATATATCCGCCTTCTTTCATTTATCTCGCACCCAACATGTTAATAACAGTCTTTTTTTTGTTTAACTATGGTTTTACACAGTTTTTATAACATGAAATTCACATATTTAACTATTACATCTTCAAATTAATACAAATGTAGCAATAAAGGGAAAGTCAAAATGTGTTAAAATGTAGTTTGTTCACTATAATAGGATAGTCAATACCTGTGTTTTTCAGTGTATCAATGTAAGGTAGTGGTTAAATTAAGCAAAATTACAAAATATTTCTTTCTTTACTCATATATTGTCTTGCAATTATACATCTTTTAAACGAGTATTAACAGTAGTATGTATTTGACAGTGATATATAGGCATAACAAAAGTATTTTTTTGTTAAATTACAGAAAATGCAGCTAATTTTGCCAACAGAAAATAATTTATTTCTACGGTTAGTTTTGTTAAATTCACATTTAAAAACTGCTAAAAAAACCGATGAATAATGTATTCAATTTTTACAGTTTTTGTTAAAATACATGACACATTTCAATAAACCGTTTATTCTTGTAAATTGATTATGATTTCCTGTAATTATGAAAAAAAAGTTTTACAGTGTGGTACTGTATATAAAAAAACCACATATTTGAACATTTAGCAGGTTCCCTCATCTATAATCATTTATACAAGAGCAACTTTGAACATGTGCAGCAGTAAAATGCAACATACAAAATAATCTAGAAACAACATAAATTAAACACTGACAGGGAACATTTTACTGCACCATCATTACTGTTACATAAGAAGGTGCCGTCAAATGTTCTGTTAATACTTGCATACTTTTACTTAAATAAGGTTTGAATGCAGGATTTAATTTGTAACAGAGTATTTTCATTCTATACTGTAGGCGTATTGGCAAATTGGTCTCAGGCAAGGGGCCAGACTAAGATTGGTTCAAAAGACCTCATGAAAGACGATACAAGAAGTGAGGATACCCGGCCCGGAGGAAGCCCGGGGTCCCCTTCTGGAGCCAGGCCCAGAAGGAGGACTCGTCGGCGAGCGTCTGGTGGCCGGGCTTGCCACGGAGCCCGGCCGGGCCCAGCCCGAAAAGGCAACGTGGGCAACACCTCCGCTTCTCCGTCCCGCGGGCCCACCACCTACGGGAAACATCAATGGGGTCGGGTGCGCTGCCAGAAGGGTGGCAGTGAAAGCGGAGGGTCTCGACGGACCAGACCCGGGCGACAGAAGCTGGCTTTGGGGACGTGGAACGTCACCTCTCTGGGGGGGAAGGAGCCGGAGCTTGTGCGGGAGGTGGAGCGTTACCAGTTGGATCTGGTTGGGCTCACCTCTACGCACAGCGTCGGCTCTGGAACCTTACTTCTGGATAGGGGTTGGACTCTATTCTTCTCCGGAGTTGCTCAAGGTGTGAGGCGCCGGGCGGGTGTGGGGATACTCACAAGTCCCCGGTTAGGTGCTTCTTTGTTGGAGTTTACCCCAGTGGACGAGAGGGTCGCCTCCCTACGCCTGCGGGTTATGGGGGGGGAAAACTCTGACTGTTGTGTGTGCTTATGCACCCAACAGCAGTTCAGAGTATACGGCCTTCTTGGAGACCCTGGAAAGAGTCCTGTATGGGGCTCCTGAAGGGGACTCTTTAATCTTGCTGGGAGACTTCAACGCACATGTGGGCAATGATGGAGACACTTGGAGGGGCGTGATTGGGAGGAACGGCCCCCCTGATCTGAACCGGAGTGGTGGTTTGTTACTGGACTTCTGTGCTAGTCATGGATTGGCCATAACAAACACCATGTTCGAACATAAGGATGCTCATAAGTGTACGTGGTACCAGAGCACCCTAGGCAGAAGGTCCATGATCGATTTCGTTATCGTATCATCGGACCTGAGGCCGTATGTTTTGGACACTCGGGTAAAGAGAGTGGCGGAGTTGTCAACTGATCACCATCTGGTGGTGAGTTGGGTCGAGTGGCGGGGGAAGCCTCTGGATAGACCTGGTAAGCCCAAACGTGTAGTTCGGGTGAACTGGGAACGTCTGGAGGAGGCCCAAGTTCAGGAGGCCTTCAACTCACACCTCCGGCGGAGCTTTTCGGGCATTCCTGTGGAGGTTGGGGACATTGAACCAGAGTGGTCGGTGTTCAAAGCCTCTATTGCCGAAGCCGCGGCGGGGAGCTGTGGTCTCAAGGTCCTAGGTGCCTCAAGGGGCGGTAACCCTCGAACCTCCTGGTGGACACCGGTGGTCAGGGAAGCCGTCCGACTGAAGAAGGAGGCCTTCAGGGATTTGTTATCCCGGGGGACTCCCGAGGCAGTTGCAAGGTACCGACAGGCCCGAAGGGCAGCAGCCTCATCCGTGGCCGAGGCAAAGCAGCGGGTGTGGGAGAAGTTCGGAGAAGACATGGAGAAGGACTTTCGGGCGGCACCAAAGTTGTTCTGGAAAACTGTCCGACACCTCAGGAGGGGGAAGCAGGGAACCATCCAAGCTGTGTACAGTAAGGATGGGACGTTGTTGACCTCAACTGATGGAGTGTTAGGGCGTTGGAAGGAACACTTTGAGGAACTCCTGAACCCGACAACTCCGCCCTCTATGTTAGAGGCAGAGCTGGAGTATGACGGGGGATCAACACCAATCTCCCGGGGGGAGGTCACTGAGGTCGTCAAACAACTCCACAGTGGCAAAGCCCCGGGGGTGGATGAGATCCGCCCGGAAATGCTGAAGGCTCTGGGTGTTGAGGGACTGTCATGGTTGACACGTCTCATCAACGTTGCGTGGAAGTCGGAAACAGTACCGAAGGAGTGGCAGACCGGGGTGGTGGTTCCCCTATTTAAAAAGGGGGATCAGAGGGTGTGTGCCAATTACAGAGGCATCACACTACTCAGCCTCCCCGGGAAAGTTTACTCTAAGGTACTCGAAAGGAGGGTCAGGCCGATTGTCGAACCTCAGATTGAGGAGGAACAATGCGGATTCCGTCCTGGTCGTGGAACGACGGATCAGCTTTTTACTCTCGCAAGGATCCTGGAGGGGGCCTGGGAGTACGCTTATCCGGTCTACATGTGTTTTGTAGACTTGGAGAAGGCGTATGACCGAGTTCCCAGGGAGTTACTGTGGGAGGTGCTGCGGGAGTATGGGGTGAGGGGGTCTCTACTCAGGGCCATCCAATCTCTGTACTCCCAAAGCGAGAGCTGTGTCCGGGTCCTCGGCAGTAAGTCGGACCCATTTCCGGTGAGGGTTGGCCTCCGCCAGGGCTGCGCTTTGTCACCAATCCTGTTTGTAATATACATGGATCGGATTTCGAGGCGTAGTCATGGGGGAGGGGGTCTGCAGTTCGGTGGACTAAGGATTGCACCACTGCTTTTTGCAGATGATGTGGTTCTAATGGCTTCATCGGTCTGCGACCTTCAGCACTCACTGGATCGGTTCGCAACCGAGTGTGAAGCGGCTGGGATGAGGATCAGCACCTCCAAATCTGAGGCCATGGTTCTCAGCAGGAAACCGATGGACTGTCCACTCCAGGTAGGGAATGAGTCCTTACCCCAAGTGAAGGAGTTCAAGTATCTCGGGGTCTTGTTCTCGAGTGAGGGAACAATGGAGCGTGAGATGGGCCGGAGAATCGGAGCAGCGGGAGCGGTACTGCAGTCGCTTTACCGCACCGTTGTGACGAAAAGGGAGCTGAGCCAGAAGGCAAAGCTCTCGGTCTTCCGGGCCATTTTCGTTCCTACCCTCACCTATGGTCATGAAGGATGGGTCATGACCGAAAGAACGAGATCGCGGATACAAGCGGCCGAGATGGGTTTTCTCCGCAGGGTGGCTGGTGTCTCCCTTAGGGATAAGGTGAGAAGTTCGGTCATCAGGGAGGGACTCGGAGTTGAGCCGCTCCTCCTTCGCGTCGAAAGGAGCCAGTTGAGGTGGTTCGGGCACCTAGTTAGGATGCCACCTGGGCGCCTCCCTAGGGAGGTGTTCCAGGCACGTCCAGCTGGGAAGAGACCAAGGGGTAGACCTAGGACCAGGTGGAGGGATTATATCTCTTCGCTGGCCTGGGAGCGCCTTGGGATCCCCCAGTCAGAGCTGGTTGATGTCGCCAGGGAAAAGAAAGTTTGGGGCTCTCTGCTGGAACTGCTACCCCCGCGACCCGACCACGGATAAGCGGGAGAAGATGGATGGATGGATGGACTGTAGGCGTAGTGTATCTGTGAACGATCCCAAATACAATTCATTGTTTACATTGCGGCTAGTGCTACGCCAGAAGAAAAAACCCTTTTACATTTTTAACTGGAAGTGGAAAGGGGCTGGGCTACATGAGGTGACTTGAGCCAACAACAATAGGTGGGACTAAGAAAGATAATGTGAAAATATAAAAACAAAGGCATTCATTAGGGCTGCAAAATGTCTCCCATTGTAATGGTGATGAGATTTTTAAATGCTAACACTTAACAGTTTGTTCTGACTGTGTTTCCTGTTTCCTGCAGACGTCCAGCAGCTGGTGGTGGTTAAAGAAGAGCTTCTCCCTGACCAGCAGGAGTGGAGCACCAGTCTGGACCAGGAGGACCCAAAGCCCCCCCCACACATTAAGCAGGAACAGGAGGGAGAGCAGCTTCAGGAGCTGGAGGAGGCTGATATCACCAAGTCCACTTTCACTCCTGACCCTGTGAAGAGTGAAGATGATGAAGAGAAACCTCAGTCCTCTCAGCCTCATCAAAGACAAACTGAACACATGGAAACAGAAGCTGATGGAGATGACTGTCGAGGACCAGAACCAGCCAGGAACTCAGATCCAGAGAGCAGTTTGCAACCAAAGACTGAGGACCACACTGAAGACTCTTCTGAACCTGACACTGGAGACTCTTCCGAACCTGACACTGAAGACTCTTCTGAACCTGACACTGAAGACTCTTCTGAACCTGACACTCGAGACTCTTCTGGACCTGACACTGGAGACTCTTCTGAACCTGACACTGGAGACTCTTCTGGACCTGACACTGGAGACTCTTCTGAACCTGACACTGGAGACTCTTCTGAACCTGACACTGGAGACTCTTCTGAACCTGACACTGGAGACTCTTCTGAACCTGACACTGAAGACAGTGCTGATTGGAAAGAGACCAGAGAACCTAACTCAGGCTCAAACTCACTGAAAAATAGACATGAATATGTCAGTGATCCACATAGGGCTGAAAAGAAACCATTCAGCTGCTCAGTCTGTAAGAAAGCTTTTTCACATAGTGGAGATTTAAAGAAACACATGAGAATCCACACAGGAGAGAAACCATTCAGCTGCTCAGTCTGTAAGAAAGCTTGTTTACATAGTGGAGATTTAAAGAAACACATGAGAATCCACACAGGAGAGAAACCATTCAGCTGCTCAGTCTGTAAGAAAGCTTTTTCAGACAGTGGAAATTTAAAGAGACACATGAGAGTCCACACAGGAGAGAAACCATTCAGCTGTACAGTCTGTAAGAAAGCTTTTCCACGGAGTGAACATCTAAAGGCACACATGCTAATCCACACAGGAGAGAAACAATTCAGCTGCTCAGTCTGTAAGAAATTGTATTCACATAGTGTAAGTTTAAAGAGACACATGAGAATCCACACAGGAGAGGAAAAATAGATCTGCAAAGTTTGTGACAAAAGATTTAAATGGCGTAATCGTTTAAAAAGACCAAGTGTGTTGGTAAGGGAATACATTAGTCTATTTTGTATCCTAATGCCGTTACATGTAATACGTTACTCCCTAAGCCTGTTTTCACCCACCTGCAACCGATTCTCTAATAATCACAAATGTTCATTTCTTCGACCCCTTGAGACTATTTCTTGTTTAATAATCGTTACATCTCCTCAGGACCAAGTTCCCGTGTCCTGCCTTTCACCTGCTGATCACCCACTGCTCTACTAAGGTGGACTCAGCTTTACAAGGGACCAGCTAGTCTTAGTGTCTTAATGCAAACGTTTTGTAAAGTGATGCTAGACCAACAACGTGCTGTTGGGCTGTGTACTCTCTGCAGGACGGTGTCCTTACTCAAAGATTGTTGATGAAATGAGAGCTTCACTCTGTTTTTGTTGTCTAAACAACGCCAACAGAGCGATACGTCTTCTTTCCAGCAGATGGCATAAATGTTACATCATGCAGTTCAACTGTCATCCACATATTAGAGATTCAAAACAGCAATGTGTGAGATAAGGCTAGTAATTGACTATTTCAACAGAATGTGAAGAGGTTACAGTCTTGAGGCCATGTCCAATATGTTTGTGTTTTGTTTGATTAAATCGACTGAAATGAGCATTCAATGACTCAATTATTCTGAATTACTGGCATTACATCATGGGTTTGCATTGCAATATTAGAACCATAGACTGTATATATAAATGGACGTAGGGTCCGTGACGTCACCCATAGGATTCTGCAGAGTTTCCGTGAAGCCCTTAGTAGGCGGAGTCACCCAGTAACGGCTCAACAGTGACGTCAGAGTTCAACTCCTGGCTGCTCCAAATAAGGGCAAAGAGGCGGAGCCGAGGCGGAGGCGGGACCTCCTGCCACCGAGCTGGAAGTTCCAGAGCTAGCTGAAGCTACCAAGCTAAGCTAACATGCTCCCCATCTGCACACTGCCGTGGCATTTTACGTTTCTAAGGTAAGCGGACATGAAACTATTCAGCAAAACTATAAATAATAATCTAAGTTATTGAGTTTTTAGCATAATACTTCAGAACCTTAAAACCCCTTTACGTTTGTATGCAATTGTGCTGAATTCAACACTGGAATCAAGCAAATATTAATATGTTTGCATGTCATTAGTTATTTATATTTTGATATCACTTAACTATACGTTTAATACATTTAAGTCAAGCTAAGGTACATGTGATGGTAGCTAGTTAGCGCTCTTACCTGTGAGGCCTCCTCCAAACAGCATAATAACCAGACTGTATCATTAAAACTAAGTACCATTTCTAGATCCTTGACTTTAGACAAACAATTCAAAAGACAACATGTATTTAAAGACCAATCTTTATTTGAAAGTGCCTCTTAACCTGAGATATTAGTTATACAGTAATAGTATTGACAATCTAAAAAAACTGAGCAACTCAACAGTCAACTTTATGTTTCTTATTGTCTAAAGCATTTATTATTTTCATTTTCCCCCTCTCATATTCAGTGTGGACGGATTGAGACAGCGTGGCATCCAGAGAGCTGCAGAGACTTCAGGGGGAAACCTCCGTGTGATGGACGTCCTGTCTGTTGGTTTGGAGAGGACTGAGGGTCTTTCCTCAGCGAGGAGGACCGGGCCTGATGGAGGAGCCCATGCTGGGCACAGCTGATACCAACTGCACAGGCCTAGTCTGTCACTTGTGTTTACTTATACATTTAATAGGTTTACACCTTCTGTCCATATGTGCTTTTTATTTAAAACATGTTTGATTAACTTTTGGTTCACATTTCAATAAATTGTATTTGTATTTGCACTCCTTTTGTCCATTATTCTTACTGAAAATGTTAGATTACACATTCACATCTGACTGAAGATTGGCCCCATTTATTTGTGACGTTGCAAACTCTGCGGTACAAGGCACAAGTGATGTGAAGCTCATAAAGTGAGGCAAATAGAAATAATCAGCTGATGGAGTGTAGATGTGGAAATTGCTGCATTCGATCAGCTGACTGTGTTTTCACAAAAAAAGTAGTTTCTTAGTGAATGTCCTGTACTGGTCTTATAATCTCATAACATCAGCTTTTAATGTTCATCTTGGATGTTCTTCTTGACCCTCAGAGAAGGAGAACATGTCGTGTCTTTCAGGCATGTCCTTTCCTAACAAAAATGACAGGACACATAAAACATATTATTGCAGAACAAGTGTGTTATTTATGAAAGCGGTGTGTTTGTGTGTTATGGGGCTGTAGATATAATTATTTTGTAATTGCAATTTATTTTTATTTTAACAGTAAACTACAAAGACAATCAGATTATGAATGAACAGTATGAAGTTCATCAACATTGAAATATATGTTATTATCAAAATAATATTTAACTGTTATCAAAACGTAGTGCAACTGTAGAAGCTTGCTCTGTTGTCTCACTGAAACAATAACTTTTACCACGTTTTTTACAGACAATATTGAGAGATAAATAGTAGCAGTTCTCACTATGTGTTAAATATCTTTGCCTTCAATACATTAAATTAGAAAGCTGACAATGTCATATTGCTTGTTAACATCTAAACGTAACTTTTTGCATGGAAAAAACCCTCAACTTCACTGATGTGTAGGTGATCTAGTATTTAGTATTGTTTAATGGAATGTATATCAGTGTATTCAAGTCAATACTTAATTTATTTAAACCAATATCTTTCTTGATTCGTTGTACAGTATGAACAAAGAGTCTTTGTACCTGTGCTGAAGTTCACTGCTGTGAGGAGTCCAGTTCTGTCTCTCACTCTCTGGTCCAGCCTGTCTGCATCACCTGGACACCTTAAACAAACAGATATATATATATATATATATAAGTACCATGTGTACAAACAATATAACTGATTCTCTTCTGTTGAACATGTTGGATTGTGTATTGTCCGAGTCAGGGGCCTTTTTATTTTACTGTAACTTTGGAAGTTGTGTTACCAATGCTTACTGTTTATTTGATACCAATTTGGTAATGCAATTAATAAAAACAACAAGGTTTGGGTTCGTTCTTCAGATGACTGTGACGTTAACGTGTAAGCTCGATAATGAACTCCAGCTCAACCAACCATATTGTAATATCTAAGTAATCATCTTGAAATATGACATTAATAATTGTAATATACACACATCTTATTGTGAGGTTGATTTCACATACACTACTTCGACATGAGCTTGTCTACATACTTGAGCATAGCCAATTTAAATAAACCTTAGCGATGCATACAGAACCTACATAATAAAATATCTCTAAGTTACAAGGATGACCTTATTTTATAAACCTCAAACAGAAGCCGTTTATTCAACAGTATTATCCCACTTAACGCTTAACACTTGTCTATTTCGTTTTAACCTTTATATATACAGTCTATGGTTTTAACTTGGAGACTACGATTAGCATCGTTAGCACCAATGTAGCTACCACTCACTTACACGCTAACCCAAGCCTTAATATTCATTACGAAGTTGATTGAAATCATAAACACATCAATAAGTACTCAAATTGTACTTGCCGCAAAAACCGCATTCATGCACCGTCTGTTTTAACCGCAGAGCGAGTCACAATAGTCCGATATATAAGCATGAAGAACAAACAACCACGGCCGGCTTCAAGTTGTGTTCCCTGGATGAACTGAGCAGGCAGAGTCCCTGTAGCTAGCTTCATGGAGCAGGTAGCAGAGAGACAAGAAGCTAGCAGCAGTCACTTGACAGAGCTGTCACTCAATGTGACCACGCCCTAATATATGCATAACTTTAAGGCTTAATATTAATTAAACAGATGAGTTGAGAAAAAATTCACCCCCCACACAGTAGTCATGAAGGGGGAATCTAACTATACAGAGAATATGGTTTTTTGAACCACGATGTAAACATGTTTATTTCTGCTGTAAAGTTGGGCATTTTTACATGGGGGTCTATGGAAATTGCTCCCTTCTGCAGCCTGCTCCTACTGGCCACTAGATGAACTGCAGTGTGTGGCACTTCCGTATTGGCGTCCCGGCTCTTCCCCAGAGTTTTCCGCTTGCTTATAACTCGGTTACACACGCACACTAAAAGATTCCACAATCTTAACGCTCTAGCTGTGCGAGATGGTTCAATCTTCTTAAGAGCAGTTCTGAGTAGATTCTATAATAGGAAAAACAGGTTTAAAAATGTTAGGAGAGCTGCCAAAGTAAGAGTATGGAAGAAAAATATCTAAACGATGATTAGATTAAAAGCATTATAAATATATTAGTCAGTTAATATTCATGCAAACTCATGCCTCTGTGCCTCCAGGGAAGAAAGGAAAAGTCCTTTAGGCGAAGACAGAATACTTTCTATGTTTAATTCTCTGAGCTGTCAGCACTGCCTTAAAAACAAGATTGGTTCTTATCTCCCGAAGTAAAAGGGTATAGGATGTTTGACGTTTTCATATATTGTACATACTGTTTAGTACGTAGAGAAGCCAAACAAACAAAGTCCAGGGCTGCAGTCGGATAATCCAAAAATTAGCTCCTAAATTCTAACTCTATCGTCTATTCCTTGACCTCTGAGTGAAAGGTCACAGGGTTAAGGGATAGTGGATAGGAGAATTCAAAAGGACTTAGGAGAAGAGACTGCGGTACTTTAGAGCAGTGGTTCCCAAACTTGTTGTGCCCAAGGCACACCAAAGGACAAGTAAAAATCTCAAGGCACACCTATTGTGCAAAATAGCCCTTATAACACGTGTTATCACTCATATCATGTAAAATATCTGTAAATGTGCATAATTATTTACTAATGCCAAATAAAATGTGACAAAGACAACTATATTACTCATAAAATATTTATTAACTAAATATTTCAGAAATGTATTTGAAACTTTATCAAATTAGGTTTCATCAAAGCAGCAACACACTCATTTAAACCAGACAGGTCACAACATAAAAAATGAGGCACAGGAAACTCAGCAGAAATTCAGCACAGAGAACTGTCAATGCAAGGAAGCTGCATTGTCCATGGTCCTGAACTACAAATTATAAATGGAACATTTCAGCAATCAGCATTGAAACATGTGCTATTGTAAATATTTTTGCCGACTTACAAATTAGTGAGATACATGTGCCTGTCGGGGCGCGCAGAATTTTGTAATCATTGGTGGCACTGAGGAGAGGGCCGTGACATCCTGTTGTTCTTCATGTAAATCAGAGTAAAGAACGGCAACTCCAGAGATGGGGTCGTTACTAAAAAAATGTAATATATTACTTCTTTTTTTTAAGTAATGTATTACACTACTTCGTTACTATCTACATAAAGTAACTCGTTACTTTACTCACCGAGCACGTACGAACTGCGCATGCGTGAGTGGCAATAACTTTCCTTACCAGCAGGCGGCGGTAGTGTGTATTTGTCATTCAAAACAGGCAACAACCGGAAGACAGAGAAGAAGAACAGACTACGTGATATAAACAAAAAAACACGTGTTCTTTGCAGGTGTTTGTTGAGGTTTGACCACGTGGTGTTTCCAGCAGTGGATAACAGCTTCTGGCCTGGACACAGTTTGCACCTCACCGTCACATTCCTGTCTATTCTTCGGACGAACTCAAAATAATGGGCATACCTCCACCCCTGGAAAGTTATCGCTGACTCAGCCATGTTTATGCAGCACTGCACGTGGAGATGTGGACGCGCAAGTCGCGCAGATTACGTACATATAAACCTACAAAGTACTGATATAGTAAATAAAAAAATAATTATCTTTGTGTAGTTGTGTATTGCAATAATAACGTATGGTTTTTCATAAAATCCCACGGCACACCCGGACTTGCCTCACGGCACACCAGTGTGCCGCGGCACACCGTTTGGGAACCACTGCTTTAGAGAATCGACTGCACTTTCACTATCCGACGTGTTTCTGATGCGCCAGCGGACGTCCTGAATGTGCGTCTGCTGCTGTGGGGAAACTATGGAAACTACAGTTTTCTATACAGCGGACTACAACATGGATGTTCAATAAGAACGAGGGACTCCTGTGAACTCATCTAGAGACTCTGCACCGTGCTCTGATGCTGTTGCTTTATGCTTTATGAACGGGGACAACAGAGAAACATATTCTTCATGACCAAAGTTGGAATTGAAATAAAAAAGGAAAGTAAAACTTATGCTCGTCACCCTCTCCCTCCGGTCCACATTAATACAAATGATCCCAATACGTATGATTGATGAAAAGATCTTAAAATCAATACAGATGTATTTATTATAAACGTTAGTCCTTAACATCTATCACTGTGTATATCACCATTCAAACATCTTTTAAAAGTTGAACAAACCCCACACAGCTCAGTAAAGACTGTGAGATGTTGACTTTATTTGATCATTTCAGTAAAAACTAACGTTCATATTTCTCTCTTTGATTATAATACTGATGAACGTTCAGAACAAAGCACTTTGGCATCTTACCACATACGTTTTAAAATGCTTAATAAGCACCGTAACTTTCATTATATCAATTCTCGGTCATAATCGTTTGTTTCCGTGAACGGCTGACTGTTGTGTGACGTAAAATGCTGCGGCTGCAATGCATTGTGGAGCAGCACTTTCTCCTCTCCTTTCGGTGAGGGAGGTCCAGTGGTTCTTAAGCTAAAGGAGGTTATAAAGGAAGTTTGAAACCTCCTTTCCTATCATCTAGAGCAGTGGTTCTCAACCTGTGGTACGCGTACCAGTGGTGGTACGTGAGCTCACGCTAGGTGGTACGCGGAGGAATCTGAAATATTTAACAATATATTTTTTTAAATATATATTTTTTTTTTAATTCCTTCTGCAGGTAACGTCTCCCCGTTAGGAAGGAACACATGCACGTAACGCAGCCCCGTTCTCTTAACTCCAGGTGACTTTCTGCCGCTTTCCTCCGTGGTGCAGTGCTGATTGTTTCACCACAGAGGAAAGCACTTCACAAATTGCAGTACCCATAAGGAGCTGTACAAATGCCGCAGTTTTTGCGTGGCTGTGTATTTAGTTGAAAGCCCAGTGGCGATCTGCTCATCTCTCATCGAAATAATATGCTACAAAGGGGCGGACTGGCCATCTGTGTGTTGAACTTTCCTGACCGTAGTCGAGGAGGGCAGGAGCAACAAGCTTCAGGTTCAATAACCAACTTTAGCTTAAATGACTGGAGATAATTCTCGATCTTATTGAGCACGCTGATAACAATTATTTTTTTTAAATGGCACTTCATATCAAAAAGGTTGCCGACCCCTGTAATAGGCTATTGTTGTTTTTAGATTTAGAAACGAAAAAAAATGTTTTTATTTATTTTTGGCGTTGCTATGACGACCATACTACCCGCGAAAGATTAGAACGTTGCAAGCAAGCTATGAAAGAAAGAAGAAAGCTGAATTATGCTAAAAACGTGGCTCAAAACGGGAGGTATACGGAAGAGAGGTACAGAGGAGAACATTACCAGCGAAAGGGAACAAGTGAATGAGGAGGAGGACAGTCAAGCGAGCGCAAGTGCAGGCTCCACCAGCAACGCAACAGTGACATGCGCAGCCACAACGCCGCCCAGTGCTAATGCTGCTAACGTAGCTGCGAGTGACTCCATCAGCAGCAGCGCAAGTGAGTCCATAAAAAAGAGACACAAACCTCACCATGACTCACGTATGCATGCATGTGCACGGTGTGGCGTGACCACCAAAAGATATGGACACAAGATGTGTGCAAATGTATTTAGTATCCTATCCATGTGAACATAATTTAAGTGGGGGGGGGGGACCTAACTTCCTCTAGGGGGGTCCGGGGGCATGTTCCCTCGGGAAGATTTTTTTTAAAATATTGAAGTTAAAAGCATCAATCTGGTGCACTTTGAGAGCAACATGAAGAGATCTATGGATACATTTCTCAACACCCATATGAAACAGAACTGTAAGCAGATTTTTCTTTTTGGATATTTTACAAATCACTCCCCTTTTAAACTCTATTCTTGTTGTTTTTAACAACTTTTTTGTTACTGTCATATATTATTTTATACCTGTTTTTCATCTAGTCTCATTAATAACTATATTGATCATATCAAGGTGTGCCTTAACCTCACTGAGCTGAGGTTATTTGAGCCTCTCAGGAAAGAGCTCTCTTCCACCTGGTTGTAGAAAAGCTCTTTAGATTCGTTAGCATAGCTAGCTAACCAGATGCTAATAACAACAGATCGCCACTGTGCTTACAACTAAAGACACAGCCACGCAAACACTGCGGCATGTGTACGGCTCCTTATGGGTACTGCAATATTTGAAGGGCTGGAGCGGCGTTCCGGTGCTCTCTGTCAGCACTCCTTTCAGACGAGACATATACCACGTGAAGACACGTTACGCTCGTGTTGTGTTCATGTAACCTGTCATTGGCCAGGAAAAACAGGTACTCGCTTGTTTAATTATTTTTGCGGTCTAGATTTCTTCTTTTTTAAGTGAGAAGTTGTCCGTCAGTCGGAATGACGGACGGACTCCCCACCCCCAAAACGAAAACTCTTCGGTTCTCCACGAATTACAAAAGTTACCCAAATCAGCGTTAAAAAAGCGGGAGGTGCCGAAAAATCCCCTATTAATGTATTGATTATAGTTCCAGGTCCGTATAGGTCGGCGTCTGGGTCCGGATCCGGACCGCGGTCCGCCTGTTGCCAACCCCTGCAGTCGATGGTTACTGCGGGTGAAGGACTGTTTCCAAAAACGTGGACCTTCATCCTGTACACTACTATATTCTTGTTGATGTAATTATCCTCGTACCAGAGGTATCGAAAATAATCTCTGTGATCTTCTCGTACGACGAAACAGTAGAACATTTGTTCCATGTTTACCCTCAAGGCTACAGGTTCTTTTCGAAACCGCAGAAGGACTCCCAACAAGGTCTTGTTCAAGTCTGGGCCGGTGAGGAGCACACTGTTCAGCGACACTCCGTTACACTCAGCACTTAAATCAAACACAACTCTTATCTTATCCGGTTTTTGTGGGTGATACACACCGAACGTCGGGAGGTACCAATGTTCTTTACCTTCCTGCAGAGGTGGAACAGGCTCAGCTTGTTCATTTTCCAACATCTTCTGCATTAACTCAACGTAGTGACTTTGCATTTTTGGCTTTTTCTCAAGAGTTCTCCGAAGTGAGCAGAGACGCTTCATAGCTTGCTCTCTGTTACTAGGAAGACGCTGTCTGGGAGAGCGGAATGGCAATGGTGCCACCCAGCTGTTTCTGTCATCTTGGTAAACCTGTTCATCCATGATTCTCAGGAAGTCCTTGTCATCCATGGATAGTGCTGGCTTGTCATCATCGTTGTACCAACAGTGAGTCCTGTGTCTTTCCCACAGACAGAAGAGATTGGCCTATGATGTTGTGTCATGCCACTGTAGTCTTCCTTCACCAGAATACTGTTTTCACATGGACTAAGAAAGGATGTGCGACCGTTGTTCAACACGTTTGTTTTGTAGACGTTGACACCCGCTGGTTTGTTGACTGTTCCCA
The DNA here is from genome assembly GCF_902827175.1 of Gymnodraco acuticeps. Lineage (NCBI taxonomy): Eukaryota > Metazoa > Chordata > Actinopteri > Perciformes > Bathydraconidae > Gymnodraco > Gymnodraco acuticeps. Next base: position 454,206 of record NW_022991995.1, on the reverse strand, counting down.
AACAGGCTTCCCTGACTATGACCCATCCTCGGTCAAGTCGCTGTGCATAAGGAGCATTGCGAGGCCCGTTGATTTCCACGTGCACCGGGGACACAAACACACAGAGACAATAATGAGCACAAAGATCTTTTCATAACAGCTGAAAAACAAACTGGAGATGAAACATGATAACAAAGACAAATATTTCAAGATGGCGCCTGTGTCGGCATGCCGCTCCCTCAGCTCTCTGCCTTTAGCTATCCTGTTTTTCTCATATGTTTATCAGAATGTCTCTGCTCTGCTCGTCTACGATCGCCAAGCTCTCCTCCACCTAAGACCCTCACTGGAGTTTATACTGCTGCCCAAACCTACATCTGGCAACCATAAATCGACTCCCCCCCTCTACTGTCAGATATTCCCACCTACCTGCGCCGGTTGCCCTGCATCCTGCCTCACCGAAAGCGCTTTAGACGACGGGGAAAGCGTGGTGGCGCGCTTGTCCATCACAAAGCACACCTGACGGCTTCTTCTGGGACTTGTCCACGCATCAGATGTCATGGCCCTCCTGCTGCACGCCATGTGAGGGATCAATGGATTCGCCCTGTCTTTCCGGAGCTGCGGCCTCTGCTGGGCCCGCTGGCAGCTCCTCCTGCCGACTGACTGCTCCTCCTACCCGACTGACTGCTCCCGGTCCGCGCGGCGTTCAACACGCACATCTTCGTCAGCTGAGACGCACTACACCTTCGGCCAGCCCAGAGAGAAAACTCTGCATGGCTTTGCTAAACGCTAGGTCAATAGCAAACAAGACGTTCCTGTTAAACGACTTATTCACCTCTCGTGATCTGGATTTGATGTTCTTGACGGAGACCTGGGTCCACACCGGCGAGTATGTACCATTTTCTGAACTTCTTCCTCCCGACTGTACTTTCTTCAGCTCCCCCCGTACCACTGGCCATGGTGGGGGCATAGCATCAGTGTTTAGAGCTAGCCTCCAATGCCGATTGCTTCACCCTGTAACTAGCTATGCTAGCTTCGAGTTGCAGCTTTTTGAACTGAACCCGGCCTCACCTTTACTCTGTGCAGTCGTGTATCGTCCACCAAAGTCCAATAAGGATTTAATCTCTGACTTTTCTGACTTTCTGTCCGGGATCATGGTGAAATATGATCGTGTTTTGATCTGCGGAGACTTTAATTTCCATGTGTGCTGCGAGTCCAAAACTCTGGTTAGGGACTTTTTAAATCTCCTCGACTCTTTCGGTCTCATTCAGTCCGTGGCTGGCCCAACACATGATAAAGGACACACCTTAGATTTAGTATTTAGTATTATCGTTTGGACTCTCTATCTCTGTGGATGAAATCTGTGCAGCAACGCGTATCTCAGACCATTTACCGGTTCTGTTTACAACCTCGATCCCTTCCGCAGGAGTCGAATCGCGTGCCCCTGCGCATTGTCTGCGTTCAATTAAGCCCTTGACTGCCTCACAGTTCTCTGATGTTTTTAATACTTCTCCGATCTGTACAATAGAGTAAAATAAATGAATATATATCTACTGCTGCTGTTTGCGCACAATTCCCAGCGGTGCGGACATCGGCAGTCCCTTCAGACAGACAGGTAGCAGCACCTCCCACCTTACAGTCCCTTCAGACAGACAGGTATCAGCACCTCCCACTTTACAGTCCCTTCAGACAGACAGGTAGCAGCACCTCCCACCTTACTGTCCCTTCAGACAGACAGGTAGCAGCACCTCCCACCTTACTGTCCCTTCAGACAGACAGGTAGCAGCAATCAATCAATCAATGTTTATTTATATAGCCCAATATCACAAATGTTACATTTGTCTCAGTGGTCTTCACAGTTTGTACAAAATATCAGTATGACAATACGACACCCTCTGTCCTTAGACCCTCACATCGTACAAGGAAAAACTTCTGAAGAAAACCCACAGTTTAAAGGGAAAAATGGGAGAAACCTCAGGGAGAGCAACAGAGGAGGGATCCCTCTCCCAGGACGGACAGACGTGCAATAGATGCCGTGTGTAAATTGAAAAGATAATACATTTGCAACATAGGTAGTCCAAATGTTTGGAAATGCATGTGTGTATAATAGGAAGATGAATCCACGAGGATATCCATCCAGGACCTATGATCCAGGACCACAGCCACGACTCAAGATCCAGGACAGAGGAGCGCAGGATCATCCATGACTCCGGATCCCAGCGTATATAGACACCAAAAAGAAAGAAATTTGGTGAATCTGGGTTAAGCACCTCCCACTTTACTGTCCCTTCAGACAGACAGGTAGCAGCACCTCCCACTTTACTGTCCCTTCAGACAGACAGGTAGCAGCGCCTCCCACTTTACTGTCCCTTCAGACAGACAGGTAGCAGCACCTCCCACTTTACAGTTCTTTCAGACAGACAGGTAGCAGCACCTCCCACCTTGCTGTCCCTTCAGTCAGACAGGTAGCAGCACCTCCCACCTTACTGTCCCTTCAGACAGACAGGTAGCAGCACCTTCCACTTTACTGTCCCTTCAGACAGACAGGTAGCAGCACCTCCCACTTCACTGTCCCATGTTTTCTTGGCTTGTTTGAAGCGGAGTGGTGATGAACAAATGACTAAGCTGCCAGTGTCTCGAGTTTACAGCTAATTAGCCGAAAGACAAAAACAAACATAGCCTAGTTAACTAAGGTAGGCTACTAGCTAATTGATAAGTTAGCTCAAGGTTTAGCTAAGGCAATGTATCATGGGCATACAGGCTAATGTACTTTACTTAAGGGTAGACACTAAAGGTGAATACAGTAAAATGTGTATCTAATAACGTCATCACAATTACCATATTGATATGTGTAACCGCGGCCGCGCAAACTTACAATTTGAGCCTGACTCAAACGTCCTATAGGAAGGCGAGGATGGAGAACAACATCTGTCTCACCTACATTTACCAATGGAATATACACAGTGCCATTGGTGACTGTGACCATTGCTGGGGAGAGCAACACACACTCAGGGAGGGAACGACCATCATCAAGGGGCTCAATCAACGCAGCACCTGTAGGTTCACTAAAGTGAGAGGAACATGTTGCAGTCACCCACTTTACTTTACCCCCTGGTATGATTATGGGATGCTTACCTCTCACTCTTGCCAAACCTGTTTTAGGGGGGGTTGCACGTAGCTGAACATGTTGACAATGTTATAGTGCCTGTTGCCACATTGGCGGAGCCTGCTGCACTGTCGGAAGAGCAAACAGATCAGCGCCATGCTCACTGAATAACTGGTGATAACATTCTCTGATCACGTTCATGCCCAAGAAACCAGGAACTTCTGAGGGAGATATTTGGCCAGGGGGGTCTTTAACAACCAAAACACCTCGCCGGGGTATAACCTTTCCCAAAACCTCCACATACCCTACATATGGAATTTCCAACCCGTTGGCAGCACGAAGCTGAAGCCAGCGGCAAGACCTAGGGGCATCCTTGAAGTGCTGGAGGAAGAAACTTTCAACCATAGTAGTGACCATAGATCCTGTATCTAGTAGGCAGTTAACAGGTACACCACCCAGACCTACAGTTACTTTAGGACAAGGTGCAACAAGACTAGGTGCAATGATTTCGGCAGCTGTTCTCTGTTCACTTGAGCCTGTGTTATCCCCTCCTGATGTTTGGCTCTACATCAGAGGGAAAAAGTTTCCCGCCTCCTGTGCTATGGAGGTTGCTGTGGTGGACAATGGGGCCCTCAACTGATGTCCCTGTGACTCAACCTGACCATCACCGCACTCCCTGGCATAATGACCTGGCTTTTGGCAACGCCTACATATAACATGGGCTGGGCGTTGCAGTGGAGCAGGGGGTTTAGGGGCTGTCTGTAAAGCTAGTAGACCCTGTGTCAGCTGGTTAAGCTGTTCTTGTTGTTTCAGCAACATGTGCTTTAGCTCTTCCATATCTGGGTTACCTGGGCTATCTGATGTCACTCCTCCAGAACACTGCATAGCACTCAGGGAGGGTACTGAATAACTCCTACCTCTAGGCTCATCAGGTCGTCCCTCCCTCTCCCAGTGTATGGCTTCAGCTCGTACCTCTAGAAGAGTATAGTCAGGGTGTTGCCGCACGACACGTTTCAACTCCCTGCGAAGGTTAAGGTCAAGCACATGTTCGACAAACTGGTCCCTAAGAAGTGTGGAGGCGCTGCGCACGCCGTGTGGGGAACAACGTTCAATCCTTACCATCATACAATACAAAGAATGAGAAAACTCCTGCAACGATTCTCCATCCTGCTGCTTTCTAGAGAAGAAATGTTGTTGTAAAGTAACATAAGACTTTGCACAACCATACATCTCCCGGAGAATGGTGAAAATTCTCTTAGGGTCCTCCCTCTCTGCTCTAGGCCTGTACCTTATCTCATCTTTAGCCTCCCCGTCCAAATGATCATATATAAAATACGCTTGATCAACTGGCCTCAAGTGCCTTGCCCTCAACGTGGCCTTCATCTCCTCGACCCAATCCACTACAGGAATACCAGAGGTCCCCCTAAAAGTCGGACACTTTCTTTCTCTGGGGATATAAAGCACACGTTCAGAAGGGACAGGATTATTACGACCACTACGTTGAGCACCAACCGGGCTACGAGAATCAGGATCCGAGTCCATGTCTGACCGGGAGGAGCTGTCCACTTCCTGCCGCCGCTGCTCCTTCTCGGCCTGAAGTTGATGCACCAAGTCTCTTAATTCCTGAAGTTCATTGGCCATGATTGGAGTAAAAGAGATAGTCAATACAAGCACAGTCTATGTAGCACTTTAGCTTAGCAGGGATGAACCAAAGCAGGGAACCACCACAGATCAGCTCCAAATTCCAGCAGATCCCTCGATGTGCACACTGCTGCCTTGTTTCACCAACAATAAATGAAAGTAATATAGAAAACAAAAGAATCCTGTCTCAAACCAATTGGACTGCCAATGTATCCTGCCGACAACGCCAGAATGTAACCGCGGCCGCGCACACGGCCTAAAGTTTAGCTGTTCTACTGATCAAAGTTGCCCTCTGACTCAACTTGATCAAACAGCAAAAACTCCACAGATTCAATTTAAAGAAAACACGATACAGTTGGCAGTCAACAAAAAGGCCTAAGACAAGGATGTTCTCCCAAGAGTGTGACATTTATTATCATATAGACACATTTACAAACAATATTTTAACCAGTAAAAACAACAACAATTTATTAGGAATTCATCTACTATGCTATTTAAAATGGTATCCAGTGTATAAAAAAACGACTAAATGAGCGCAAACAGTTGAGAGGGGGAAACAAGCAGATCAAATCTAAATACTCACCGCCACTCACACGTGCCCTGTACAGCACAGCATCTGAAAAGAAAGTGATAAATTAAGGAAAGTGCCAAATTAACTAAACACACACACACACTTAAGGGGCAGTGAAGTGCACGTGAGGGCCTAACACCGCTGAATCCCTACTCCCAAGGCTGCCGCTCACGTCAGGGGGGCTGGATCCCTCAACAAAAGACACAAAGCACAATAGTACATCAATTCATTGAAATAGTAAAAAACACTAATACTCTTGGGAGATTAGGAATTGAAGCAACAATGTAAACAAAAGCATAAAAACGAACAACTATAACAAACCAAAATAAGGGAAACAGAATGGTAAAACAAAACAGCAGTGGCGGACAATCTATAAAAGAACAAAGCACATGCTACAGAAATGCTGCCATGATCATAGTCTTTGTAAAAAACCATGATCGTACATACCTTATGTCCCTCGGACGGCGCAGCCCCTCACACACACAATACCGCCGGTCTTATCACCGTCACGGGCAAAGCTACAGTCTGCTGGAGTAATGTGTAAAAGTTAAACACTCAGAGCCTAACATGCCACTAACTCGATAATTGTGGAGACTTACCGGAAACGTCTCGGTCGAACGGGAAAGAACTATTGGCTATCAGCTGTATAAATATTGTTTACCAAGTGAAGGGAATGCGGAAGTGGGCGGTACCTCTGTCGCGCAATACTACGGTGGCCGAAAAGTGTTTTACCTCTATGGACAAAAGTCTAAATATTTAAAATAAAGCTGTGAAACAATAATTGGCAGCAAAAATGTAAGGTTTATTTAATGCATAAAAGGATACATGTTGAGATAGGATGTTCTAATATCTTAAGAGAAGAGCTTGAATATTAAAAAATAAAAAAATAAAAAATACAAACTATTTTGGCTCCTTCCTGTCTGGGTCTTTCTTGGCTTTGCTATCTTCTAGCTCTATTCAGGTTTTTGGAGTTTTTCTCTAGCTCTATCCCTGATCATTTTCAGAGCCTGAAGGCTCTATGCGGACTATCTTCTGGTTCTCCTCTGGATCCATCCACTATCTCTTGTCTCTGTCCAGTCAATTACACTTGTGTTACTGGAGCAGGTAAAGCATACAGCAGATACTTTCAGCATTATCGGAGCACGCAGTGGAAGCTTGGATGAAACACAGCAGACTTCTAAACAATGAACACCCGCAACTTGGAAGAAATAAAGTTGGGTTTTATGCGTTCTAATATTGCAATGCAAACCCATGATGTAATGACAGTAATTCAGAATAATCGAGTCATTGAATGCTCATTTCAGTAGATTTAATCAAACAAAACATAAACATATTGGACATGGCCTCAAGACTGTAACCTCTTCACATTCTGTTGAAATAGTCAATTACTAGCCTTATCTCACACATTGCTGTTTTGAATCTCTAATATGTGGATGACAGTTGAACTGCATGATGTAACATTTATGCATTCTGCTGGAAAGAAGACGTATCGCTCTGTTGTCGTTGTTTAGACAACAAAAACAGAATGAAGCTCTCATTCCATTAACAATCTTTGAGTACAGACACCGTCCTGCAGAGAGCACACAGCCCAACAGCACGTTGTTGGTCTAGCATCACTTTACAAAACGTTTGCATTAAGACACTAAGACTAGCTGGTCCCTTGTAAAGGTCAGTCCACCTTAAATGAGCAGTGGGTGATCAGCAGGTGAAAGGCAGGACACGGGAACTTGGTCCTGAGGAGATGTAACGATTATTAAACAAGAAATAGTCTCAAGGGGTCGAAGAAATGAACATTTGTGATTATTAGCGAATCGGTTGCAGGTGGGTGAAAACAGGCTTAGGGAGTAACGTATTACATGTAACGGCATTAGGATACAAATGTATTCCCTAACCAACACACTTGGTCTTTTTAAGCGATTACGCCATTTAAATCTTTTGTCACAAACTTTGCGGATCTATTTTTCCTCTCCTGTGTGGATTATCATGTGTGACTTTAAATTTACACTATGTGAAAAAGCTTTCTTACAGACTGAGCAGCTGAATGGTTTATCTCCTGTGTGGACTCTCATGTGTGACTTTAAATTTCCACTCTGTGGAAAAGCTTTCTTACAGACTGAGCAGCTGAATGGTTTCTCTCCTGTGTGGACTCTCATGTGGTCCTTTAAACTTCCACTCTGTGAAAAATATTTATTACAGACTGAGCAGCTGAATGGTTTCTCTCCTGTGTGGACTCTCATGTGGTCCTTTAAACTTCCACTCTGTGAAAAATATTTATTACAGACTGAGCAGCTGAATGGTTTATCTCCTGTGTGGATTCTCATGTGTCTCTTTAAATTTACACTATGTGAAAAAGCTTTCTTACAGACTGAGCAGCTGAATGGTTTCTCTCCTGTGTGGATTCTCATGTGTGCCTTTAAATTTCCACTCTCTGGAAAAGCTTTCTTACAGACTGAGCAGCTGAATGGTTTCTCTCCTGTGTGGATTCTCATGTGTGCCTTTAAACTTCCACTCTGTGAAAAAGCTTTCTTACAGACTGAGCAGCTGAATTGTTTCTTTTCAGCACTACGTTTTGGATCACTGACAGATTCATGTATATTTTTCAGTGAGTTTGAGCATGAGGCAGGTTCTCTGGTCTCTTTCCAATCAGCAATGTCTTCAGTGTGGTCCTCAGTCTTTGGTTGTAAACTGCTCTCTGGATCTGAGTTCCTGGCTGGTTCTGGTCCTCGACAGTCTTCTCCATAAGCTTCTGTTTCCATGTGTTCAGTTTGTCTTTGATGAGGCTGAGAGGACTGAGGTTTCTCTTCATCATCTTCACTCTTCACAGGGTCAGGAGTGAAAGTGGACTTGGTGATATCAAGCTCCTCCAGCTCCTGAAGCTGCTCTCCCTCCTGTTCCTGCTTAATGTGTGGGGGGGGCTCTGGGTCCTCCTGGTCCAGACTGGTGCTCCACTCCTGCTGGTCAGGGAGAAGCTCTTCTTTAACCACCACCAGCTGCTGGACATCTGCAGGAAACAGGAAACACAGTCAGAACAAACTGTTAAGTGTTAGCATTTAAACATCTCATCACCATTACAATGGGAGACATTTTGCAGCCCTAATGAATGCCTTTGTTTTTATATTTTCACATTATCTTTCTTAGTCCCACCTATTGTGTATTTATGTTGGCTCAAGTCACCTCATGTAGCCCAGCCCCTTTCCACTTCCAGTTCAAAATGTAAAAGGGTTTTTTCTTCTGGCGTAGCACTAGCCGCAATGTAAACAATGAATTGTATTTGGGATCGTTCACAGATACACTACGCCTACAGTATAGAATGAAAATACTGTTACAAATTAAAATCCTGCATTCAAACCTTATTTAAGTAAAAGTATGCAAGTATTAACAGAACATTTGACGGCACCTTCTTATGTAACGGTAATGATGGTGCAGTAAAATGTTCCCTGTCAGTGTTTAATTTATGTTGTTTCTTGATTATTTTGTATGTTGCATTTTACTGCTGTACATGTTCAAAGTTGTGCTTGTATAAATGATTATGGATGAGGGAACCTGCTAAATGTTCAAATATGTGTGTTTTTTATATACAGTACCAGTCAAAAGTTTGGACACCTTCTCATTCAATGTTTTTTGTTTATTTTAATTTGTTTCTACTTTGCAGATTAACACTGAAGACATCAAAACTATGAAAGAACACATATGGAATTATCTAGTTAATAAAAAAGTGTTAAAAAAATCAAGAAAATGATTTTTATTTTAGATTCTTCAAAGTAGCCCCTTTTGCCTTGATGACAGCTTTGCTCACTCTGGGATTCTCTCAGTCAGCTTCATGAGGTCGTCAAGAGTCAATGTGTGGAATGACTTGCCTTCTGAATGTGTTTGAGACCATCAGTTGTGTTGTGCAGAGGTAGAGTTAGTGCACAGTGGAAAGCCCTATTTGATTGCCGTTGTAATCCATATTATAGCAAGAACCACTCAACTCAGTAAAGAGAAGCGACCGTCCATCATCACTTTAAGAAATGAAGGCCAGTCGATCCGGAAAATGTCAAGAACTTTGAATGTATCCTCAAGTGCAGTCGCAAAAACCATTGAACGCTATGATGAGACTGGCTCTCACGAGGACCCCCCCGGGAAAGGAAGAGCAAGAGTTACCTATGCTCAGAGGATAAACACATCAGAGTTACCAGGCTCAGAAACCGCAAATTAAAGCACCTCAGATTAGAGCCCACATAAATGATCACAGAGCTCAAGTAGCAGACAATCTCAACATCCACTGTTCAGAGGAGACTGCATGAATCAGGCCTTCAACGTCCAATTGCTGCAAAGATACACTACTGAGGATGAACAACAAGAAGAAGAGAATAGTTTGGGCCAAGAAACACAAGGATTGGACATTAGACAGTGGAAATCTGTACTTTAGTCTGATGGGTCCAAATTAGAGATTTTTGGTTCCAACCTCCGTGTCTTTGTGAGACGCAGAGAAGGTGAGCGGATGGTTTCTGAATGATTGGTTCCCACCGTGAAGCATGGAGGAGGGGGTGAGATGGTGGTGGGGGGTGATTTATTCAGAATTCAAAGGCACCCTTAACCAGCATGGCTACCACAGCATTCTGCAGTAGCCAGCAAAATATAAATCATATTCTAGATTTGTTAACACTTTTTTTGTTAACTAGATAATTCCAGTTAAAGGTGGGGTAGGTAAGTTTGAGAAACCGGCTCGAGATATACTTTTTGTTATATTCCATGGAATGCTCTTAACATCCCGATAGCAATGAATATCTTAAGTGCTTTGACAAAAAATCCATAAAAACATGTCATCTGTGGAAGTCGTAGTACTGTAAAAAGCACGACCAATCATCGGAGCCGGCCCGGCTAAAGTAACTGGATGGCCTACCTGCCTGTCAGCCTTCCATCTGTGCACAAACTGATCTTGTGCCCTCATTGGTCATGTGCGTGTTCGTGTGTGTTGGAGGAGGGGCTCTGTGAGGAAGTGGCAGATTTTTCAGGTTGTGTATTTTCAAATTCTAGCCACTCGAGCTGGTTTCTCCAAAATTAACTACCCCACCTTTAATGTGTTATTTTATAGTTTTGATGTCTTCAGTATAAATCTAGAAAGTAGAACCAATTTAAATAAAAACTTCGAAAGAGAAGATTGTGTCAACTTTTGACTGCATCTAATACTAGTGTATATCTCTCTCAAAAATATATATATTCTGTGTATATATATACAGAATATATTATAAATACATGTTGGCAATAATTGATTGATGAGATTTTACATTCATTTATATTAATGTTTTAATTACTTAATGACCTTTGTACGAGTTACCCCTATTCTTTACCAAGTAACATTTTAGATGTAGATTTATTTTATTATTGAACATATTTATTAGGGATGCTCCGATCGCCAATTTTGGGGCCGATCGCCAATCGCCGGAATCAGCATCGGCCAATACCGATCAGATCGAGTGGGCGGGGCCTATGGGGATCTTCCATTTAAAGTGATGTTTAAAACTCAGTTAATGGGGCTCATTCACTGGAGCTTCCACAAACAACAACCAACATAATTACTACATTCAAATGAAGTACATTATTCAGGTTTACATTAACTGTGGATAATAACACGTGAGAAATGAGCGGAAGCGCTCTCCCTCTCTCCCCCTCTCCTTAGAGCCTGATCAATCGGTAGAGAGTGAGTATCGTCCGATATCGATCGGTGGCCGATCGATCGGAGCATCCCTAATATGTATTCATTGATTTCTTAGTTTAGCTTGTTCCAGAGGTAGATAAAATAGCCACGTGTGTTTGGTCTAACTTGAAACGTGTGTTTTGCTCCGCTCACCGGTCCATTACAGCGGCTGAGCTTCAGGTGATCACAGAGCTGCGTGACCTATAAGGGTTGCCTGGCAACGGGGTGTGGCTGCATTCGGAGGCATTTTGATCTGACCGCGACCACGCTGATATTATAAAGCGAAATAATTTTCACACCTTTAGTGTATAAAACTCCCCCACTACTTAGACTATTCCTTGCACCCCTCTAGAATAAGCCCGAATGGTCTCAACCATATTGCGTCAGTAACGTGCACTTGTTGTTACAGCAGGATCAGTTTGTGTGTTGTGGACACGACCGGTAGATTTTCGCAATCCGTGTTCTCAACATGCTTACTTTAACATACTTTTTCATGGTCAGGCTAAGGTAGGGCAAAGCCATTTCTCATACCCTGGCGCCGTCACTGACAATAAGTGTTGCTTGGCAATGGGGTCTGGCGGCAAAGTATATATTTTTCCCTCTCTCTTAATTCCCCAAGCCCCAAAATTCACTCGATGATTAATATACCCGTTTTAGGAAAAGTCACCAAGTTTGACATTTACCCTACAAAAGTCAGAGAGTGTTGACATGAAAATGACCCAGATCGTGTCTATTTCCCGCCAAAAAACACACCGTAAATATTACTGAAAAATACAATTTCTTACGGTGGAAACTTAACAAAAATGGGTTAATAATATACTCACATTGACACTTAACAACATACATCACTTTCAGAAACTTAAATAGCCGGTTTAACACACAAAATTGTAATGACCTACAACACAATTCCTAGCACTTCAATGTGAGCGGAAATGACCACACACACACACACACACACACACACACACACACACACACACACACACACACACACACACACACACACACACACACACACACACACACACACACACACACACACACACACACACACACACACACACACCACACACACACACACACACACACACACACACACACACACACACACACACACACACACACACACACACACACACACACACACACACACACACATCACACACACACACACACACACACACACACACACACACACACACACACACACACACACACACACACACACACACACACACACACACACACACACACACACACACACCACACACACACACACACACACACACACACACACACACACACACACACACACACACACACACACACACACACAAATCTTGCCTGGGATAGTCAATATTTGAAGAGTTTGGTTCCAAAACGCTATAAATCCATGTTGATTAATTTGAGTAAAAATGTATTTTCTTTACCAGGAAAAGTGGCAAGTGAAAACCACTATTTTCTGTTTCAAACTTTCACAATAACATTACAAATTAAAATCCAGAATTTGATTTTCAAAGATTTATTTTAAAAACTGATCATTTTTTCCCCAAAATGCAATAAATACATGACACGTTTTTTTCCCTCCAAAATGCAATAGATCCATTTTATTTTTCATATTGAAACTGTGCAAAAATATATAACAGTAAGTCAGTTGATACATATGAAAACCTCTGAACTTGGTCAATACTAAACTTATATATGGGCACTGGGCCAAAAATACATCAATCATCGCTCCCAAAATGTATTTAACGGGTCATCTTGTTAATGCTACACATTCATTACAACAATAAAACATTATATGTGAGGGAAATGTATCATGAACATGAACAACAATATCACATTAGACCACAGATATTCCAAAATCACATTCATCTTTGCCATGTTACATTCATATTAGTGCTGTACGTTGTACGATTGTCTTGTGCATACTATAAATCCATTGCATTCATATAACTATATCTGTGTAAAGAATGTGTGCCCAAGCAATACATCAGACAGCTCTAGGCTAAGTGATACTAATTCCTTAAGTAGGCTAAGTGATACTAATTCCTTAAGTAGGCTACATTTTAACATGAAAACAAACAAAAAAATAGCAAGAAACTTAAACATTAAAGATTCAACAGAAAAGCTTAATTGTGCCTTGTTCACTTCATGATATAACCTAGGCTACACATCAGGCTGCATTGAAAAGCCAGTGATGTGCTTGTTGTGAATTAAGCTGTCATTATATAGCCTGTGTAGTCCAGCCTATCACATCAACATAGCGTCGTTTAATGATCCACACGTTTTAAGAGCAGGCAGTCCTGTATGAATAATATAATTCGTAAATCAAAATTAAACTCACCCAAAACGCTGCAAAAGGTGGCCTTGCAGACAGGAATTTTTGTGGGATGATCTTCGGTCAGCAAATGTGACCTCCCTATCCTTCTGCATATCGCTGTTGACAACCTTTGGACGTCTCCGCTGAACTTTTTTGACAGTGATCAGCTGCAAAAGGACTTGATCCTGCTCGATTTTAGTAGATCCAGAGTAAAAACACTGAACGTTTTTTTAATAGATCCCCTGGGGTCAATGTGTCTGCGTGACAGAAGTTTGCTTTTGTATGAGAATGATAACAAGCGACAGCCGTCATTTTTCCTCCTCCCGAGTGTCTCATTTTCTTAATCTCCTCACGTACATGATTACATTTCGATGGCTTGCGTTTCTTCCCCACCGCAGAAACCACCACAGGTTCATCAATGCCGTCAAAATTATTCATGTTTTTATTGTTTGTTGAAGTAGATATTTGACAAAAGCCGGTACATTCAGGGTGCCGCCATTATTGTTTACACTGCGTGGAATGCTCTGTGATTGGTTGAGGTGCGTGGAATGGTGCGCTGTGATTGGTTGAGCGGATGTATCGCATTCTGTAGAGAAGGGAGACTGGCGTTTGTCGCTGTTTGGAAAGAAAGTGAGAAAACAGGACAGAATAACACGGCGGATATCGCGTTTTGCGGAAAATTGAATGTTGACTTTTCAATACCGACGAAATACAATACTGATTTCGGCGGCAACTCATTTTTTTCAAAAGTGGTGTTTATCACGTTTTGGAACCAAACTCTTCATTTATTCTTCTGTGAATGAATTTTGTTGAATTAAGAGAATGAGTGAGTGTTTCTCAATCGCAAGTAAAGCTGCTGCAGAGCCAGTAATTCACAAATTGCTTACTGTACAATGGATTACAGTAAGCAACTTGTCAATTATTGCAAGCTACTTACTGTACAATGGTCAGAAATTGTCAAAAAAGTGCTATTAATTTAACTGAAATTCTACACCAGTGTACTACATATAGCAGGGAATATTTGCTATGAATATCAATTGCGTCACTCAAAGGATTGATTTTATATCCATATTATTCAACTTTCCACCAGAATTGTCAGATAGTGCTTCTAATTCGTATCTTTTGATAACAACCTCTGATCGGTTCGGGCTTAGTGTGTACCCCCCCATAGACCCCTCTCAAGACCCCGGTCAAGACTCTCATGCGCTCCCCAGCAGCCTCCGGTAATGAGACCCGGTCAAGACTCTCATGCGCTCCCCAGCAGCCTCCGGTAATGAGACCCCTCTCAAGACCCCGGTCAAGACTCTCATGCGGTCCCCAGCAGCCTCCGGCAGTGAGACCCCTGTATGCCAGAAGACCCGTGCGTCCGTCTACAATAAGCTGAAAGCTAATCTGGCTAAGGACTGGCCCTCTCCTCACTGGTCCACTGGGAAGGGACGGGAGAATACCAAGCGTGAAATCACGTTGCCTCAAAGCATGAAGACGTACATTCAGACATACAGGGATCATTGTGAGGGTGTCGCACCGACAGTAAAACAGAAATAAAATTGTCTGTCCAAGGTCAGCCGGATAAAGAACTTCCTCGTATTCATGGCCCATGGTGTTAACCGGCTGTCCGATTGGCTGTTCCTAAAAGACACGAAGAGGGTCCGTGGCTGGAGCGAGTATATTGTAAAGTCGGGCCGGGCAGTCACAACATCGCTGTTGTTCCTGAAGAATGTGAACCATTTCCTGAGGTACTTGTCTGAGTCAAAACTCCGGGGGTGCAGGCTCACCCAGTCTGATATGACCCACATCATCAGAGAGGTGAAAGCCAACATGAACAACTTGAAAAAGTCTATCACTGTCCACCAGTTTAAGGTGAAGAGGAACAAGCTGGATCGTCTGCCGAGCCAGGCGGAGCTTCTCGCCGCCATGGCGGCCGCTGAGAAGCGCATCCCTGATCTCCTTGACCTGATGGCTTGCAATCCGACCTCAATCCCCCAGTACCTGCTATATAGCTATCTAACCCTCCATTGGAGCCTCCTGTATAGCCACCATCCGGGTGTGTACGCAAACATGACCAACACTGAGGTCTTGGAGGCGGACAGAAGGGGCACTGCTGAGGGCTACATCATCCATGTGCAGGATCACAAGACTGCCAAGACATTTGGCGAAGCACAGCTGGTGCTTACAGTAAAGGAGTTTAGCTGGGTCATGCGGTGGATGGGGATAAAAGAGGGCTTGTCGGGTCCTCAGAATGAATTCTTCCTTTTCACAACGGGGAAGCATGCCTCCAAGAACCTGAACGCTCACTTGAAGAGGGCTTGGGCTGATGCTGGGCTAGAAACAGCCGTCACCTTCACAATCCTGCGCACTGCCCTGGCTGACAATATCAAGCATCACCAAGATCCAGAAAGCAGGTCGATTCTCGCCAGGTTTATGTGTCACGACGTAAGCACTGCAGACCGGTTCTACGCGAATACGCCTGGAATAAAGGAGGGATTGAAGATCCGCTCCATGTTCAGGGCGGCAGCAGCTGCAGCAGCATCATCGGAAGGAGTTCTACCACCGTCAGATACCTCCGAAGAGGGCTCAGGGGCAGAGAGCAGCGATACCTCTTCTTCAGGGCCGGTTGATACTCCTGATGTGGGGGTAGGGGCCGTGGACTCAGCCTTTTTTCCCCGGTGCACCGTACAAGTTAGACGGGCCCCCGCTAATCATGTTTATTATGCATATTGTGTATACTGTTTTTGTAAAAATCGTGTGATAATTAAATAAATAAAAAAACATTTATATAACCTTGAAGATTCCCAGGGGTTGATACAGTGCCAGGTATCAGACTATTTAAACAAAGTTTACCCAGGATTCATACACCTTCCCTGGCTTGTAAAATGCGGTGATGCGCCCTGGAGGTATCAGACTATTTTAAACAACTTTTCCCCGCCTTTCAAACACTTATTCCTCGGTTTTAGCCTGTCATTTTGCCAGGAGCATGAGAATATCCTCCACAGAAGGGGGGTGGTGGTGCCGTGAAGAAGGGCTGACAGTAAAGGACCACAAAATCCACCACCTTTAAGTGTTACCAGGGGCATGAGGTTCTGTAGGGTGTGATCATCTGGGTTTAGTCTGTGGGGGAGTGCTTAAGTCCGGGGGCCCGGGGACTCACGGTGTCCAAGGTTATGGAAGTGCGCATGTGAGGGAGACATGCTGGAGGTCATTAGTCCGTCCTTTGGGGCTCTGTGACGGGCCACATAGAGGTGCCATTACTGGTCTCTCTCCTGGAGGTGTAAAATAAGCAGAGTGCCCATGGAGGGAGACATGCTGGAGGTCTGTAGTCTGTCCTTTGGGGGTCTTGGAGGGGCCACAGAAAGGTGATTTCCCCAGTCTCTGTCCTGGATGTGTGAAATAACCTGAGTCCCCATTTCAGGGACACATGCTGGAGGTCTCTCTCCCGAGAGTGGACGTCCATTACCTCTAAATAGAGGTAAAATGAGGTCTGTCACTTTGGGCAACCGCACCACTGTCAGACGTCTCCCGAGAATGGACGTCCATTGTCTCTAAATTGGGTCATCACCGAAAGAACGAGATCGCGGATACAAGCGGTCGAGATGGGTTTTCTCCGCAGGGTGGCTGGTGTCACCCTTAGGGATAAGGTGAGAAGTTCGGTCATCCGGGAGGATGACCGAAAGGAGCCATTTGAGGTGGTTCGGGCACCTAGTTAGGATGCCACCTGGGCGCCTCCCTAGGGAGGTGTTCCAGGCACGTCCAGCTGGGAAGAGACCAAGGGGTAGACCTAGGACCAGGTGGAGGGATTATATCTCTTCACTGGCCTGGGAGTGCCTTGGGATCCCCCAGTCAGAGCTGGTTGATGTGGCCAGGGAAAGGAAAGTTTGGGGCTCTCTGCTGGAACTGCTACCCCCGCGACCCGACCACGGATAAGCGGGAGAAGATAGATGGATATATATATATATATATATATATATACAGTGCAATAATTATTTCATGCTAAATGAAGCTCTGTTGCATGGATATCACTAGATCCTGATACAGCGTAATATAAAAGTACATAACGATTGATGTGCAAATTAGCATAATTACTAGCTAGCCGCTAGCTGCTAACTGCCGCCTTGTTAATATCAAAGCCATCATAATAACAATCCATTACCATGCTGTCATGAATGCGCGGTGCTGTTACGTGTACGCAAATTGACGTGAACGAGCCTTTTGGGGGGCATGGATAAAGTTAGGCATGCGCTAAGAGCGCACATACGGGTACTTCTCAGGCATGCCGGGTATTCTGTGACGTTTCGCTCTCTCAAAAGTTGGGCCATTTTATCATCATGCGCCAATGAGCAACTCTCATAGGAATGAATGAGGCCCTGCCTCCCACGCTGTATCCAGTTCTTATTATACATCCATGGTCTAGTGGCTTGATGTAAAAACAAGGAAGGAAGTCACGACAGGGCTCATTCACGCTTCCACAAACAACAACCAACATAATCATTACATTCAAATTAAGTACATTATTTAAGTTTACATTAACTGTGGATAATAACACGGGAGAAATTGTCTCTCTCCCTCCCTCCCTCTCCCTCTCCCCCTCTCTCGACAGCCTGTCAGTATCTCATGCAGCTCACTGATCCAGTAATGAGTGACCCGACAGTGAAGAATAAACATATGTACAACTAGTTTAGCTTGTTCCAGAGGTAGATCAAATAGCTAAGTGTGTTAGGTCTAACTCTTATGGCGCGTTTCCACTGCAGGCCTCGCTCGGTTTGGTTAGGCCTATATTTTTAATTTTGAAACGTGTATTACAATTAAATCACGGTCAAATATGTTCATCTTGTTGTAGTTGTAGCCCCCTTGCCAGCGATTCTCTCTCTAGTTTAGCATACTCAGCCCGACTCAGCCTGGTTGTTCCTGGCCCTATAACCACGAATTTATGGGGCCAGAAAAACTGTGAATTAGGACCCGCTAGCCGGTACTAAGCCAAGTGGGGGGAAAAAACGGGCCCCGCACGGCTCGGCACGCTTAAAGTGAGCTACCCGCTGCAGTGGAAACGCGCCATTAGTGTGTGGTTCGCTCCGCTCACAGGTCCGTCACAGCGGGTGGAGCTGCAGGATTTCTGCCTCTATTTTATTGTCCTTTTCGGACACCTTAAAATACTGCCAGACTGGTGAAGCCATTTTGGCGAGCTTGTTTTGCCGCGCACAGAGAAAAGTGTCATGTATTTTACGTCATCATTTTACGTCATGCGATCGGCTCTCGCGATCGGCATTTTTAGAGCGCCCGATCGATCGGTAGCGAGTGAGTATCGGCCGATATCGATCGGTGGCCGATCGATTGGCGCATCCCTAATATTTATTCATTGATTTCTTTATGAATTATTCTCCCGCAATTTGAATTAATCAAAAGTATTTGTTTTTATTTGCTTTTACACATTTAAAAAGAAAAGGTGAATAAAGAAGCACTTTAAAACTAAAGTATCAATGTATGTCACATTTAACCAACTAGTGCCCACATGCATGGGTCATATTTAAATCAGTACATTAAATGGCATATTATTCAATGTTGTAGTGCCGGGAGATAGCAGTCGGAGGCGGTGCATCGAAGGTATGTAGCTGGCTTTAATGAGCAGCAGAAACGGACATCTTGTCGGGTGACAGCCCGGGAAGACAAGAGAAAGAAACCAGGAGGGCACACAATATATAAATAGGTAACCACATATATGTCTGTGCGGAAACAATACCCCCAACCTGTAGTTCCATGAGTGAATTATATGTCAGTGTGTTAATAAGTGATCACTACACAATATGTATTTTTATAAATATATTTATTTTGGTAGGTTTGGTCTTCCGTAATACATTTTAATTATTATAATAAAGTACCTGTCTCTAATAATACTTACATACTTTTACTTAAATAAGAATATAAATATACAGAATATATCATAAATACATGTTGGCAATAATTGATTGGTTGATGAGATTTTACATTAATTTATATTAATGTTTTAATTATTTAATGACCTTTGTACTATTCTTTATCAAGTAACATTTTAGATTATATTTAGATTTAATTTATTATTGAACATATTTATTAGGGATGCTCTGATCGCCAATTTTGGGGCAGATCGCCAATCGCCGGAATCAGCATCGGCCGATACCGATCGCCGATCCAATCGAGTGGGCGGGGCCTATGGGGATCTTCCATTTATGCCCCGGCCACACGAGGACGAATACGGCCGTTTGCGTTACTGTTTAGTGTCATATAGACCATTCGGCCATACGAGGACGACCGAATACGGCACTAAACGACTGAGGAAACGACAACGGGTCCCAAGGTGGATCGAACGGCATACGCAACGCTCTGGGGGGTCAAACGGCTCTGTGTGTGCGCCCTATACAAAACATGTTCTGATAGTGATTGCGCAATAGCCCCGTCTCTCCCCACCTCTTCTGCTCACCTCCGCTTACCCCGCGCCATTGCTGATGTGTTTCGCCACCAACAACAACAACAACAATGGCGGATCGCAGAGTTGCTATCGTGCTCCGGACGCTACTGACCATGCTACAGTTGTTTGTGCAACATCTACAGCAGACCCTCCATCAGCAAAAACAGGACATGGAGAACATGACCTACATATTGCTAACACTACAGCGGGGAATAACCAGAAGGGCAACCAGGCGAAGATTTTGGGTAAGACCGGGCAGAAGCAGCACTTGGTGGGACAATTTTGTCAATGGCGTTGTCGTGGATGATGAATGGAGGGAGAACTTCCGCATGTCCAGAGCCTCTGTCGTCGCCCTGACCGAAGAACTGCGCCCATATATCGAAAAGAAAACCTCAAACATGAGGGCACCGATTGATCCACTGAAAATGGTTGCGTTAATGCTGTATTACCTGAGCGATGGGGGAAGGATGCGGAAGACTGCTAACGCCTTCGGGGTTTCGCGCCAGGCTTTGTCCCTCATTATTAGGCAGACATGCAGAGCGATCTCCATCCACCTGGGTCCAAAATATATCAAGCTGCCTTTTACTGAGCCCGAGACCGCGGATCTGGTTGAGGGGTTCCATTGTGCGCATCGCATGCCACAATGTTTAGGAGCAGTGGACGGAACCCACATCGAAATCAAGCAGCCATCTAACAACTCCACTGACTACATCAATAGGAAAGGCAGATATTCCCTTAATGTACAGGCCGTGTGTGATTACAAGTACCGATTCATGGATGTCGTGGTAAAGTGGCCTGGGAGTGTGCATGATGCACGGGTCTTTGCTAACTCAAAGCTAAACATGTACTTGAAAACTGGAAAGATCCCTGCTCTGAGAAAACGGATTGTGGATGAGGAGGAGGCCATACCAATTTATCTTCTTGGGGATCCAGCCTACCCGCTGCTGCCGTACCTGATGAAGGAATATGCAACCGGTGGCTCCACAGTTCAGGAACAGTACTTTGGGCTAACTTTGTGTAGGGCACGTATGGTCATTGAGTGTGCTTTTGGTCGCCTCAAGGCCAGATTTGCTGCACTCAGAAGGCCTATGGACATAAACATGGATGAACTGCCCCATGTCATTTACTCCTGCTTTGTCCTCCACAATTTTTGTGAGGCCAGTAAGGAGGCTGTGGATGATCAATCTGTGGTGGGAATAATTCAAGGTGAAAGGGATGTACAGCCTCCCACACAGAGCAATAGGTATCTCACTGACTGTAATGAGGGGGAGGGAAAGAGAGTGAGGAGAGTGCTTACGGCTTACATTGACCCTTAGGACTACATAAAAGACAGACTGTATTTTTTTTACAGTCTTTCTGTAGTATTTTTTTTGGGAAGGTTACTGTGTTAAGATCTAATAAACATTCTTTGTTACATTCACTGTGCAGCTCCTTCAGTGACAGTTTTTTTTTTTTTTGTACTTAGTACTTCTTAATGTATGTAACATTACGCTACAAAATATGTGATTCTCCAATGTTCAAAGTGTGAAATTAAAAATAAAATTGGCTGCAACTACTTCCAGACTTTCTTTGAACATAAAGTGCAACAAATGTGCAAACGCAGTATCATATATTTATACTTTCCCATAAGGACCCAACGTGGCACGGTGTCACATGAACTTTAATGGTCTGGAAAGCTCCTTATAAAGCTTTAGCCTTTATTTTATCTCATTACATTACATGTCACTTGTTAGACGCTTTTATCCAAAGCGACTTACATACTCAATACTGTGGGCAATTCCCACAGGAGCAATTTGGGGTGAAGCGTCTCAGGGACACAACGACATGTGCAGTGGGGTTTTCTGCCACACGCAACAACAGGCTGGCTAACAGTTTGTTGCTGAAGTTTTTAAAGGAGAAACATATTAAGTGTTACTGAGGGTTAGAAGGGGGGCTTTGATATAGTTTCTTTGTCACATTTTAGTACTCTAAGTAGGTCTAAATGATTTGTAAAACATAAGTAGTTCATTCTATTTAGACTGATATTGCTGTTGAGATATTATTAATGATATTGGAGGGAGACATTCTTTTTTAACTATCATGTTGGGATTTTTTATACAATATAATACAGTTTTTATACAATATAATACAGTTTTACATCTAAGCAGAGGCTCATGCAATATTAATATCACACAACCCCTTATTAAGATTCTGATAAAATCACAATTAATTGTTCATGATAAGCACTCTCACGCCTCCCTCCCACAATCTCATGAAGTCCCTAACACTGAACAGTCTGGTGGGTCATGGTCCAGGACATGTGATATTGTGTTCCCATAATATAATAAAATGTCTTGGTCAAATTGATATGAAACAACCAATGAGACAAACATCGCTGTGACACTGATGTTCCATCCTGACTTGGAGTGACATATATGCACGATTAAAAATATGATTATGATCTGCTCAGTTAATTTAGCTGATTCAATTATATTAAGTTAATATATCCTTTATTCTTCAGTTCAAACAATGTTCAAACCAATTTAAACTAAAAAAGCATCCTCATTAATGAAGTTATGAGTTATTTTACCATTAAAGCCCACTGTGACATTTCAGATATTTGACACTAGGGGGGGGTTATTTATCAGAAATGTGGTCTATATCTCCTTAATGTTCCCAAAAGTAGAAACGGGTCTGGGTTCTTATGGATTAAACAACTGGCTTACAACGCAAAAAACTGAAGCTCACTGCTTTATTAGTCAACTTGGCCAGTAATAGATATCTCACTGACTGTAATGAGGGAAAGACAGTAAAGAGTGCTTGCGGAGTACATTGACATGAAAGACAAGACTGTTATTTTGCAAGTTTTTTTTATTAAGAACATTTGAAAGAGTTATAATGTCCACATTGTACATGTTCACAGTGCAACAAGGAATAGAACACCTTGACTGGCAACACAAATAGGGACAAACATATTCACTAAAGCTCGGTGCTTTAATAGTCTTCTGGAAAGAGTGACTGCCTGTAGGAAAACTGAGATGGTTGCCGTGGGGGGTCAGAGGTCATCGTGTGCAGGTGTGGTGTAGAGGGGTTTGGTGTGTAGGCAGGCTGTGGACTTCTATGCAGGTACGGTGACTGTCCCGGGAATTGTCCACCGCTGCTACTGTGGGGTTGCGCATGCATGAATTCCCTCATCAGGGAAAAGCCCTCCCGAATGTTATCATTCATCTGCTGAAGGCTTTCCGCGTTGCGGATGGATGTTTGTTGATTTTGCTCCATTAGCTCCACCATCCTCCTTTTTAGTTTGAGGTCCTCCTGCATGGCATGGTCAGCTGGAAGTTTTCTCCTCAGGCGGTCACTTCTGTGGCCGTTCAGCTGCACCTTGAATAAACCAGAGCATTTTTGTATTATTACACAATAGGACCATCGCCACCAGATAACATAAGACCAAAGGCATGTTGTGAAATAGCTTTCAATACCTTCTACTTTTACAAATACAACAGCTTTCAATACCTTCTACTTTTACAAATACAACAGCTCTCAATACCTTCTAATTTTATAAAGCTTAAACATGTTCAGTTTTTCTGTGGAAGGTACTGTATCGTAGTATGTAGTCCGTTAAGCTTGAAATAATGAACATACCTGGAGCAGATCCCTGCGATGCTGTACAACCGCAGCAGCTGGCAGACTTCCGCTGGATTCGCTCGACTCTGGCAAATCGTTGGAACGCTCCAAACTCCGAGGTGAAGTAGACGACTCTTCCAGGTCACCCGTCTCCATGCCCGACGTAAGGCTGCGCGTAGCAGGCGAGCCACCCCAGACCTCTTCACATAGCTCAAAAAACATGAGCACAACACGTCCTTGGCCACTCCGACGCCCAGTGTCCACCGCATGCCTGTACTTCATGCGGATTTGTTTTAGCTTGGCGGCAAGCTGGGCCTTTGTAATGGCGCCCACGCGGTGAGGGAAATCCTTCCCTGTGTCGGTCGTCGGATACTGCGCCTGAAATAAATCGACTATATCGCTATACTTTGACTTGCAGGACTCCCAGTCAACATTCTCCTGTATTTTAGTCGTTTTGTATTATAATGTGATCCTAAGTAGAAGTTCTACCTCATCATCAGTCCAAGAAAACAGATCTTTTCTTGCATCAGCCATCTTCTACCTTGTTTGTTTGGTGCCTTACACATCCGGGGGGGGAACTTTATACTCGCTGCTTTTGTGGAGGAAGTTACAGCGCCACGTACAGGCTCCTGCATATGTACTGCAGCTTCTCCAGCGGTTGGAGCTAAACGGAGCATTATCGTGTGGGCAGACACTATCCGGATAACTATTGCGTGTGGACGGAAGCTTGTTTGCGATTGCGTTAATCCTATGCGTTTAGCCGTTTTCGTCCTCATGTGGCCGGGGTCTTAAAGTGAGGTTTAAAACTCAGTTAATGGGCTCATTCACTGGCGCTTACACAAACAACAACCAACATAATTATTACATTCAAATGAAGTACAGTATTCAGGTTTACATTAACTGTGGATAATAACACGGGAGAAATGAGCGGAAGCGCTCTCTCCCCTGAGAGCCCGATCGATTGGTAGAGAGTGAGTATCGTCCGGTGGCCGATCGATCGGAGCTTCCCTAATATTTATTCATTGATTTCTTTATGAATTATTCTCCCGCAATTTGAATGAATCCAAAGTATTTGTTTTTATTTGCTTTTACACATTTAAAAAGAAAAGGTGAATAAAGAAGAACATTAAAACTAAAGTATCAATGTATGTCACTTTTAACCAACTAGTGCCCACATGCATGGGTCATATTTAAATCAGTACATTAAATGGCATATTATTCAATGTATGTATTTGTATAAATATATTTATTTTGGTAGGTTTGCTCTCTTTGCTCGAACACTCTTCACAGTGTGGTGTTTGTACTTTTACTTCAGGATCTGCTACCTGCAGCAAGTGCTGATAAAGGGTCTAAAGTGTTATTAATGTGATAATAAAGTGCTACTGAAGAGTGTAAAGTGTTAATGAAGGGTAAAGGGAACAGACCTGCTCTGTGTATCCGAAGCTGAGGCTGTAAAACAGCGTCCAGTAGTTTCTGGAGTCTCTTCTTCTCCTCTTTGGAAAGAAACAGCTCCTCCTCGAGCTCTGCTATTATTTGTTCAAACAGAGCAAATGTCTCTTCATTAGCAGCAGTGAGTCGCTGCTTCTTCAACGACAGCAGCATTTGGACTTTACTCATGTTTCCTAGATCACCTTTCCCTGCAGACTCCGTTAAACACACCGTTTCTCTCTGCATCAAACTCTCAATCTGACTAGTGTTGCTAACGTGTTTCCAGCTAGCATGCTAAGCTAGCTCCTATAGTCCGAGGTAAACGCTCCAGAAAAAAGAGCACACAGTCCATTCGGAGGTTTATCCAGACACACAGATGATGGACCAGTAGAGCTGGAGCTCACACACACTTTCTCAGGAACACAGAGAGAGAGAGAACCGTAGAGAGGAGACGCCACGAGGATCCAGGTTCTTCTTCTTCTCTCGGTTTTTGGCGGATTGCAAACAGCTTTAAGATGAATACTGCCACCTACTGTACAAGAGAGTGTATCACCATATCATCCAATCACCTCTTGTGGAATTATACCATTGTGTTGTTTACGTTGTTTTAAATTATTCCAATCAATCCTGTTTCACTCAAATACTTGAGAATGGCCTTCCTGCCTCTCTTATCCACTCACCTTCTGTTCCCAGTGTCTCCATCAGGCTCCACTCCCTTCCTGGTAGCTCTAACCCCCTCACCTTCTGTTCCCAGTGTCTCCATCAGGCTCCACTCCCTTCCTGGTAGCTCTTACCCTCTCACCTTCTGTTCCCAATGTCTCCATCAGGCTCCACTCCCTTCCTGCCTCTCTTACCCCTCACCTTCTGTCCCCAGTGTCCCCATCAGGCTCCACTCCCTTCCTGGTAGCTCTTACCAAGGGCGCCGGAAGCAGCAGCAGATGCCGCGGAAAACTGTACAAATCCCGTTTCAATAATTCCTCTCTACTCTAAAGTCACATCTAAAACGCGATCTGATCTAGCTGTGTATATTTTGTTATTTGTTATTGTTATATATATATTCAATCTCACTAGCTACACGCATTTTTGAAGCTTGTAAAGGGACGACTACAGCTGGCCTCTCACTGGCCACTCTGCTCTTCCTCAGCGCCGCTCCCCCTCCCTCCCGCTGAAATTATGAATGTAAGGCATATAATCATAGATAACACGGCAGGGTCCGTTACAGTTTGTTTTAATCTGATTTCAAAGAAACAAAGTCTTGGCTTTCAGAATATTAAACTTGTTTCAGCAAATTCAGATGATAAATACAACTTTGAAGCTTCGGCATAATTACAAACGGAGAACGGAGTAACTTAACGTCACAACAGGCATAACAACAGCCGGTGTTTCCCGTGAGTGCAGTAATCCAAACGAAAGTATCTTCCCTCCGTAGTATTATGATAATTTCCTCCGCTAATAATCAATCAGATCGATGGATTCCAGAGAAGAGAACACTTTAAAGGCCTTTTTCTCAAAATGATGACTCTGTAACAGTCATTATATAATGTGACATATTTTGCTTAATATTTGGAGTAGCCTACAAAAACAATCCTGATATCATTAGAAAGCTAGGAATCAAAATGTGTCTTCGGGTCAATGCGACTGATTTCGATGGAGCAGGTCACTTTGCAATAGGTACAATAAAGCAGGCAGACATAACAGGAAGAATATGTTGGCCTACATTTTAACCCAATCAAATAGGACATTGTCACACCATTCTAATGTGTCCATGTAAATTACAACCAATAAAAAAGCTTAGATTTGTTTATTTGTTACGTTGTTTACTTTATTTGTTACGTTGTTCTGTGTGTGTGTGTGTGTCAGCCGTTAACCTAGAGCTAGAAAGAATATATACACTTGCAAACATGTCAGAAAAACCAGCGCAGAAGAAAACTAAATACAGTCCATCTAAACTTAAATTTAACAACTGGAAGGTCACATCCCTGACATCCACATCTCCGGAGCCTGGACCTTCTTCAAACACCGAAGCCAGACGAACCCAAAGGCCTTGGGTTCATTTTTTTAATTTTCACAAATAGAATTAAGGTTTCACAAATCTAAAACCGTGTTATAAAGAATCTTTAGAGTCTCTGGGATAATCCAGTCCAAATAAATCGGCTATGCAGCGATTTAAGAGGTTCAAACACGGAGGATTGTTCGCTCAGCGCTGTCAATTAAATGTCCCTTAACTTTCCCCTTAACTGCCGAATCGGATGCTCTGAATCAGAGGCCAACTTCAGCGTCGTAAGTAGCAGCTCTGCGGCCGTTGTTGAACCGAAACAGGCTGGTTCCGACTGCATGGACATTGAGGCGGGTAAAGCATACTTGCCAACCTTGAGACCTCAGAAATCGGGAGCATTTCAAAACCACCGCGGGGGAGGGGGGAGGGGTGCTAGTGGATCGCCGGAGCTGGATTAACATTAACATGCTTATTGTAGTTGTAAGGGAACTGCCTTGCGGCCTGTAGCACCATCCTTTATGGAGCATATGTGAAGGACATGAGTGAGCAGAGTTGTCAATTCTTGTTCTGTTTTCTGTGACTATTTTCCCCACCCTCTCAGACTTTCAGTTGCGCGCGCTGCTAAACAGAGACGCGCTACCATGGATACCAAACAATGGTGTAGCTGTATTAAAGTCCGAGTGGAAACAGTCCTGAGTAAATCTGATTTTGTCGGAAATCGGGAGAAATGCGGGAGAAATATGACCCTGGGAGGAAACCGGGAGAGGGCAGTGAAATCGGGAGTCTACCGCAAAAATCGGGAGGGTTAGCAAGGCAAGGCAAGGCAAGGCAAGGCAAGGCAAGGCAAGGCAAGGCAAGGCAAGGCAAGGCAAGGCAAGGCAAGGCAAGGCAAGGCAAGGCAAGGCAAGGCAAGGCAAGGCAAGGCAAGGCAAGGCAAGGCAAGGCAAGGCAAGGCAAGGCAAGGCAAGGCAAGGCAAGGCAAGGCAAGGCAAGGCAAGGCAAGGCAAGGCAAGGCAAGGCAAGGCAAGGCAAGGCAAGGCAAGGCAAGGCAAGGCAAGGCAAGTTTATTTATATAGCACTTTTCAACACAAGGCAATTGAAAGTTCTTTACAAAAAATGAAAGACATTAAGAAAATGGCATTTAAAATCAGTCATTAAAAAGAAAAGATAATAAAATAAACATTAAAAGAAAAAATACATGGATAAAAGTTACAGTGCAGTCTAAGATATGAATAGTTCAATTAAAAGCAGCGACAAAAAGAAAAGCCTTCAGCCTGGATTTAAAAGTAGTCTTATGGCGCGTTTCCACTGCAGCAGGTAGCCCCATTTAAGCGTCCTTAACCGTCCTCAAGCGGCCAGGCCGGTTTTTGGTGGCGTTTCCATATAGCCTAGTACCGGCCAGCGGGTACTTTTTCCCTCTTTTTCCGGCCTCATAAAATCGTGGTTCCCTCAGACCAGGGCCAGGGCTGAACTAGTGACGTCAACACTCTCGACTGCTGATTGGTCAGAGAGAATCGTCACAAGATTGCGCGCAAGTTCATCCCTAGCGTCGCATATATATCTAGAAGCAAGCTTGCAGCATTTTTATACACAGCATTTTGTAAACGGAGGAGCTACAAAAATGGCTACTTCTAAGAAAAGCACACCGTGGTCGACCGAGGAGGTGACGACGTTCCTTCATCTCATTGGGGATGATAAAATCCAGCGGGAGCTCGACGGAACAACGAGAAATGTGAACAAAAACAAAGCTGATCGCCCCGCCTACACTGCGTTGCTAGCCCAGGTCCTAAACTGTAATGGAAATGCGCCACGGCTTGGGCCGGCCAGCGAGGCAGCCCGAGGCCAGAGCGAGGACGCTTAGGGATGCTTAAGCGGGGCTACCCCGCTGCAGTGGAAACGCGCCAATAGTTGCAGCAGACCTGCAGGTTTCTGGGAATTTGTTCCAGATATTTGGAGCATAATAACTGAACGCTGCTTCTCCATGTTTAGTTCTGACTCTGGGGACAGAAAGCTGACCAGTCCCTGAAGACCTGAGAGATCTGGATGGTTCATAAGTAAGCAGGAGGTCAGAAATGTATTTTGGTTCTAAACCATTCAGTGCTTTATAAACCAGCAGCAGTATTTAGAAATCTATTCTTTGACACACAGGAAGCCAGTGTAAAGACTTCAGAACAGGAGTGATGTGATCCACTTTCTTAGTGTTAGTGAGGACTCGAGCAGCGTTCTGAATCAGCTGCAGCTTTCTAATAGATTTTTTTGTGAGACCTGTGAAGACACCATTGCAATAGTCGAGTCTACTGAAGATAAAAGCATGGACAAGTTTTTTCTAGTCTTTTAATCCTAGATATATTCTTTAGGTTATAGTAGGCTGATTTAGTAACTGTTTTAATGTGACTGTTGAAACTCAGGTCAGAGTCCATGACTACACCTAGATTTCTGGCTTTATCTGTTGTTTTGAACATTGCACACTGAAGCTCAGCGCTAACTTTTATACGTTCTGCCTTGGCTCCAAAAACCATTACCTCAGTTTTATCTTTGTTTAATTGGAGAAAGTTCTGACACATCCAGTCATTGATTTGTTCAATGCAACTTACTCAGTGTTTGAATTGGAGCATAGTCTCCTGGTGAAATTGTTACGTAAATTTGTGTGTCATCTGCATAGCTATGGTAACTTATTTTGTTGTTCTTCATTATCTGAGCCAGTGGTAGCATGTAGATGTTAAAGAGAAGAGGCCCCAAGATGGAGCCTTGAGGAACCCCACATGTCATATTTGTCGACTCAGATGTGTATTTACCTATAGAAACAAAGTTGTTTCTGTCCTTTAAGTAAGATTCAAACCAATTCAGAACTGTTTCCGAAAGTCCCACCCAGTTTTCCAGTCGGTCTAGTAATATGCTGTGGTCAACAGTGTCAAACGCAGCACTGAGATCTAATAATACTAACACTGAAGTTCTGCCACTGTCTGTGTTTAAGTGGATGTCATTAAAGACCTTTACAAGAGCAGTCTCAGTGCTGTGGTTTGGACGAAAGCCTGACTGGAACACATCAAAACAGTTATTTAAATGCAAGAAATTACTCAAACTGTTGAAAAACAACTTTTTCAATGATTTTACCTAGAAATGGGAAGTTTGATATGGGCCTGTAATTGTTCATTACTGAAGCATCTAGATTATTCTTTTTTAAGAGCGGTTTAATGACTGCAGTTTTCAGGGCCTGTGGAAAAATACCTGAGTGAAGAGACTTGTTTACTATATGAAGTAGATCTGAGGCCATGCAAGGCAAAACATCTTAAAAAAACCCTGTTGGAATAATATCAAGGCAGCAGGAGGAGGATTTCAGAAGTTGTATAATGTCCTCTAGGTTTTTATCATTAATCTGATGGAATTGTGTCATGGTGTTTGAATTGATGTTAAGTGGACATAGGGACAACACATTTGCTGTTCCTGATGCAGAGGCACTGACTGCTTGTCTGATTTTCTGAATTTTGTCAGTGAAAAAGGAGGCAAAATCATTGCACGCCCTGGTGGATAGAAATTCAGAGGCTACTGACACTGGGGGGTTAGTTAGTCTGTCGACGGTAGCAAACAAGGCACGTGCGTTGTTTTTGTTTTTGGTAATGATGTCAGAGAAGAACGATTGTCGTGCGTTTTTCAATTCCAAATTATAAGGCCAAGTCTCTCTTTATAGATTTCAAAGTGCACCTGGAGATTTGTTTTTCGCCACCTACGTTCAGTTTTTCGACATTCTCCTTTTTCTGTTTTCACGGTCATGGCCTTTCTCCATGGAGATATGTTCTTGCCAGACACTTCCTTTACCTTAGTTGGAGCAATGGCATCTATAACATTTTTAATTTTTGAATTAAAATGATCTACTAGCTCATTTACTGAGATGTTAGCAGGGGCAAGTGTGGAAGAAAAATTCTGAGTAAACATTTCCCTAGTATTTTCAGTTAAATATCGCTTTGTGGTTATCTCTTTTTGAACATTTTTGGAGCCCGGGAGACCCCAGAACCGGAGGTTGCCCTCCACTGAGGGGGGGATGGTCACCAGCCGCTTTTTGTGCCTCTTGGGATCCAAACGCAGGCTGGAGAACCACCTCTGCATGCGGCGCATATGCAGTAAACCCTGCGGGACCACAATGTGAGCAGCCGCCATGAGACTCAAAGTCTGCATGACAGTTATAACTGTCACTGTCGCCCCCTGTCGCAGCCTGTGAACCGCCCGGAGAAGGGACGCACTTCTGCTCTCTGACAGGGTGGCGCGTAGCGCGCCTGCATCGAACACCACTCCCAACTACAACGCCTGTTGGTGAGGTATGGGGGTGGTCTTCAATTGATCGCAAAGCCTAATTTGGTTAGGTGTGTGATCAATTGTGCTGTGCAAAGCATTGCCTGTTCCCTAGACCCGGCCATGACTATGGGGTCGTCCGGGTAAAAGAAAAACTCTCATGCCGTGGGCGCGCAGCGGTTGAAGCACAGTGGCCACACATTCACTGAACGTGCGTGGGGATAGGGAGTAGCCGAACGGTACTCTGTTGTACTCGTAGGCTATCCCCTGGAAGGCAAAACGCAGACACTTTCTGTGCTCCGGAGCAATTTCCACATGAAAGTATGCGTCTTTCAGGTCGATGGTGGTCAACCAATCGCCCGGTTTGCACAAGCCCCATTAACTGTTTTTATAGTTAACATGCAGAATTGTCTACAGGCAATGTAGCGATTCGGGCTGCTGAGATCTAGAATATGAATTCCCCTGTCTTCCTGAGAACCAGGAAGTACATGGAATAAAGACAATTTTCTCTGTGCTGAGGGTGTACAACAGACACAGCCTGTTTCTGCACCAGAGCCTGAATCTCTGCTGAGAGGAAACCAATCTCCTCCTAGAAAGACAGATTTCCTCTCGCATGCCCATAAAAGGAGGTGGGACGCTGCAAAACTGGAGTGAATAGCCCCGTTTCGGCGTCCTGTCCATCCACTTTGTTAGTACACAGCTGAGTTTCAATTCCCCATAACATTATGTTAATGGAAAGCCCTCAGCTGTGGGGCCGCAGCTACTGTGGTACTCTCTGGTGACCCGTTCCGCCGCAAAACTCCCCGTGAAGGGAAGATTTGTCCATGGAGGGTCGACACAGAAAGGACCGATTATTTACTGAGGTCCCTGAACGCACCGCCATAATGCTGTTTTTACCACTACGGTAAACAGCATTTAATCGGAGTCTTTATAGGCGTAGTGTGTTCTACTGAGGTCCTGAACGCACCGCCACGCGCTCTTGTGTGAGTGCGGGCTCCGCCATAATGCAGCCTTTAAAACTATGGAAAACTGCATTGGAGTCTTTGCTCTAGGCGTAGTGTGTTCTCTGACAGAAATACGCCGGCCATAATGTCTGCACCCGCATAGCGCTCTCCTTTAGATAGCACTCCCTGCGGTTCATCCCTCTCATCTGCGCATGCCAACTATAGCCACCTTCTTTACAGGAGCTACAGCTGTGGCAGCGAATGGGGGATTTGTACGGTGAACATTGTGTGTAAGTGTAGCATTTGTGTAAACAAAAGACACTCAGATTTTGATACAGATCAACCTCATTCTTGTTAGAAAACTTAGTGATCTGTGCATTATACAGGGAGGAGGCGAGACTCGCCCTCTCGTCCCGGGCGGAGAGATTTTCTCCCCCCGCCAGGCCAGTCAGATCTGTGAAGACGGGCAGCCCGTCCCCGTGAGTGCCGGCACACCGGCCACGGGGTGGGCTGAAGAGGTGGAGGGCGCCGCGGGCACGAGATCTCCGTGCCGGGCCGCGCACGCCGTCACGATGCCGTCTCTTCGAAACGGAAATTATGGGAAACAGTGGAATTGTGGAGAGAGATTACTCTTACTCTGGGATAAATGCACTCGTTCTTACTGAATGCATTTTTCCCACACACACACATCACTCTAGAACTAGAGTTTACAAACGTAAACCACCGTTCCCCTGCGGAGGTCCCTGAAGTACCGCGGCCACTCTCACGAGGGCCGCGCGCCCACGTATTAACGCTGTATTTGTCTATTTCAATGGTGAAATGCATTAATCAGAGCTATGGTCCTGATAGTCGTGCGACGGAGTGGAATGGCGTCTTTGAGTCCTGGAGAAGAGGATATGGAAAGTGCATCTGAAGGAGAAGGAGGATGGAGTGAAGTAAGGAAAAAGACTTCAAGAAAGAAGATAGACATGTCAAATGGCAGTCTTAGTGAATCTGATTCACGGAATGAGTTGAAGAGAGTAAAGAAAAAGAATGAGAATGAAGATTGGAAAGTGATTGTGGAGTTTGGTGAGCAAACCGCAGCTAAGCTACATCCAGTGGCCCTGACTAAAGCAATTCACAAAGAAATTGGATCGATAAAGCTAGCAAGATTCCTGAGCAAAGGACGGATGTTGATTGAATTGATGAATGCAAAACAACAGGAAAAGTTACAGAAAATGAAGACCCTGAATGAAGTTCGAATTAAATGCCATGTTCCTGGAGCAAATCGGAAAATACTTGGAGTTATCAGTGGAGTTCCCATAGAAATCGGCATGGAAGAGCTCAAGAAAGAAATTAAAGGGGGGAAAGTGTCTGTAGTTAAGCGTCTTCCTACTAGGTATCAGGGTAAGATAGTGGATAGTTTGTCTGTTCTTCTTCAGTTTGAAGAAACAATTCAACAGAAGATAATGATCGGTTGCATGAGCTTTCCAGTAAGAGAATTCATCCCTAAACCTCTGCGGTGCTTTAAATGCCAAAGGTTTGGGCATGTGGCAGACAAGTGCAAAGCAACTAAGCCCAGGTGTCCAACATGTGCGGGGGAACATGAATATGGTAGTTGTGCTGCAGGTGCTAAGGTGAAATGTTGTAACTGTGGTGGGGAACATAGTGCTGCGTATCAGGGCTGCGAAGTGCAGAAAAAGGCCAAGGAGGTGCAGAGATTCAAAGTGCAAAATAAAGTCTCATATGCTGAAGCAACAGAAAAGGTTTCCCTAAACATAGCTAGGAAATCCCAAGTCGCAACAAGTATATTCTCTTCAAAAGATTTTCCCAAACTCCCACAGGCAAAGGAAAGCTCCACAAAGTGTTCACATAAATGTGTGATAGGAGAGGATGCATTGATTGTTAATAAGTACACATTTGTGGCCTTTATTGGAAAAGTGGTGAATGTTGCTTTGCAACAAACAAAAAAGAGGTCAAGACTGAAAACAATAGTGGAAGCAGCAGGTGAATTTTTGTGGATAAAGGATATAACCGTTGAAATGATGCATGATATGCTAGCCCCCAATAATGATGATTCACAGATTAGTGAGTAGATGAATGGTTTTTCTCATTCTGCAGTGGAATGCTAGAAGCCTTATTGCAAATGGACAAGAATTCAAGACCTATATATCAGTTAAAAGAAAAACCAGATGTTATTTGTATTCAAGAAACATGGCTGAAGACTAATTTGGACTTCATAATTGGGGGATATACTGCTATAAGACAAGATAGAAATGATGGCCAGGGAGGGGGATGTGCAATCTTTATCAGAGAAGTAATGTCTTATAGTAGGCTAACATTTAAGAACAGTCATGATTTAGAAATAGTGGGTGTAGAAGTTTGGATTAATAAAAGGAAAATTAGTGTCCTGAATTTTTATAATCCATGTAATAAACTCAAAATAGAGGAATTAGACAGTCTTTGCCAAGGAAAGGAAATAATATGGTGTGGTGATTTTAATGCACATAATACAATGTGGGGAGGGAGATCAACAGATTACAACGGACAGGTGGTGGAAGACTTAATGGAGGCAAAGGAATGTGTTTGTTTAAATAATGGGCAAGGTACAAGACTCAATTTTAGAGATGGAACAGAGTCTGCGATCGACCTAACTCTTGTAACAAGTGAATTAGCTTCGGGTAGCAGTTGGGAAGTATTGGCAAATAACAGTATTGGGAGTGATCATCTTCCGATTATAATCAAGTTTGATATAAGTAATGTGGTTGAGCTAGATGGTATCATGAGATGGACCTTTTCTAAAGCAAATTGGGAGATGTTTGCTAAATTGTGTGATAAAGAATTTGATCAGATTGATATGGCAGGAAGTATTGATGAAATAAATGAACAATTTACTTCAAATATAATTAAAAGCGCTAATCAAACTATTGGGAATAAAACTGGTAAACTTAGTAAATGTGTTAAGATGGTACCGTGGTGGAACAAAGAATGTAATGATGCAATTCGAAACAAAATCAGGCTGTTTGGAAAGCTAAGAAAGACACATTCATTACACAATTTATTAGAATATAAAAAGGCACAGGCTCAGGTAAGGAACATTGTTAAAAGAGCAAAAAGGGAGTGTTGGAGAGGATTCTGTTCAAGTATTGGGAGAACTACACCATTAGATAAAGTATGGGGAATGGTTAAGAAGATGAGGGGAATAAGACAGCAGAGTAACCTGCCAGTGTTAGAGAATGGAGGGGAAATTGCCACTGGTGCTATGGAGAAGGCAGAAATTCTAGCTAAGAATTTTGTCAAAGTTCATTCTTCGGAAAATTTGACAGAAGAAGGTAAGATCAGGAGGCAGGAAGTGTTAGATGAACATCCTAATGTATATGAAGATAGACATTCGTCGCAGAGTGTTGTAAATATACCTTTTTCTATTCAAGAGGTGAGAAGAGCATTAAGTAAGTGTAAAATGACTGCTCCTGGGAAAGATAATGTATGCTATATAATGTTGACCAAATTAAGTGATTTTGCATTAGAAAAGCTGCTGGAGATGTACAATAAGATTTGGGAGAAAGGGAAGCTGCCAATAATATGGAAAGAGTCTGTCATTATTCCTATTAGAAAACCTGGGAAAGATCCAACCAGTCCAGGCAGTTATAGACCTATAGCTCTGACATCGCACTTGTGTAAAGTTATGGAAAGAATGATAACAGAAAGGCTGACATACTACATTGAGAAAAATGAACTAATGACTCCTTATCAGAGTGGGTTTAGAAGAGGGCGGAGTACTTTAGATCCATTGCTGTGCCTGGAGTCTGAAGTCAGGAAAGCACAAGCGAATAAGGAGTGTGTTGTAGCTGTATTCTTTGACGTGGAAAAAGCTTACGATATGATGTGGAAGGAAGGATTATTAATAAAAATGGACATTATGGGTCTGGGAGGTAATGTATATAATTGGATTATGGATTTTTTGTTTGGCCGTGCCATCAGAGTCCGAGTTGGCAATTCATATTCTCGAAGGCATGACGTTGAAAATGGAACCCCGCAGGGGAGTGTAATTAGTCCTCTTTTGTTTTCTATCATGATAAATGATATATACACACAAGTAGGATCTGATATTGGTAAGTCACTTTTTGCAGATGATGGAGCTATTTGGAAAAGGGGCAGAAATGTAAAATATATTGTAGCTAAGATTCAGAAAGCCATTACGGAAATTGAAAGCTGGTCTCTGACATGGGGGTTTAGATTGTCGGTGGAAAAAACTGAAACTTTATTTTTTACGAGGAAAAGGATAAGTGAGGAGGTTAAAACTTTATGGACAAGATCTAAAGAAAGTGAAGACATTTAAATTTCTGGGAATATGGTTGGACGAGAGAGTCACATGGAGTACGCACATTGATAAAGTAGTGGATAAATGTAAAAGGGTTTTAAATGTTATGAGGTGCTTGGCAGGCACTAAGTGGGGGGCTGATAAAGCTGCTTTGAGGAACGTATACACAGCCTTAATAAGATCAGCCATAGAATACGGACTAATAGTGTATGGTTCAGCTGCATATTCTTCTCTTCAAAAATTAGATAGAGTCCAGGCACAAGCACTAAGGATATGCTGTGGGGCAGTCAGATCTACACCAGTGTCTGCACTTCAGGTAGAGATCGGAGAAATACCAATTTCTTTGAGGAGAAAACAGTTAATTGTTCATTACTGGGCAAATCTTCAGGGCCATAAAGATACTCACCCTACCAAACAAACTGTACAAACAAGTTGGGAAAGTAACAAAATAAAAAAAGAAAGTTTTTGTGTTTGTGTTTCGGAAATATGTAAGGAATTCAAAGTTAAAGAATGGAGTATTAGTCCGACGGTGTTGTTATCAGCTGTTCCTCCATGGTTGCTACCTCAACCTATAGTAGATTTATCACTATTGAAACGGTTACATTCAATGAAAAACAAAATTAATGTACAGGCTTATGTGAACACTGTTCTACATGAACAATATGGGCAGTTTATACAAATATTTACTGATGGATCCAAAAATCCAGAAAATGGTCTAACTAGTTGTGCATTTTATGTTCCTGAATTAAAAGTAAAAGTGGGAAAGCGTACGAGTGATCACATTGCAGTATATACAGTAGAGATGATGGCTATCTCACTAGCACTTCAGTGGGTAGAGGAAATACAGCCAATGCGAGTGGCCATTTGCTCTGACTCCAGTGCAGCTCTGGAGAGTATAAACAACTTCTCTTCAGAATGTCGTCAGGATATTTTACATGACATTTTACACATCATGTTTAGGTTAGTTCATCTGGGAATTGTTGTTCAATTTGTGTGGGTTCCAGCGCATGTGGGTATTAGAGGGAATGAAGTAGTGGATCAACTGGCAAAATGTGGTTTGAATCAAATCTGTTACAAAAGTGGTTATCAAGCAACAATGGCAAAAACTATGGGACAGTAACATCAAAGGAAGACATTTATACCAGATACAAAGGGAAGTAGGAACAGGAAGCACTTGGGGGAGTAGTAGAAGAGAACAGAGCATTAACAGCAGGATACAATTGGGACACTCTGGATTAAACTCATCACTGCATCTGATTGGGAAATATCCAAATGGCAATTGTGATGGTTGCCAACAACCAGAGACAATACAGCATGTATTTTTTAGCTGCCCGGAATATACAAGGCAAAGACTCTTTCTGAAAACTGCACTGGAACAACTCAACATCAAGGACATGGATTTCAAATCAATATATGAAAGTAAATCAAGAAATGAAGCAAACAAGCTGATCTTCAAATTCCTCAAAAGCACTGGTTTGAGGACAAGGATTTAATATGAACATTTAATAACTCAACAGTAGGTGGCGATATATGCTCCAAGTGGAAGCGATTCACCATTAAAGAGAAGAAGAAGAAGAAGAGAATCAGAGCTATTATACCAGGCAAGGTGTGTTTTCTGACAACAGCACATGTGACGCTTTACCATACTGGGAGACGTGAAGATGTAACGGTTTCGTCTTTTCAAAACGTGACAGCTACACGGTATTGTTAACCCATGTTAACCAGTGGAGAAATACCCGGAAGTGCCAAGCAAATGGTCTACCGCGCCCAGAGCCATATAATCCCCTGTGTCCAGGAAGTCTGCCAAAAAGCTACTGTGGTCTTCCTGGTAGCTCCCAGAGCTGATGGTGGTGAGGAACTGCCCCACAGATATGATTCTCAGTGCATGATGGAATTCCACTGGAGTTGGGACAGGATTTTTAGACCTCACACAGCTGAATGTATTTTCAAGGCAGTCTTGTGTGAACCTTGACGTTAACACAAACCTGTGTCCTTGTGTAAGCATCTCCTCTTGTATGGCCAAAATTGATGTTGTTGCCATTATCACCCCTGTTTGAACAGGCTTCCAAGCTCCCTTTTGACCTATCTTTATCCCACGAAACAGATGGACGATGTTCTGGAGGAAGGTGATGGCCTTTTGGTACTCCTCCATCTTGAGCCTGCTCAGGGCTGTAATTGGATGGCGAGATGACATCAGATCAAACCAACGATCAACCTGCTCCAGGAACCACGCTGTCGTCAGGTATGACAGAGGGCGGTTTTCTTGCTGCACCATGTATTTCAGCCCAGCACTTGTAGCCTTACTGAACACATTTAGAGCAAGACCAACCTTCATCTTATCAAAGTGACTTGGCTCGATGGCTGCAGCTGAAAGATGGGGAGCTATTTTTAAGGCCATCCCTTCCTGAAAGGTCAATAAGTCCTTAATGGGGACCACAGAAACCGCGTTAGAGGGGAGGTTCTCTCTGTTAACAACATCCTCAGGAATTATGAAGACCTGCCCAGGGACAAGGGCACTTTTTAAATGTTTTACCAGATGTGGGACATCGGGCATGAAATAGAGCTGCCTGTCTGGTTTTGCTGGATGTGGCACCGATGTTTTATTTTGGTCCACCCCAAAGGATTTCCACATGGCTCGGTTAGGGCTACCCATGTCGGTGGTGACATCAAGCACATGTAGCCCTATGGATGCTGCCCTCTGTATTATATCAATAATGATTGGCCTGTACTCTGCTCCATTGGTTTCGTAATGTCGTAATGATATGCCACTACTTGCTTCCACCGTGTTGTGTTTCCAGCCAACATAAACACACAAGCATGTGTTGCCACCCCTGTGTGACCTGGTAAAGTCACATCACCGTACAGTTTGCCTGTAATCATGTCTAACTCCACACTTGGTGTGATTGCCATTTCATCCAAGGTCAACACACACTCCCTTTCAAGGTCTGTCAATTTATCTGCCTTCAATTTTAGGAAATCAAAGACCTCTGTCAACACACCAGGCTCAAACGTAACACATTGCATCCTTCTTTGCAGTGTCCTTATTCCTGGAAGGGGAATCTTCAATTCCTGCAGAGTTTTGTAACCCGTTGGTCCGCTCGCAAAGCGAATTTTTAAAGCCTTCTTAATTGTCTCATTGCTCCATTTCATCCCCTTTGTGGTGAGTCTGCCTAATGCCTTCAGTTGGTCTTTTGAAAACGTTTTCTTATATTTCTTGTCCCTAATTTTCATTGTTTTCTTGAGAGCTGCATTTTCCTTCCTGATTTTTCTTAGTGCAGCCTTTGCTTTTTTGGTGATTCCTTCTTGGCTCTTTAATTTTCTCTTTAATTGTTGTAATAGATCTGTTTGAATGGCTGCTGGTTCCCTCGTATGCTGACTGGCTGCTGGTTCCCTCGTATGCTGACTGGCTGCTGGCAAAGTGGGTGGTGTCCGCCCTCCCTGTCTCTCCTCACTAGCCATGTCCTCTCTTTCTTCACCCTCACTTTCCTTTCTCTCAGTCTCCTCATCCCTTCTTCCCTCAATCTTTGAGACTAATGTAAGTAGAAGACATGGCACTGTAAATGTTCGAACATTTAAAATATTATACCACTTAAAAATAAGAAATATTACTTTTGTTACTAAGAGTTCATACTTATTATACCTGTGTCACCTTTCACACTATAGCTGTGATCATGAGCTATGGGCTTTGTAGATACAGGTCCCGGGGTGAATCGTGGTGCAGGGGCCCTTCTCTTTTTGACCACAGGGCGATGCACGAAGATGGTGGGTATAGCCTCTGCTCTCAGCCTAGTCTTGCCCTTTTTTGTCTTGACAAACTGGTCTGCATCAAAATGTGCCTGCGGAGTGACTTGAGGTTACTTCACACACAGAACAACTGTGTCTGAATCTTGTCTGCCCACATACATATTCCATAGTGGTTGAATACACAGTATTAGGAAACACTTTATACTTACTGGACATGTTATACTCATTACATACTGTATATACAATATGACCAAGAATGTGAGACAACTTTATAGAAATTCATATCACATCTGTTACTGATGCCATTTGTCATACTTTATTAAATTCACAAATAATAAAGTTCCATAACTTCAGTTGGGAACAAAGACCACACCTTATCTCCCCAAGGCAATTTCCCATCCAATAGGTGTGCTATATAGGTGTGTATAACCCTTTCTCCTGTCTGTTTATCCCTCTTTCAGCACAAGAACCAGAGGGGGATTCAATGGAGCCTGAATACCTGCACTGAGACCCTCACCCTGCACCCTGAGTCTCAACTCTGTGTTTTTCAAGCCTTTCCCTGTTTTTTTGTATTAAACAAAACATTAAGCTTTCCCAATGGTGTGGTTTTCGTTTTGTGAAAAAGTGCAAATGCAGTGTTTGTATATAATTACCTCACATATTTTTTTGCTGTTGGTCGTGAAATTGCTCCTGCTGACTTGAGCCAGCCATTTTTTCCTCCGCTCTGTGTCAGTGGGGAAGCCGTACATTCGTACTCCTTTCTCGGAGCGATTTGAGCATCCCCAGGCAGCACAGCAAACCATGGTGGCGACTAGGAGGCAGCACAGCAAACCATGGTGGCGACTAGGAGGCAGCACAGCAAACCATGGTGGCGACTGGGAGGCAGCACAGCAAACCAGGACAACACGGAGGAAAAGGCACAGACAAACTGCATGATATGCTTTTCAATGTTTATTGAATTCCATGTATTTGCAATGGATGTTCCTAAAACAACACATTTAACATCATCATCATCATGCTGCTGCTGCTAGTCCTTTGATAGTCAGCTGTCGGTCTCCTGTCCTTTCTGAAAGCCATAAAGATGACATTAGTCATTTAGATAACTTGTGTCCTCAATTACCATGGTTACTGAAACTACCATGAATTTAAGAAAATGGTAGACATTAATCTAATCTGAATTTTAAAGCATTACTTTAGATCCCCTCCCTCTAAATGTATCAATAAACATTAGAAAGTGATGCTCCTGACTACCATACAAGTTTAAGAAGATAATATTGGTTTTAAAGAATTCAAAGCTATAAATAAACAGCAACAGGCTCTTTAACCAAGGCACTGTTAGCCTAACATGTAAACTAGTTGTTCACACTAATCCTAATATTATCACTTAATATTAGCAAATTCTATTTTATTTTTTAAAACATATTGATGTAAATACATACACATATCGATTTGTTGTATAAATATTGCAAATCAAAACCTTTATTCACTAATAATTACCAAAAATCGTAGTTCTATCTCCTGTTATCAATGCGTTCACATTGCCCGCCATGAACTTCTGGGAACGATCCTCGTCTACATGAACCACGTGACGATAACCGTTTTTGGACTTCCGTTGTCATAACTCTTCTATTATACGGCTCTGACCGCGCCTATTGGTCGGTTTTTATTGTAAAAATTAGATGTTTTTAATTTATTTTGTAATCCTCGCACTCGATTTCGCCGATTTTCTTGTGGCTCTAGCTGGTCGAGACCTCTTTCAGCAGAAACAAAGGCTACGATGTTAATCCATTTGTGTTGTTGTGGAAATACCGGACGTGACGTTGTGTGATCTCTTAGCAACTGAACTCCGTGAAAAATAAACACCACTAAGGTTCAAGGTTCAAGGGTCAAGGGTTTTTGTTATCAGATGCTAGCTACAGTAAATGGGGGACCCTGATGTAAACAAGACGAAAGTCTTTCTCTGGTCTGCATCCCCTTAACAATTGTATGTTTTGAGCTGTACTGTACTGTACCCAATATACAAGCTGTTAATACACTTTTCAATCAATCAATCAACAGTGTAATTTTGGCATTTCAAATCTTAGATCCCGAGCTCCTCCAACAGTGCAACATAATATAAATAGGACATAATAAGAAAATAAATAAAGATAAATAAAAAATAGTGCAAAATGCACCACTTTTGGTTCAAATTATGAAACCAGTAGATTCATTCATTTATTTATTTATTTGTGTTACCCCAGCTACATCGATGTTAATCCATTTATGTGGTTGTGGAATT
Source organism: Gymnodraco acuticeps (assembly GCF_902827175.1). NCBI lineage: Eukaryota > Metazoa > Chordata > Actinopteri > Perciformes > Bathydraconidae > Gymnodraco > Gymnodraco acuticeps. The sequence goes on along the minus strand of NW_022991995.1, from coordinate 411,893 downwards.
ACTGTACGTTACGTTGTGCGGTCGCGTAGTAAGTGAACACCATGCTACCGATTACTATCCGATGACCATGAACGCACCGGACATCCGCTACAACCTCCTCTCTGTCTGACTTCGCCAAGCAGGTAATGTGCTGCACCGCATGCCTCCAATATTTGTAATGTTTATTGCAAGTAAATCAGTTGTAGTTACATATCTTTTTAAAGCACGAGCTAGCTAAACACATATTAGCTTTACTTGACCGGAGATATAGTGCAGTGATGAGTCCTATAACCCGGAAGTGAGTTCGCATTTTACAACTATTAGTTCCCTCGTCTCAGAGTCAATGGGATTTCTCCATAGGATTTTGGAAAATAGCTCGAAATAAGATCTGTGGAAAACGAACCTGCTTGATAAATGCACGTTTTGTTCAGCCGGATAATCTCCACATATCTACCCTACTTTTATACTTTTCGAATCATAAATCTAATGGCCAGACGCAAAATGCTAACGTTATGCTATAAACGAACTACAGACCATGGATGTATAATAAGAACCTTTAGAATAATTACCTTTTTAGAAGTACACCAAAACATAACTGCTAACAATGTAAATGCTGTGTTGGAAAAAAAGTGAATGTAAGAAAATGTTGAGTTAAATACTTTTGGCACTGTATATACAAATCTTGGAAAAATGCCTATTGTGGCTGTCATACTTGCATACAGTGGCAACTAATAGTATTGTGAAGAAATGTCATGACAACCATCTTCAGACTGTTGTGGTCCTATTTAGGACAAAACGTTCAGAGCTGTCCTTGTTCCAGTCCGCCCCTGATTGATTAGTGCTTTAACTCGTAAATTACCCCAATGTTAAAGCTTGTTGATGATATGTGAGATTGTAAATTGTCATGCATTCTAAAGGGTTCACTGTATTTTTTTCCTTCAACAGATACCAAACCAAATAAATATCAAACAGCACTTTTAAGAGCCTTTTTCAATTTCTTCTCTTCTCCCTCCTCAGAGCTATATTCCCTACATTTCTTCCTGTCTTCTCCCATTTTTACCATCTTCATCTCTGTCTCTTTACCACTTTCTCTTTTGTATTTATATGCACGCAAACACACACACACACACACACACACACACACACACACACACACACACACACACACACACACACACACACACACACACCTGTCCTTTGTGTGTTTTGATTTCTAGTTCCTGAAATGGCTGCTAAACAAGGTGAGGAACAGCTAAAAGACGCCATTTTCCTTGCCGATTTACTTTGTAAACAACTGAAGGTACATTTTTTTATTTCAATTGTACTGATTAGGTTGATTGATTATGTGCTTGTAATTTTGTAATGCTTGTAAGTGAATAGGAATACACTGGGAATGAAAAGCAGCTTGTTGTGGTATGCATGACTACTTTATTGAAGGAGGAAGAAGACAGGGCCAGAGCAGCATCTAGCTGGTGCAGAATCCGCTGGGTAGGCAAAGATGTTCAGGGGCGTCCTCTAAAAAGGAGGGACAGAAGTGGGGCAACCTGCCGACGTACTAAAGGTTTGTGCATGTATACAGGTATTCATGATTAACATATCATTTTTGTTTTGATTGTTCGCAACATGATTGGTACAGCATGTTTCAGCTTAGAGAGGTATTGAACAAATATCTGTTATTCCGTCGTACGTATAAAAATAGGCCATTGTAATAAATAGTTAGAGTTGGTTAGAACTGTTAGAACTATTTTAATTTATAACATTTGCCTGCGATTGCCTCCTGTTCTCTGTAATTATTATCTGTTATCAATATATCTATTATTATAATTATTATTTTTCAGCCAGAACTGTTGCCATTAACAGTCCAGTGACTGTGGAACCAGCTGGAGCAACCTCTGCAGTACCCCCTCAGCTTTTTGGTAGGATGACATTTACTATCATTGAAAGTTAGGAAATGTGTCAACATAACATCAAACGAATACGTGATGCAATATGAGTACGCTGTTGTGATGCTGAACATTTTCTTTTTTGTTTGTTTCCAGAAGATGAGATTCAGCAATTGCAGGAGCTTTTGGTTGATCAACCATCAACCTCTTCCTCATGGTGCCTGCGCCAAAGTGCTGCCCAATTGGAGTGGCAAAAGGCAAGGTCCCATCACTTGGACAGCTTGCTGTCTTCAACTATGGTACCGGAAAGGAGATGCTCACATTGCTCCGCTCCTGTGGTCCTTCGCTGCAGAGAATGCATGCCCCTTGAATGGTTGTGTCATGCAGTGTGAGAAAAAGTTTTTAGAGAGTACTTGTCCATGGACAAGTGAGTTTGGCAATTTACTTGTCCGAATACATTTTTCACTTGTCCAGAATGGACAAAAATTGGGGCCACTGGAATCTTCTTCTTCGTCATCGTATTTTACATTTTCCCACGGTTTTTACGACACCGCTAACGTAAGTGAGCGGTAAGTTTTTACTGCATCACACATAGGGTTGGGTATCGTTTGGATTTTAACGATTCCGGTTCTGCTTTTCGATTCCGGTTATTTTCGGTTCTCGATTGCGGTTCTTTGAGAGGGTCAAACTGGGAGAAAAATATATTTATGAAAACATTAAGTCAAATCTGTATTCCTATTTACAAATCACTTCATACTGTTGAATTTCTTACGGTTATTGAATACAAATTATATAAAAATAATCTCTGCATTGTTTAGTTAGTTCTAAGTGGTGCAGTTTGAGAATGTACAATTGGCCCAGTCTCCTCTGATGTTACACTGCAACCTGCCTGTGAGACAGAGTCCAACCACACAGGACATAACCTAATAATAATAATACATTATATTTATAGCCTATAGGCCTAGCACTTTTCTACAACTCAAAGACGCTTGCACGCTTACACATGTCCTGCAATACACATGCTGCAGCTGCCCAGCTGCTCACTGTTTGTAAAAGTAAATAAATAGTATTTTCATTTCAATAATGTACTTTCTATACCCTGCTTCATAAACAATACTGACATCCCTGTGCTCCTCCGAGTCTGGGGGTCCGGGGATGTGAGGACAGCGCGAGGACACAGACAGGGAGGCTGCTTTACTTCATAAAGGAAATGGCGGTCCATATTAACAACACAGGAGCTAAAACGCTTAATAACCTTCATTACGTGTTAGAGAAAGAACATAAGAAAGTTTGACAAAGATGAGGCTGTTAAACGGGCAGCGGATCCGCTGTGTGTAGAAAGAGAGACAGACAGACGCTGAGCTGCACCGTGCAGCGATCAGCTGATACAGAGCATAGAGAGAGAGAGAGCTGCAGTCCGCGGGGCTCGGCCTCGCCTCCTGTCCTCACAACTCTCATTAATCCCGGTACCGGACAATTGTTATTTGTTCCTACTCGGAACCGAGTTTTGCTTCCCAACCCTGCCACTGTGCTACACGTCCCGTCCCGTCCCGCCCCGCCGCGCCCCGCCCCGTCTAACTGTACAGAAAGCGTTGAGATGCATTTCCTTAGGAATCAACAAGCAGAACCGAAACTATTTCTAAACGGACAATGGCGGACACGGACAATTTGCGAATGAGTTCTGCCTTTTGTAAACTGAATGTATCAATAAATCGGGGCGAAAAACGTCACTTGTCCGCCGGACAAGTCAATTGAAAGATCTACTTGTCCGATATTGTAAATAACACGTCCCGGACGGTGGGACGTGTACTTTTTTGCACACTGTCATGACTGTGACATTTCTAAACACAGCATACACACCCTTCATAACAGGGAGTCCTTCAATGAAGGATATTTCAAATGTATTCCCCCAACAATGTCACTAGTCAAGACAAATTACATGTTCACTTTGAGACACCAAGGTATTTCACTTAACACAATTTAGCCCAAAGTGGTTATTTTATAACTTTCCTAATGTGCTGGTAGTTTAAGACATATTTTTAACCTCTCTTCACAGATCGTCTTCTGCCCACTGGTAGGCATTCACACTCGTGTAACCCTGAATGTGTTACAGAGTCTATAGGCAGGCCTGTCATTTTCGTCTGCATTAATGGTATGATTTTAACTGTTCTTTTTGTCACCCTAATACAGGTAATGAATGCGATTGTTTTTACTAAACTGTGTTTGTTATTAGGGCGTTATGATTTGCATCTCCCCAAGAGGGTGTGCAACACATGCCATTACGAATGGACACCTGATTGGGGAGACCTCATTAGAAGCGGTTACTGGCCAGCTTCTGTGAACGGAGACACGTTATATTCCACGGATGTCTTCAAATCTTTTGAGGACCTGAAGACTGTGGCACCAGGTTTGTCCAGACAGGCCTTTTTACAGATGCTGGAACGGAGGACACAGCATTATGGGAGGGTAAGATGACTTTCACTAAGTATTGCATAAGTAGAGGGCATTGTGAAAGGATGCATTTTATTTTGTGTAGATGAAATATGTTGATTGGAAATATGTTTATGTCAAAATAACTAAATTGAAAAGCTTACAATGTTACTGAAAGTAGTTTAACTAGTGTTACATTAGAGCTAAAAACCTAGCACTGGTAGATGTAGGACATACTGTAAGATCAAACATATCATAATCCAACTTTTGTTCTTTACTGAAGAACACAATTTGTATGATGAAAAACATTGTGCTCTTCTGTGGGAAAAAATGGGATTCTGTATTGTACTGTATAGAGTCATGGTGCATATGACAAAAGCTGAAATAATGTTCCTTCTCTTCCAGCATCTGCCAATCCTAACCTGACCTTCACTTTTCAGGATATCGTGTGTTAGGGATACTCCTAATAGCCCCCCTCTTGCCACTGTGAAAGTCTTCCTGTTTCCTCGTATTATTCTGACATGTGTAAGGTAACAATTTTGCTTCTCAAACTTCCAGACAGGAAAAATCCATGGAGATGTCTTCCAAAGAAGCTTTCTGGAGTATATGGCCTGCCAGTACGAGTGCCAGAAAATGACATCTGAGGAACTCTTCTCATGCCCAGCTTGTTCTCCCAAAATGTTGGCTGTGTCAGTGGATAGGAAACAGTACCGTTTCCGACTGTCACAGAGGTACATCTTTTTTGTATGTCAATTGAATTTAAGAAGTAGTCTATCAATGATGATAATAATGAGTTGAATATTTATTTTTTAATTTAGGTGAACCACTTTTTAAAGGCCCGTTCATCATGGAAGACTCGGCTGTCACAGACTTTGTTGACAAAGTCAGAACAAATGTAAAATGTGTAAGCACAGCATTTTTTTTCCTATCATTTTTCTAGCCTTTACTTGTTTTGAGAGTGTAACATTAAAATGTCTTTAATTATAGACCCCAGGAAAAGGTACATGTGGTACCAGCCAGTGGTCAGCTGCTCGAGAGACAGCAAGAAGAGCCAGCAGGCTTGATGAAGAGGGGTTAGAGGTGGCTGTATGAAGACATGGAGTGCTACTGAAAGCTCTCAACATCAAAGACAATGCCAGAACTGCGACCTTTGCTGAGCATGCAACCGTTTCTCTCGGTCATGCATGCCAAGGCCCATTCCACAAAGTGTGAGGTCGGCCCACTCTTATATTATTGTGATTGTAAGATTTTTTTTAAATTAATCTATGACATATAATATATGTGTACTTGTTAGATTGTGTGGAGTGGGAGAAATTTGGAGGGTGCTGGTTCGACGGCCGGGGAAGAAGTGGAGATGGTGAACAGCTTTCTGTCACGTTGTGCCATCACAACTAAGTACATGACAAAATCAGGTATGTCCTCTTATCACTAGACCAACAAAATTCTGTCTTGAAGTTATTATCCATCTCTTACTTTACTTTATCTTTGTCTTTGATGTAGTCTGTTTCAACAGAACTAGAGTTGATTTCCAAATACCCAAGTTATATTATCTGCTTGTCAATTTTACTTTTAAAAACAGCTCGCAATGACATGTTGACTGTCCATGCAATGGGATGGAACAGACGGAAGCAGGAAAACCTTCATGTGGTGTTGGCCAAGAGATATGTCAAGGTAATTGGCCATGTAAGCATAGGCATGACAAGATTAGATTTGTAAGGCTAATGTGCAAACCTGTCACAAACTAATAATTGTCCAAGCTGGTAAAGTGTTGGATACTAAGTGTTTGCGCAGGTCTGGAAAAGTTTGAATGATTAATTACTGTTTTCAAGACATGAAAAGTTATGGAAATTTGGGTGAAAATCTTGAAAATACGTCTGTATCTGCAACATCTTTTTTACAACAGACAATCACAATGTTGGAGGGTGAGACTCAAAAAATGAAGGACACCTGCGAAGAGCTTGGATGCCCTGAGGACAAAGTCCAACAATGGGTTAATGATGTTAGAGACTGGGCAACAAACGGTATGCTGTTTCCTAACTTGATAATATAACATTGTTATTTAACGTATAGTATTAACACCAATGTTTTCTTTGTTCTCAAACTGTGTTTCTTGTTATTTACCCAAGACAACACATCAGGCGACAATCAGTCTCTCCAGATTGAGAAGCTATTTCTAGGGCTGTGCCAAAAGAAAGCTTTCCTCTATAGACAGACTGGTAAGTTATTATTATTCAGTTGCAGTCATGTAATTAAAAAATTCCATTGAACATCGTTTCTGTAATGTTTTTTACAATTACGTCATATAGACAGCAATAAGATTCGGCAGTTGCGTCGCAAAAGGTTAAGGCAGGAAAAGACCAAACTCTTAGCGGCAATACGCCAGTACAACACCGGACAGCCTCCTGAAACAGAAATCCAAGAAGAAGAGGTGGAGAGAAGACTGTCTGCTGAACAGCAAACAACAGACAGTCTAATATGGCCATGGGAAGTGCAAAGTGATGGTAAGAGCTTCTCTTGTTTGTGTTTATATAATATGTTTATTTTCTGGCACTAAGCAAGACCTATAACACCAGCTTCCCAGTCAATGGACTATGACCGGTCACTTATCCTACTGGTGCATGTCTTGGTCGGTAATGGTATGCTTGCTGTTCCTCTCTCTTCAGAATCGGTGTCCATTTTGGCCCAAAAAAAAGTCTTCGATGCCTACATGGGCAAAAGGAGACTTGTGGAGGAGAGGGCCATAATTGTAAGGGAGATGAGGCAGCACTGCCTTTATCTGAGAAGTCAGGCTGACAAGATCAGGATGCAGATGCAACATGTGTCATGTGGAGGACATAGTGGTAAATTCCATGATACCATACCCAAATACTACTTAACATCCACAGTGTGTACTAGTAACAAAAATGAGATGCCTTTTCACTATTCTATTCTCTATGTTCTGCCCTAGACATGACTCAAGAAGGGGAGAGATGGATTAGCTAGTCTTCTAAAGAAAATACTTGCTGACGTGGACACACACATCCAGCATCTTTCTTCGGCCTACAGCCTGGCAATCGGACCAAATGCCCCTCAATGGCCTGATGACTCTGTGGAGAACCATGACCAAGACAGTGACATCAGTGATGACGGTGAGGAAGACCCTGATGAGGACATCACACACACCCTACCCCCACCTTGAGGAAAGGACGCTGGAGCACAGCGCCTCTCTCCCCCACCCTACCCCCTCCTTGAGGAAAGGATGCTGGGGTACAGCGCTTATCTCCCCCACCCTACCCTGAAGGACACTAGGGTGTACAGCAGGGGTGGCCAACCAGTTAGAGGTTGAGAGCCAATAATTTCCCTGCGTTACTGCAAAGAGCCACATCATACACATGCTGGGTGTATGTCCCCCCCACCTCTCTCTCTCCTTTCTGTGTGCTCCCTCAGTCTCTTCCTCTGTGTGCCACTCTCTCTCACACATAGAACATGAACATCTAAACATTACAATAATTGACCCACACACTAGGACACACCCTCCATCACAGACACACATACCTCTGCTCAGTCAGAATTCTTGTTAATGTCACACACCATGATATTGACTGAAATGTACTTAACCTCTCCTACCAGTATTAAGACCAGAGGCCAGTTATCGTCAACCAATAACATTGTGTGCACTCTCACACACAACCTCTCACTTCAAATAATGTGAAAAAAAGTTGTTATCTTACTATGCATGTTGCTTCTTTGAACTAAGTGAACATTCTGGAATGAATTGCCTTGAACAATCCTTAAAAATGTGGCTTGTGAGGAATATGTAAACGTTTGTATTTAAAACAAACCCATGACTAAGGTTGGTTTAAACATTGCTATGTATTGTATTTTAGTTAATTCTCCTCACATGATAACTATCTCAACCTTTACCTAACCCTCTGACTGACAGAAGCTCTGCTGACAGAGATGCACTTTCTCTATTTTTTATTTCTTTACCACAATTCACCTATCCGGGAGTCCTTCTGTGTCAGCAACCAGCTTTCCGTGAGCAGGCCCTCTCTCACACTCACACACACACCTAACTACAACTACAAAGTGTTGCCGTTTAGGGCTGAAAACATTATATTGAGTTATTACGGTTTTATCTTAGTTATTATCTTCAGAAGCAGAACTCTCCCTTCACTGTCACATTGCGAGTGCAGTAAAGCCTGCCTCCGGGGCTGCAGGATCTGCATTCTGATTGGCTAAATCACTTCTGTATTGAAAACTCTGTAACGATTGTCCTGGAACTTGTGTGTTGTTTACCCTTTGTGAACTGGGATACATATGCGCAGAAAAACACACAACATTAAAATTCTATATTAATTGAAGTTCACAAACCATGGTTTACGTGTCAACTCACTAATTTATTTGTTGATGTTCACATATCTGTTATCTGATTAAATAAATGCTATTTTAGCCCACTTCCGTCCAACTGGACAGATGTTATCCAATAACCATAGTCCGACAGGTATTCGCCTGGCTTTCTTAAAGTAAAACAGGTACACAAGTTCACAAAATACATTTATTGTCATGTTTCTCACACTAGGAATGTAACATTACAACAGCATTCGTCTACATATAAGAGGCAATGTAAGCTGTGTCCAAGTTCTGACACCCATGTGCAACATCTCAACTGGCTCATATCTTGTCTTATTAATGTTTCTCATAACTAATTGTATTAAAATTAACTCATTTTCCATCAACCAGCTTGTCACAGGAGTCTCAATGTTTGTCACACCCTCTGAATGTACCATTACAACAGCATTCAGCTCAGACCCGGCGCCAGAACAAATCTAAAGGGAGGGCATATGATTTTCATGGGAGGGCACACAACAACACCGTCACGTGCTGCGGGCCTGCGGCACAATATCAAACAGCAAGGCCAACAGCATTGCATAAAGACGCACACTTATCGCAAACATATACAAATAAAGGGCAACATAGCAACCACTTTTAAACATTGTGTGCGTGGCAGCACAGACACTGGTAAATCACGAGCAAGGCACACTGGTTACGGATGGCAGCTTCCTCATCGCTGCACTCGGAGAGAAATAGTAGAGACGGAGACGTTGAACTGTTTAGCCCGCCTTGGGCATGGTTTATGTTTCTATGCACTGCACTCGGACATGCTGTGGAGTGCATCGAGTCACCTCTGAGAGGGAGTTGGTTGACAGTTAAAAAAGCTATAATATCAACGACAGCTGACACGTAATAACGGCTCCGTGCCAGCTGCCCTTACGAAAATGAACTATAGTATTACTATAGTTTACTATAAGAGTTGTATAGTATCCTATAGTAAGTTTGTAGAGTTCTATAGTATTTTTCAGCAGCTATCGTATTACTATAGTCTTTTCTGTAGTGCCATTTTACTAGCTATAGTAGCTGTAGAGGAAACTTCTGTGTAGCATGCCGTGGAGTCACCGACTCAGGAAGGAGACACGGGAAGAGTCGGAGCTTTGATGTCAAACCACTGTGATTTATTTGGAGTTGGTACCAGAGTATTCACATCACAAATCCAAGAGTCAGAGGTTCTGACTCCACGGTAGAGTTGCCACGTCAATTCTGGAGAGCCTCTCTCTTGCCAGCCCATCTAACTGGTTTCGCAGAGAGTAAACAACATATTTGAGAAGATAGCCTAAACAGTGTGGGAACACAGAGCTACTTGCGTCGGACACTTATGACCTCGAAGATTTTACCTTGGAGTCCACAAATACAGAGAAGGAAGTGTCCCCAGTGTACCCACAACACAGACCATCTGTATCCCAGTATTGACCGGTCACAGAATGGGAACAATAACATTATTGGCTAAGCCGCCTGTGTCCTTAAAGAAGGTAAACAGACATCAAGGTTTGTCCTGCATGTTACAAATTGGCGTCTTATGATAATTATTTCCATAACAGTAGCCCTATAATATTTCAATCGTAATACTAGGCTATGTATCTAGATCTTTGTAGTATTCCTATATTATTTTAAATATTATAACTATAGTATAATATATAGTGTTTCTGTAGTTGTTTTTTGAACACACTATCGACCACTCCTATAGTAATATGATATTGTCATAATGAATGCATATTATTACCATAGTGTTTGTAAAAGTATTACACTCCTAGAATTAATGTGTCATTTTTTTTTAACACACTGCTGTGTCAAAGGCAATTCAACACATTCAGTGTCATTTCTGAACTATTTTACACACATGTGTTTACGTAGAAAAATAAAAATGCACATAGTCAACACATTAGTTTTGACTAACACTGGGCTAACATTGGGCACTGTCATTGGGCACTGTCCTGCCCAATCACGGTTGAGTTATTTCAAATGTATCATTTTTCAACTGTCCAACTGTCCATCAAATGTCCCAACTGCCATTTCACCTCTGGCTGCTGTGGAGGATGGATGTCAGCGGAGGAGAGTCTAACTCTAGGTAAGTTACAGAAACAAAACGTTTTTAACAAAGTGAGCAGATATATTGTCATAATGTGAGCAAGCTAGGGGTCTAAATACATATTTTTAAACTTAAATAAATATGTTTTGCCAATGTTGAACAGCTAACTATTGTTTGAGTTTAGCTGCCTGGATGACAATTATTTTCCTTTAAGCCGTTCTTCTTTTTTATTATATTTATTGTATCTTAACTTAATGTAGCTTACACTCTTTTCTGTGACCATCATTCTTCAATCGTCATTATATTGATAGCATTAGCAGCTATATGTTTAATGCTATCTAGCTACTTTGGCTAGGTTTCATTGTTCGGCCAGATGTGGCGGGAAAGTGCGAGTGAGAAGACGTTGATATACAGTCTCTTACAGTGCAAATACGTAACTTACTCGCACTAAAGTTATTAGTAGTACGTGTACACTACAGTTTACCTGTTTCCGACTAAAACATCAGCCACTACTCTATACTTGCAAATATTATATTGTGAAGAAGGGAGATTTCATATCTGCCTCTTGTCGCTAAGGCAATTTGTGTATGTGAGATGCAGCGTCACGCATCTCACATACATAACGTGCCGTTAGGCCTTCCCTTCCAGTTATTTGATTGGTCGGAAGGGAAGGGCCGGCGGGCTTTCCTTCCGACCAATCAAATGGTTGGGAGGGAAGGCCGGCGGGCTTTCCTTGACATGTCCCTGACACAGCGGACTGCGGGTGTAGTATAGAGTGAGTGTAGCGTGCAATACTGTGTTTCACCACACATTAATTTAGAGGAGCGCTGTTTCAGTCTTTGTAAAATACCCACTGACAACAGCGGAGAGATGTTATTTAATACAAATGAAAAATATGAAGAAATACCCAGCCTCCAGGAGAAAACGCCACTGGAGGCTGAGCAGAATATCCCCTGTGCTTCTCTAGAAGTTGTCTTTATGGGTGAAGTTAATTAACTTAAAATTACCATACTGCTTATAATTTATATAAGGTGTGTATTAATGGGTTTAACTAGAAGATGATAGATGATGGCATTTAATTTAATCTGGCATAATATGATTAGTCAACATCAGGATGAATTTGTCTTTTTCTTATAATTACAGGAAGCGGGAATGAGCTGCAGGAATCTGTTAAAGTCCTAGCAAAAAGGAAATTAAAAGAAGAATCTACAGTGTCCAAAGCACAAACCATCTCCTGGAAGTAACACGTGAATTTGGATTTGTCCTGGATAGGATTTTAAAATACAACACAGACTTCAAACAGTTTATAGATGTTGATAGAAGTGAGAACATTAGTAACTTTGACAGATTCCAAGTGCACTTTTCTGAAGCACCGGATCTTCAGCCTGTCCTAAGAGAAGTCTGTCAAACTCAGGTATACATGTATCATGCTTGTTAAATTGTGTTTCAAAAAATCACACAGGCCAGAACTTTACTTTGTGCTGTGCTTGCTCTTATTGTTTTGTTCAGCCAAGAACCAGTTCTTCTGAATGGCCTAACTGATCTACTTAAGAAGAAAATTCCAGAAGTATTTGATGAACTGCAAACTAATGCCATTCTTACCGAGAAGACCAGCCTCAAACTTGTCAAAGTTTGCATCTCTGACTTGGTGGAGAGGCATGGGTTGTAAGTATATGAATGTGAAATGTATTTATATATAGGGGTTGGGACACTTTTTCCCTTAATTTCATTGCCCAACCATTTCTGTTTCGGGCCTGAAATTATTCTTGTACATTTTTTACATTTAAGTTATTCGTATTCATGAACAATGTATTTTATTTTGTTAATAAAGTCCCTATCTTTCAAATTGAAACTGCTCTGCTTGCTAACTTGTATTTGTTGATACCATACTTACTATAGGGATGAATACATCATTATTAAAGCTAATTAACTATAGATTCACTATAAGATCACCATAGCCAACTCTAGGCTATAGTATTACTATAGTAATTTTCTGTAGTAAGTTCCAAAAAACCATAGAAATAATATATAAAGCACTATAGTGATACTACATAAAACTCAATAGTATAGCTATAGTAATTTCCTATAGTGGCCGAAAAACCATAGAAATACTACAGGAAACACTATAGTATAACTGTAACTTCACTATAAGATCACCATAGCCAACTCTATAGTATTACTAAAGTAATTCTCTATAGTGTGTCCCAAAACACCATAGAAATACTATAGCAGTTTTTTGTGGTATTTCTATAGTAATTCTCAATAGTAATACTATAGTGTTTTTTCGTAAGGGTGATCTGCACCAAAGTTATAATTTCCTTATTTGTTTCCTCGCGTATCTGTCTCTCTCTCCACAAACTCTCACATGAAATGTGTTCTTTTGATGCGGCATGCCTTAGCAGTCCTTTATCAGTCTGTAATGCGTGTTTCCAGTCGCAAAAACCTTTGACAGTAAAAGCCGCATCAGATGAAGACGTATTTACTTTAAACTGTCTACAGGGGAAACAAAAGGCTTCGTCTGCTGTTAACGAATCTTCAAGCCATGGTCTGTTGTGTACCATGCAGCGGCAAAAGTGCGCTTCTTTCCTGAAAACAATCTCCCTGGATAACGATCCAACTTCACCTGCTTGGGTTTATTAACCACAAGATCATCGCTAACTAAGCCCCGGGATATGCCGAGGTCAAGCTTGTGACATTAAGGCGTGCTGCTGCAACGGCAGGTGCAGGGTCGCCAGCAGCACCATCGGCTGCAGTTCTTTCATCGCTATTTCGTTTTAACAAATCCTTAGACCTTTTAAGCCAATTTTTGATGTCCATTTTGTAATTCAAACAGAAATGGGAGTCTACAGAATGCACAATAAACAAATCCAGAATAGGCGGCAGAGTGTGACGCTGTGATTGGTCTAAATGGGGACGAATCACAAATCACAACAGACACATGCATTTATTTGACATAGCCTGCGATTTTTTGTTTTGTTCTGACATCACATACATCGTAGCATAAAAGTTCACAGTTTATTTATAATTTAAAAAATACAATATATATATTTTTAATTTTTTATAAATAATAAAACGTGTTTATTGGGGGAGGGCAGGAATGTCAAATGGGAGGGCCTGGCCCTCCCACGGCGCCGGGCATGATTCAGCTACATATAAGAACACATACAAGTGTGTCCAAGTTCTGACACCCTGTGCAACACCTCAACTGGCTCATCAGAATCAGAAATCCTTTATTAGTCCCACAGCGGGGACATTTCCGCTTTTTACAGCTAAAGTGGCATAGCATCTAAACAAAAACGGATGCATACCACAGAATAAGCTAACATATTAATTATATTATATATACTTATATTTAAAAACATTTTAAAGGTCTCACGAAATACTTTAATGTAAATTCAAATGTGAAGGAATGTGTGTAATGTGGTGATTGCTATGGGTGATTGACATTATTCACCCACGGATCTATGGGTTGGGGTATTGTTCCACACGGAACTTCCTGTTGATGTGAAATCCGAAAATATTAAAAAAATAATAATAATACTTTATTCCGAGTGTGCTTGCTTTTGTCTTTGGAGGTCATCACATAACGGCATTGTAATACACGGTTCGGCTGCATTAAATATTACATATCTGCCGTAGTTCTCTATTTATAGAGCCCTGCTGAGAATACTTCTAGACAAACAGGAATAACTGCTGCCGAAACTGAATATGTGACGTGGATCATAAATATGTCAGCAATTAAACAACATCTTCAATTTCTCTTCACAATATAAGTCTCCTTGCAGTATCAACACTAATTCGGCTGACTTTTATATTTGATCGAATTGGTAGATAGGCTGTATTTACACCATAACGGTGCACAGCTGATAGAAAGGGACACCTAGTGGTTAAACCACGTTATTGAATTGTATTATTTGTATTATTAGATATTAATAGGAGACACAGACAGACACACTAATAAAGCTTTATTTAAACATTAAAGAACACTTTAGGTTAAGGTCTTCTTTTGAATAAGAAAACAACTTTGGGGGTAGGCTATATAGATAAATATTAAGCCTGACTAAGTACTAATATATTGCTTTCCTGCAATGTTAACTACTGTATGTGTAAGCACTTATTTTAACTGATATTATACATATGTATTATACTCTTATAAGATGTATGTAGATAGTATAAGAAATGTGCAGAATAGGACAGTTTAATGGTGGAGGTACACACATATTGATAGATGTCTTGTAATGCACTGTTGAGGAACCTGCGACCAAAGTTGTTCATCTCCGACCTTGTCAGGTATTGAACATTCAATAAATAAAGAACACAGAATTATTTAATATAAAACACAGAATTTGTGTGATTATACTAAATTATTTACAAATAAACACCACTGCATATTTACAACAGTTACACATGCTGATGTAACGCAAATGTTTCCAACTTGGGATCAATAAAGTATATCTTATCTTAAGATGATCGATGGCTACTGCCATATTTGCAAAATTAGCCTCTGAACCTTGACAAGTGCATGTTTCAGGCTTATTAATTAACAACAGGAGGGGTCACAGACATAAGACCAGCTGTTAAATAAAGCTCTTCTGACCTTAGCTGTCATGTGGGTATATATTAATGCTGCCCATTATGGACACAAGCAATTTTCACCCATTTGTTAATTATATGTTTTACATTTGAGTGTTTCCTATCCCCTAAACTTCCAGGGATGTACACAGTTTTAATACTGGCAACTTCCTATTATGTTCTTAAAACGTCTTTTAAAACTACAACTCCCAGTAGAGACCTGCCATTGAACATGTTGCGAAACACACAATAGCCAGCATGTGTAGTTCTGGGGACGGGGTGGGGGAGGGGGACGGGGTGGACTTATCCGAATCCAGTTTTGAATAGTCTGCCGTGGTTCCATCCCATTTAAAAGTGCTGTTCGACGCTCGGCGTAACCCACGGTGCACTGCCACAATCACAGAGCTTGAGGACTCGTCACGGGGTTTGTCAAACATAGCGGAGTGAATACTTCTGTGTGTATATGTTTGTGTGTGCCAGGTGTGATTCACATGGGGGGATGGGCACATAAGGGGGGGAAACACATCTAGTGTGTGTGTTGTATCTGATCCGGATGGTTACTAATTCCATTTCTTTATAGCGGTCATTGGTGTTAAAAAGTTGACTAAATCATCAAAAATTCAATGAAAGTGCTTATCAGCAATTGTATATTTTCAAATGTCTACTGTGAAGGAGATCATAAACCTTAATGCAATAGATGTAAAACAAAAAAGTTTTGATTGATGAAAGTAGTAAATCGGTCAGATTTGACCCGAACACAACAGGAGGATCAATGACCACATTTTGTGTTTGCTTTGTCGACAGTCGAACAGTTTTGTTGTTATATGTAGGTGTGTATTTCAGATCTACATTTTTGTCCTTTTGGTACAAAGAGCATGTGTTGCGATCATGTTGCCATTAAGAACAAACTGGAACAGAAATTCTCATGTTGTCAGATTGGTTTATCAAGGACTAAGGAATATCGTTTTACCTCCTTAATCTCAGTAAGATGCACATTTATGTGATACAACTACATGTAGGTGAAAAAATGACATTGCCTACTCCTAGATCTAGTGCCACTAAAGTCCCGTTCAATCTGTAGACCATTCGGGTCAATATAAATACAATGAATGCAAAGCTCCTTTACCCTTGACTCGGCTCTCCTGTGTCTGCACACCCTGTCCATTCTGGTGCTGTTACCAAACTACATGTAACTTTCCTGACAGCAGCCGAGATGTTGCAGCCCCAGCAGACCAGACCATAAAAGATTGCTTATGCCATCACAGAGTCATGGAAGGTCTGAAGTAGTGCCCCCTGCACTCCAAAATACCTGTCTCCTCAGCAGATACAGTCTGCTCTGTCTCTTCTTGTAGATAGCAGCAGTGATCCGACCAGTCCAGTTTATTGTTCAGATTAACACAAAGGTACTTGTTAGATTTCACAATCTCAATCCCTAAATATTTATAATATTATTTCATGGGTTATATCTATTTGAAATGTGGTGTAGTAGTGTCTCATGACACAATATTGAAGCATTTGACTCCATGTTGCAAAAAGGGAAATGTTTTAATAAAACAAATCGGTATTTTTTTTTTCACACACACACACACACACACACACACACACACACACACACACACACACACACACACACACACACACACACACACACACACACACACACACACACACACACACACACACACACACACACACACACACACACACACACACACACACACACACACACACACACACACACACACACACCACACACACACACACACACACACACACCACACACACACACACACACACACACACACACTGAATTGACTGGCAGGCTCCCAGGTGTCTTCCCATTTTCTCCCACTGAAAAACACAATGAATAAAAACAACCATAAGATCATTGCATGTGCCACAAGATAATTTCATATGCATGGGTTATCATAAAACAACAAATTACTTAGGGTCAGTTTTGTAGAAGCCTGATAGTAAACTAGTTATGATGTAATACATTTATTTATAACGCACAGTCTAAAAAAAGCTAACCAAAGAGCTGTGTTCTCACCATGACGTGCAAGGCAGCCAGCAGACCATTACCTCTTCTCTTCCCTACACACAGGCACACACAAACAGACAGACAGGCAAAAACAAGTGTTAGCCAGCGACCACGGGTAAATGCATTGCTGCTTCATGCTCTGTCAGTTTCAACATCTTACCTTCTCTACCCTTCTGTCTTTAATTCCATTGTAGTGGAATATCTGCTGCCTTGAGCATTTTCTGCAGCCTGAAATGGTGCAAATAAGAAGTTATTAACATCCTCCAGACGAATATTTGATTAATGACTTTCATATAGGAAGAGAACATTAGCTAATCTGCAATGTGGCCTATTTGTGTCCAACTTCCTTTTTGTTTTATTTCATGAAATATAATTTCTAACCACCTTATAAATAAAGACAAGTCATTGAGCAAACCTTTATGGTTCTTTATGGTTATTAAAAAGAGAGGGATTATGGAAACCTGGATCTGATATCTTGTCTGAAATGTGCGTAACTTGTGGTGTGCAAAAGGACTTGCGCGTGAATGGAAGAATACAGCTATTTATTTGTTCAGTAGGATGTACCACAAAAACAAAACATACCCTTATTCCTCTTCTTCATCCCTTCACCTGTGGTACTGCTACACCCATTTTCTACAGAGGTAGCAACTCTTGGAGTGGAGGAGCGCTCTGTGGGCAAACCTGTGACAGATGTAAGAAAGTTAAATGTAAGTGACGGTAGAGACTGGGGCATAGATAGCATCACAACCTCTGTGGGCTATAGATGATTTTTGCCCTTTAAGTTCCTGATATACTGACTTCAAATATGGAGTATGTCAAAATGTATTATGTAACTTAAATAACTTTCATAATATTTTTTGTTAGCGTCCAGCTATGACTTTATGACAAATCACACCCTATTTATGGAAAGACGGTTTCCCTAAGATATCTGTGAATTGTGTTGTATTTCTGTTGTATATGTAAAATGACCTTGGGTTCCTTGAAAGGTGCATTTAAAAGACAAGTGTTATTATTATAAACCATGATGCCAGAGGGCAAATAACACTCAACACTCATTATTTAAAATGTAATGAATCACACAAACAAAACACTAACCCTTCTTCCTCTTCCCTGGCTGGGATGCAGCCGATGGTGAAGGGAGTGAATAGGTGCTTGCAGCTGGGACAGGGATGAGTGTCAGGGTGTACATCTCCTCGGATAGGTTTCCTACATAGAAGTAGAAAGACTAGAATGGATGTACACCACCTTCTTCAATGTACAGAACCTCCTATTTGACTGGAATTTGCGATGAACTATGCTGTGCTACTTACCAGAGGACTCGGTGGGGGTGTCTTCGGTGGCAATGACAACTTCTGAAAAAGAAAAGGTTACAATTTGTAAAACATACAAGTTGCTGTTAAAAGTGACAATGACTTTGAAGCTTACAAAAATAACACAAGTTTATATTGCATCAAGTACAACCACTCAATGCAAACATAATTTTACCACAGAAAAAGGACACATTGGTCTCTAACCCCACCAATAGGAATGTCCTCATAAGTGCTAATAAAAGTAATGACATTAAGTTCTTAGGCGTTATTTGTCTCATTAGGCAGTTCAACAAAAGTCATTTTGAATGGTCAGGTCCTGGCTGTTTATAAAATCCTCATATAACGAATATAGTCAGAAAACAATAAAAAAGAGTGGTACAATAGACTTCTGCAAATACTTGATGTGGCTGGTGAGTTTTCCGCAGGAGGCTGTGGGGTTTCGGAGGCTGCTGCAGGCTCTGTATGACTCCAACCTAGATTAAAGAAAATAAGCTTTGGATAGCATCAACAACATCATGTAATTCACTAGTTCTCCCATTTGAATGCTTGATTTAAGGAAGAGGTGTAAGTTAATTGCTGTCAATTACCCCTATGGGCTCCTCCTAAACTACTAAACGACATCTAAGTGTCTAATTTCATTTCCAATGACATTATTGGTTAATTCTACAAAAATGTAAGTTACAGTACTACCTACTTAATTTCTTTATTCACTTTAACAGACAACAATACCTTTCGCAACAAATTCAAATAACACCTCCATCTTTCGGAGGCAGGTGGAGGCATTGCTGCTGACATTGCACCTTGACATCATTATTTCTCAGGTCCATTCCTTCTTTATTCCAGGCCGGGCTATGAACAAGACGCCTCTGGCTCCAAGGGCCTGAAATGTTTCCAGCTTCCAACAAACCAAAATATACATTATTTCAGAACAATTATGCCCTAGTTATTTACAAAGGCAAACCTAGTTGTTAAACATAAATGACATATACTGCTTGCACAAATATTCAACCCCTATGCAATAACAAAGACATTTCTTTTATGCATGCATTAACAGCCTTAAGATTGTTGCGATCAGCAAGGAGAATCTTTGAACATTATTCTGCATTGCATTTCTCTTGGCGGAATTTACACTGTATATATCATCTAGGTTTGTGGAGCAGCACTGTGGTTTATGAACAGTGCCATAGATTCTAAGTGGGATTAAGTTTAGAGCCATTCTACAACATAAACGTCGCAATTTTTGTATCACCTGCAGTATTTCTTTTAGTCTTGTGCTTGGGGTAATTGTACTACTAGAAGGTGAGTATTCACTTGGATGCCTTACAAGTATACTAGATGTTCTGCATTTGCGCACAGGCTCAATCACAATGTTGAGATAATATCTCTATCTCTAAAGTACACTGTGGAGTATTTATAGGGGTTCTAAAAGATATAATTGATTATGGTATTCATAATTAGGTTTCCATTAATGTGTATAATCACCTATAACTATTTTTTGTTGTGATTAGCTTAGAATAAGCCCTTCATATATACATAGTGAGCCGGTCTATTTCACTCTCTTCTCTTTGCCGTGTTACTACAGTACTTCAATCGGAAGACAACAAACACTGGCTCTAGAGAAGGCCTTTCATGTTGTTATGGCAATGGATGGCCACTGTAGGTTTTTGTACACGCTTATAAAGGGAGAGGTCCTCAGTTGGTTGCAATTTAGAAACCTCACTATTACACAGCGTACCTTTCAATTACATTGAATCAAATTCAGCGATGATTCGCTAAAATTAAATAAACATAACTTATCCCTGTGTCTACAGTAGTTGTATTGACAGGGAGCAGACACACTGATGAAAATGTCTATTTCGATTTTAAGTTGAATTGGATAAATGATTAAATAGTGCAAATGTATTTAGCTGTGTTCTGACACAGTGCTTTAAAACTTGAATGCACATATAGTCACATTTGTTTGGGGGCACACAGTTCATGCAGGTCATGACATTTGCATAATGTGCACCAGATCAAAGCCCATTTCTACCTAGGGCTTTGAGCAGCAGATTTGTATTACGTAATTATGATCAGATATTACATTTCTGTATCAAATGTAAATATTTTTTCAAAATCCAGAATGAACAAGTACAGGGCTGTTATTAATTATGCATGCAGGCCAACAAAAAAAAAAGTCCATGCGTTCCCTTCTAAATCTAGGGGGGTACAAAGGGAAGTAACCACACACAAGGATGACCAAGCACGACAAAAAAAAGGAGAGAAAACCGATCTCTTAGTAACGCACCAGTCGTTTAATGACCAAAAAAGAAACACGGGCTCACCAGCCAACTTGCACAGAATAATTCAGCATCGATTATAGCACGGAGCTCCCCTCCTATCAAATGGCAACACACAGGTCTGCACACATGCAGCCAGAGGAGGAAAAACGGAGAGCCCACTGCAGTCTTCCTCCGGTCCTATATGGAGGCCCTGATTAGGAATTAGGAGCACCTGGGGAGAGGCTGCACCTGGGGACAATCAGGCTGCACCTGGGGAATCAGAGGGAGAGAGAGAAAAACACATACACGACCACACAAACACTACGGCACGTAACAACCACCAATGCAGCTTGATCCCTCAGGTGGGATGAAGTTTTATTCCTTTTTTCTGCCTGGACCCAGGTGTTTGCCTTCGTATCAAACTTGTCCATTCTTTTGCCAAGGCGCAGATTGCGGGGCTGCACCGCCTTGCAGAACTTGCAAGTTTTGCATGCCACATTCAGTGACATGCAGCAGCTTGAACATTGCCTCGAAGTGGAACCTGGTCCTAGCATTCTTTTGGAGATAAAGACAAATAAAAGACAAGGTCATTTAAAACTGGGTTTCAAATTCAGAATGCAATCAAATACAAATATTGACTAATTTTCCTTTGTCTAGTCCGTGACTGTAAGTCCCTCCCCAAGCTACAACAAAAACTGTATCCTGTTTAGAATAGAATAAAAACACTTGCATTTTTATTTAATTTGAGTAAATTAATTTAGTATCAATGCAATAATGGCCCCTTACTTAGTTTTGGTACAATTTCAAAACAAAGCTAAAATTCAGCGGTAAAATATTATGTCAGCGAAACGTATGGTTACACAACTTCTACTATCTTACAAGCTTGACCATGACATTGCACTGTAAAAGCACTATCTTGAATTTGACAAAAATATATGATAATGTTAATCTGTTGAAATCCTATATATAAAATTGTTTTTATAATATAATCTAGAATTATAGCAGTACTGCAGTATAATACACTGCAACGTCGTCTACTGTGTTACCAGCTCGAATAAGACCATATTTTATTTCCCTGTAAGTTTTGCATAACAAAGACATAAATATATGACACTGTTAGTTAGTCGATTGTAATGCTAAATATAAATCGTGAAAAGTGTAAGTTCTTACCTGTGGGCACACTACCTGTGTGTGTGTGTGTGTGTGTGTGTGTGTGTGTGTGTGTGTGTGTGTGTGTGTGTGTGTGTGTGTGTGTGTGTGTGTGTGTGCGTGTACGTGTGCATGCGTGCATATAAATACAAAAGAGAAAGTGGTAAAGAGACAGAGATGAAGATGGTAAAAATGGGGAGAAGACAGGAAGAAATGTAGGGAATATAGCTCTGAGGAGGGAGAAGAGAAGAAATTGAAAAAGGCTCTTAAAAGTGCTGTTTGATATTTATTTGGTTTGGTATCTGTTGAAGGAAAAAAATACAGTGAACACTTTAGAATGCATGACAATTTACAATCTGACATATCATCAACAAGCTTTAACATTGGGGTAATTTACGAGTTAAAGCACTAATCAATCAGGGGCGGACTGGAACAAGGACAGCTCTGAACGTTTTGTCCTAAATAGGACCACAACAGTCTGAAGATGGTTGTCATGACATTTCTTCACAATACTATTAGTTGCCACTGTATGCAAGTATGACAGCCACAATAGGCATTTTTCCAAGATTTGTATATACAGTGCCAAAAGTATTTAACTCAACATTTTCTTACATTCACTTTTTTTCCAACACAGCATTTACATTGTTAGCAGTTATGTTTTGGTGTACTTCTAAAAAGGTAATTATTCTAAAGGTTCTTATTATACATCCATGGTCTGTAGTTCGTTTATAGTAGTGATGTTACGTATTGCGCCGAGGCTTCGGAGCGTGTGTCGAGTAATCCCCGAAGCTTTTTGTGAAGCATGTATCGAGGCTTGTATCGTTTTGGGCCAGTGACGTCATCGATGACAAACGAAGCCTCGCTGCCTGTCGATACCACGTGACTGCTTCAAAAAGCGATTCAGATCGGTTGAACCGTTGAACCACAACGCTCATAATACCCATGGATGTATAATAAGAACCATATTACCCCTCTTGTACCCGGGCCCGGTGACACGATGGAATCAAGAGAGACATGTCATAAGTATAAATAGATACCAGCATAAATAAATGTAGGAATAAAAACATCAATAAATACAGGAATACATATGTTGCAGTGTTTTCAGGGAGCTTTAGTGTGTGTGCTGTGGCTCAGCTGGAAAGCAGTTGACTCATGCCGCAGGGTCCCTGGTTCAACGACTGAACAATACGTCTTTTATGTTGTTTATAAAAGCTACAGCTAATAATGTAGTTATGTAATGTATTATTTGATATGGTTTAGCCTTTCTCAGGCTACAACATGTTACGTTTACGAATATTATTAAGGAATACTAATCCCTCTTTGCAATGTTTACCAGCCTCCTTAGGCTTTTCAATCACAATCATTAAACTGGAATAAATACAATATTGTTAACATGAAAATATGATTTTATGTTCGTTGTTTAGAGTTATTCTAAGGCTTTACTCATTGGGAACTCGGTATGAGATGATGGAGCACACGGCTGAGATGTCCAATCTGCCTGTTTTACACACTTTGACCAACAGGGGGTTTGTGTTCAAATGAAGCCCATGATGAAGCCTCATGAGATGAACCCTTTTGCGAACCAATTGGCTGGAAAGCTTCAAAGCTTCATAAGGCTTCATCTCGCCATCACTAGTTTATAGCATAACGTTAGCATTTTGCGTCTGGCCATTAGATTTATGATTCGAAAAGTATAAAAGTAGGGTAGATATGTGGAGATTATCCGGCTGAACAAAACGTGCATTTATCAAGCAGGTTCGTTTTCCACAGATCTTATTTCGAGCTATTTTCCAAAATCCTATGGAGAAATCCCATTGACTCTGAGACGAGGGAACTAATAGTTGTAAAATGCGAACTCACTTCCGGGTTATAGGACTCATCACTGCACTATATCTCCGGTCAAGTAAAGCTAATATGTGTTTAGCTAGCTCGTGCTTTAAAAAGATATGTAACTACAACTGATTTACTTGCAATAAACATTACAAATATTGGAGGCATGCGGTGCAGCACATTACCTGCTTGGCGAAGTCAGACAGAGAGGAGGTTGTAGCGGATGTCCGGTGCGTTCATGGTCATCGGATAGTAATCGGTAGCATGGTGTTCACTTACTACGCGACCGCACAACGTAACGTACAGTAATTCCACAACCACATAAATGGATTAACATCGATGTAGCTGG
This sequence comes from Gymnodraco acuticeps, assembly GCF_902827175.1. Lineage (NCBI taxonomy): Eukaryota > Metazoa > Chordata > Actinopteri > Perciformes > Bathydraconidae > Gymnodraco > Gymnodraco acuticeps. The sequence goes on along the minus strand of NW_022991995.1, from coordinate 387,689 downwards.
GGTAACACAAATAAATAAATAAATGAATCTACTGGTTTCATAATTTGAACCAAAAGTGGTGCATTTTGCACTATTTTTTATTTATCTTTATTTATTTTCTTATGATGTCCTATTTATATTATGTTGCACTGTTGGAGGAGCTCGGGATCTAAGATTTGAAATGTCAAAATTACACTGTAGCTAGCATCTGATAACAAAAACCCTTGACCCTTGAACCTTGAACCTTAGTGGTGTTTATTTTTCACGGAGTTCAGTTGCTAAGAGATCACACAACGTCACGTCCGGTATTTCCACAACAACACAAATGGATTAACATCGTAGCCTTTGTTTCTGCTGAAAGAGGTCTCGACCAGCTAGAGCCACAAGAAAATCGGCGAAATCGAGTGCGAGGATTACAAAATAAATTAAAAACATCTAATTTTGACAATAAAAACCGACCAATAGGCGCGGTAGACCATTTGCTTGGCACTTCCGGGTATTTCTCCACTGGTTAACATGGGTTAACAATACCGTGTAGCTGTCACGTTGTGAAAAGACGAAACCGTGACATCTTCACGTCTCCCAGCATGGTAAAGCGTCACATGTTCACGTCTTGCCGTGATACCGGGTTGCACCGAGCAGCGGTCCCCGGGGGAACCGGGCCTGGGGAAAGGCTTGTGGACCAAGCTACTTATTCGGCCTTGCGGCCCAATAATCGCTCTGACCTGGTGAGGCGGGGGCATCTCTAGCAATGAGTGAGGAGCCCACACACCCGCCGCCATGATCATCATCCAGGGAGCTTGAAGGAAATGGCGAACGTGAAAATGGCACCGCCTCGGCCATATCCTGGTCCCCCAAACACTCGAAGCAGAGGTGGTGGGGGTCGGCGCCCGCTATCTTTCTTTCTCTTTCTTCCTTTCTCTCAAAAAATACGTTTCGGACTCAGTGCTAGGCTATCACCTCCGCTCGCTGAAGAGTAAAGGATGGTGGTCAGGAGGCGAGGCCTCCTTTTATACGGAAGTGAGATGCGCACGCATTCAGGTAGGCCCGCCCCGGGGCCGGCTACGTCCATAGAAATCTCAGTAGGTGAATGCTTGCATAATAAGGTAGTACCCATAGAGTCCAGTAGAGGGCGGAGCGAGAGATATAACAGTTATTTTGCCCCTCTGTCCTGGGCAGTAGCGTGGGGTGGGGAAAAATGTAGGGGAAGCCAATGTTTTTGGGTCGGGGGGGGTCAATAACGTAACCAGATGAGTGATTACAGCGCCCGGTAACATTTTACACACATTTGTATCATACAGATGCAGGACTTGTACACGCCTGTTATCTAAGCGACAGGTCCGCATGCACTCTCCAGCTGAAACTCTCTCGTCTTATTAATTTAAGCATTTTCTTATTAATTTAAGCATTTTCTTATTAATTTATGCCAACCTCCCCCCACCAATGCAATACCAGCCGCTCAATGCGCAGTGCAGATTCGGTAATTAATAAATAAGAAGCATTCATTCACAAACTAAATCAGGAGACCTTTAAAGTTTTACGTTCACATCAAAGTATCAGTATGCGTTGTGTTGATAATGGACGAGACCCGCCGAGTCAGCGTAAAGTTGAGACGATCTCTGTTTAATGTCTGAATCTGATAACAGATAAAATGATCAGTTTTACATACATTTCCCTCAGTGACTCCTCTCATTGCTTGGAACGTTTACAAAAAGGGAAGAGGAAACGTGAGGGACACAATATATACAAAAAGTAAAATCACAAAGAAAGGAAATGAAAGTCCTCACAACAATAAACTCCTGAGCACAGCTCTCCGACCTTGCCAGGTATTTAACATTCAATAAAATGAAGAACACAGAATACAATAATATAAAACACAGAATGTGTGTGATTATACAAAATTAAATTAAATAAACCCCACTGCATATTTACATCTGTTACACTAACACACACGGCAAGTGCAGCAACAGTCCTCGTCTCTGTAATTAGTTCAGTCCGTAGTCCAAAAGTAACACAAAAATATAAACAATCTCATCTATTCAGGTGATCTGGCCCTATATGGCATGCTATCTGCGGTGCTGATTTTCGGATAGCAGCACCCTGTGCTAATTAAACAACTGCAATAAAACAACTACTTCAGACTGAACACCTGCAGCTAAATCCAGGCAAGCAATGCACAATAACCAACAGAACCACATCAGAAATTGCACACAGCTACACGGGCAGTTCAGGCAACAGGTATGCACAGAGAGAAAGGGGTGTGCATTTCACTCACCCTATTTGAAGAGGAAGGCCATTCTCCTGTCTTTCATGGTAGCGAAGTGGTCAATAACAATGTCATAGAACTTCCCAGCGGCCTTTAGGTCCTCCACAACAACAGAGTAAATGGATATTGTGGCTAGGTTGACAAGTCTGTCCTGTCCACACGTGTTCCTCAGATACGTTTTGATCCTTTTTAGACAGGAAAAGGAGCGCTCTGCTGATGTGCTGGTGGCTGGTATCGTGAGCATGAGCTGGAGCAGCTTGTAGACCTCGGAGAGTGTGCCCTGTAGGTCATCCTCAATAAGAAGCTGTATCAGCTCTCCTGGTGGCTTGTGAAACAACCTGTTGTTGTACAGCGTGTGCAGCTCATTCCTTAACTTCTGCTCATCAAAGAATGGATACGTGTTGATCAGCTGAGCCAGTTCACTGCTGGGAAATGCATCAGGGTTGCAGAACGATGTGAATGATGTGTGTTCCAGTATCCGAAAAAAGTGCAGGTGCTCCATATCTGCAAATCTTTGGGTCATGTGCAACACTATGCCGTCAACAATCTGGAAGTAAAGACGCCGGAAAGACACAACCGTTTCCTCGTCTCCTTCTTGGTGCTGGTTAAACCCTTGCTCCAGGTCGTCCCAGCCGCGGCGACGTCGTTTACGTCGGGGCACAGGATCGCCGACTGCTTTGACCCTGTCATCGTAAATGCGACTGAATGTCTCATCTGTTCTTGTGGCTTTGAGAGCACTGAGAGTGCTCATGATCCGATCCTGGCATTTTTTTATGTCCGCCGTCTTGCTTTGCAGAACCTGGAAGAGTGGTTCTGTGAGGCCGAAAATGGACTGAAAGACCCCGAGCAGGAAGGTGAAGTCAAAATCCTCAAGTTTTTGCTTCAAGGAAGCACTCTGTGCAATGGTCTCTTTGTCCCATCCCGGCTCTGTCATTATCCTGTCAAAAGCGATACAGAGCGACCCGCGTCCTTCATGGATGGCGTGTACTGCGCGGCTTTTAAAATTCCACCTCACAGCAGAACCCCCTGGTACACGCACAGCTCGATCAACTTCAGACAGTAGTGCTGATCTCTTACATGAACGTGAGAAAAAATTGTGGAAGGCATCGAGATTGGCAAAAAACAGTTTGGCTGCTTGGATGTTGTTTGTGCCTTGTGCTAAAACCAAATTTAATTTGTGAGCATAGCAGTGGATGAATAGCGCATTGGGGCAGTGTGCTTTCACTAAAGCCTGAATGCCACCGTGCTGTCCACTCATGCAGCTTGCTCCGTCATAAGTCTGACAAATCAGTTTGTTTGTTGGGCTGTAGTTCCCGATGGCTCTCATGACAACTGATGTTACAGCTTTTGCATCTCTTTCTAAGCTGACATCAAAAAAGCAGAGGAAACGTTCACACACACTGCCTTTTTCATTCACATATCTGATTATGATAGTGAGTTGGCACTTATTGGAGATGTCTGATGTGTCATCCACTTGTACAGCAATGAAAGGAGAAATGTGTATTTCTTTATCAGTCTCATCCTGGATACAACGAGCTATGCTCTCAATTATGTCATTTTGTATGGTGTTTGACATACCACTGAAGACTGTTGACGATCCCAAGTGCTCCGCGAGTGCAGTGTCAAACTCTGCAAATGCACGTACCAGCTCTACAAAATTGCCCCTGTTAGAGCTGCCAGCGGCCTCATTGTGTCCCCTGAATGCTTGCTCTTGACGTGCAAGGTACAGGGCAGCAATGATGAGTTTCCTCAGAATATCCCGGTTCTTTTTTACTTGTTCGTTGTGCTTCTTTGTGCTAATGGTTCTTGCTACATCCAGAGCCTCGTCAATCCTGACGCGTCCAAAAAGCTTTAATTTCACAGCACAATCTATATGATTTTTAGATTTACCGTGCCTCTCAATTGCCCGTGACAGGTTGGCAAGGTCGATGAATCCTGAAGTTGCCCAAGGATTGTTCAGGGAGCACGAACCCTTGTCAAAAAGAAGACATGGCCAGCAAAATAGACGCTGAAGTTTAGCGCTTCCAGTTAGCCACTCCGTGCGGACATAATTGTCCTCATTGAACGTCCGATTAGATCCCTTATTCCTCTGTGTACACAGCTCGAGTGTGGGCGTTGTCCTGCCATCTGCTTTAATTTTTAGTTGCTGCTGTAGCGGAAGTTTAGTGAAGTTATGCTTAATTAAGTACGCCAAATCTCCTCCCTCCATAATGCTTCATTTGCTTGATCATTTCTAACGGCGGGTGATGACAGTTACAGTATTCAAATTGATGTTGATGTGATTGGATGGCAGTGTCCAATCAAATCGCCAGCCGCCAGCCGCCCCTGAAGGGAAGCTAGAGGCGGCTGGCTTCCCCTGGCATGGCCCTGACCAATCACAGGTTGGCAGGGGCATCACGTGGGCCTCATCTGATTGGTTAATCCCTCAATTTTTTTTCACCAAGGGAAGCTAGATTCTGCTGGCCTCCTCTCGCAACAGTGAATGCAATCTACTGTTTCACCATGACATCTAGAGGGGCGCTGTTTCACTCTTTGTAAAATACTCAATGAGAATGGGGGAGAGACGGAGAGACGGTCCGGCAGGAACACACAGGAAAGTAGAATTACAGAAACAAAACAAAGTGTTTTTATTTATTTATTTAAGTTATAACTACAATCCGAAAAAACAGGGGAAGCCTGGCTTCCCTTGGCCTCCGGGAGAAAACGCCACTGGTCCTGGGGGTTGTCAACATGGATGTTAAAATCACCAACAATGACTAGACGGTCAAAGTCAATACACACTCTTGACAGTAGTTCAGTAAAGTCATCAAAAAAGCTTGCACAGTATTTGGGTGGTCTATAGATATTTAGGAACAGAGCTCGAGAGGAGTATTTCAGCTGAAGGGCCACATATTCAAAAGAAGCAAAGTTTCCATACGATGTCTTCCTGCATTGAAGGGAATCAGTTTGAGCGCTTCCTGTATCTAAGATGATTCACCGCTCTTAATCTATTACCTATCAACACAGATATCGGCAAAGCTATAGGCAGGCAGGGCCCCGACATGTCCTGGAAAGAGTTGAGAGTGCCATACGCTCTTGAGCCTGGACCCAGCAAATATCAGTTTGCAGCGTTTAGTACAAACACATCCCTATCAGGCTTTGGAGACTGCAGATGCTTTCTTGAAGGGAGGGGAGGTGGTTGACGTAGGCACGGTGATGGAGACGGGGGAGATGGTGCGGGGATAGAGGACATGCTGCCAGGGGGGGAGGTTGTTGATACAGTTAAGTAGCAGATTTGACTGTTAAGTAAAATGAATATAGGTGAGTTAAGTTAGTATTATATAATATCTTTATGTTGGCATTCATCAAAAAATCAAGTATGTCTAAAGAAACTGTACTGTGACGTAATATTGCTCAGTTAAGTTAGCTGGACACAGAGCTATTAATTAAATCCAGGGTGACCGGGTATTGTTGAAGTTAATTAACACGGTCGTGTTGGATGAACATAAGTCAGTTATATTCTTCTTACTAGTGTTATTTAATTATAACCTACTCAACTCAGTTTCGTGGAATTTGTTGACACAACTTTATTAAGTAAGTCCAAGAAATTATTTTTTTGAGTGCAGGTTAAAAGGATCAAACTAAAAACAAACAAAAAAACATATCACCTCTCAACTTCCCCAGATAGTTACTTACGTCAAGTCAGTATTTCCCCATAAATGCTTAAATGCAGATTATCTTTAAATCTATAGATACATTCAGACATGGTAATAAAACGAACACCATTTATATGTATTTTTTGGAAGTTTTCTTTCCATTAGATCAGGGGTGGGGAACCTTTTTCCTCTCGAGGGCCATTTCAATTGTTCAACATCCTCCGAGGGCCGTACAAATGATTGACCTCTGCTTAAAAGAACTAAAATCACAGCCCATTCATTTGGCCTTTCTTTCATGCTGTGCAAAGAAAAAGCAACCTCTCAATCCAGATATCTCACCATGACTCGTGCATGCATGCACGTGCACGGTGTGGCAACCTCTCTCTATCTTCTAGCTCTATTCAGTGAAACACTCTCACACACACATGTGAAACGCTCTCACACACACATGTGAAACGCTCTCACACACACTTGTGAAACGCTCTCACACACACATGTGAAACACTCTCACACACACTTGTGAAACACTCTCACACACACATGTGAAACGCTCTCACACACACATGTGAAATGCTCTCACACACACATGTGGAACGCTCTCACACACACATGTGAAACGCTCTCACACACACATGTGGAACGCTCTCACACACACATGTGGAACGCTCTCACACACACATGTGAAACGCTCTCACACACTTGTGAAACGCTCTCACACACACATGTGAAACACTCTCACACACACATGTGAAACGCTCTCACACACACATGTGAAACGCTCTCACACACACTTGTGAAACACTCTCACACACACATGTGAAACGCTCTCACACACACATGTGAAATGCTCTCACACACACATGTGGAACGCTCTCACACACACATGTGAAACGCTCTCACACACACATGTGGAACGCTCTCACACACACATGTGGAACGCTCTCACACATACATGTGGAACGCTCTCACACACACATGTGAAATGCTCTCACACACACATGTGGAACGCTCTCACACACACATGTGAAACGCTCTCACACACACATGTGGAACGCTCTCACACACTTGTGAAACGCTCTCACACACACATGTGAAACGCTCTCACACACACACATGTGAAACGCTCTCACACACACATGTAAAATGCTCTCACACACTTGTGAAACGCTCTCACACACACATGTGAAACGCTCTCACACACACATGTGAAACGCTCTCACACACACACGTGAAACGCTCTCACACACACACGTGAAACGCTCTCACACACACACGTGAAACGCTCTCACACACACACGTGAAACGCTCTCACACACACACGTGAAACGCTCTCACACACACACGTGAAACGCTCTCACACACACACGTGAAACGCTCTCACACACACTTGTGAAACGCTCTCACACACACATGTGAAACGCTCTCACACACACATGTGAAACGCTCTCACACACACATGTGAAACGCTCTCACACACACATTTGGAACGCTCTCACACACACTTGTGAAATGCTCTCACACACACATGTGAAACGCTCTCACACACACATGTGGAACGCTCTTACACACACATGTGAAACGCTCTCACACACACATGTGAAACGCTCTCACACACACTTGTGAAACGCTCTCACACACACATGTGAAATGCTCTCACACACACTTGTGAAACGCTCTTACACACACTTGTGAAACGCTCTCACACACACATGAGAAACGCTCTCACACACACATGTGAAACGCTCTCACACACACATGTGGAACGCTCTCACACACACATGTGGAACGCTCTCACACACACATGTGAAACGCTCTCACACACACTTGTGAAACGCTCTCACACACACATGTGGAACGCTCTCACACACACTTGTGAAACGCTCTCACACACACTTGTGAAACGCTCTCACACACACTTGTGAAACGCTCTCACACACACATGTGAAACGCTCTCACACACACATGTGAAACGCTCTCACACACACATGTGAAACGCTCTCACACACACATGTGGAACGCTCTCACACACACATGTGGAACGCTCTCACACACACATGTGAAATGCTCTCACACACACTTGTGAAACGCTCTCACACACACATGTGGAACGCTCTCACACACACTTGTGAAACGCTCTCACACACAAATGTGGAACGCTCTCACACACACATGTGAAACGCTCTCACACACACATGTGAAACGCTCTCACACACACATGTGGAACGCTCTCACACACTTGTGAAACGCTCTCACACACACATGTGAAACGTTCTCACACACACATGTGAAACGCTCTCACACACTTGTGAAACGCTCTCACACACACATGTGAAACGCTCTCACACACACATGTGAAACGCTCTCACACACACACGTGAAACGCTCTCACAAACACACGTGAAACGCTCTCACACACACACGTGAAACGCTCTCACACACACACGTGAAACGCTCTCACACACACATGTGAAACGCTCTCACACACACACGTGAAATGCTCTCACACACACATGTGGAACGCTCTCACACACACATGTGAAATGCTCTCACACACACTTGTGAAACGCTCTCACACACACATGTGGAATGCTCTCACACACACTTGTGAAACGCTCTCACACACACTTGTGAAACGCTCTCACACACACTTGTGAAATGCTCTCACACACACATGTGAAACGCTCTCACACACACATGTGAAACGCTCTCACACACACATGTGAAACGCTCTCACACACACATGTGGAACGCTCTCACACACACATGTGGAACGCTCTCACACACACTTGTGAAACGCTCTCACACACACATGTGGAACGCTCTCACACACACATGTGGAACGCTCTCACACACACTTGTGAAACGCTCTCACACACACATGTGGAACGCTCTCACACACACATGTGAAACGCTCTCACACACACATGTGAAACGCTCTCACACACACATGTGGAACGCTCTCACACACTTGTGAAACGCTCTCACACACCACATGTGAAACGCTCTCACACACACATGTGAAACGCTCTCACACACTTGTGAAACGCTCTCACACACACATGTGAAACACTCTCACACACACACGTGAAACGCTCTCACACACACATGTGAAACGCTCTCACACACACATGTGAAACGCTCTCACACACACATGTGAAACGCTCTCACACACACATGTGAAACGCTCTCACACACACATGTGGAACGCTCTCACACACACACGTGAAACGCTCTCACACACACTTGTGAAACGCTCTCACACACACATGTGAAACGCTCTCACACACACATGTGAAACGCTCTCACACACACATGTGGAATGCTCTCACACACACATGTGGAACGCTCTCACACACACATGTGAAACGCTCTCACACACACTTGTGAAACGCTCTCACACACACATGTGGAACGCTCTCACACACACTTGTGAAACGCTCTCACACACACATGTGAAACGCTATCACACACACTTGTGAAACGCTCTCACACACACACATGTGGAACGCTCTCACACACACATGTGAAATGCTCTCACACACACTTGTGAAACGCTCTCACACACACATGTGGAACGCTCTCACACACACTTGTGAAACGCTCTCACACACACATGTGGAACGCTCTCACACACACATGTGAAATGCTCTCACACACACATGTGGAACGCTCTCACACACACATGTGGAACGCTCTCACACACACTTGTGAAACGCTCTCACACACACATGTGGAACGCTCTCACACACACATGTGAAATGCTCTCACACACACATGTGGAACGCTCTCACACACACATGTGGAACGCTCTCACACACACATGTGAAACGCTCTCACACACACATGTGGAACGCTCTCACACACACATGTGAAATGCTCTCACACACACATGTGGAACGCTCTCACACACACATGTGGAACGCTCTCACACACACATGTGGAACGCTCTCACACACACATGTGAAACGCTCTCACACACACATGTGAAACGCTCTCACACACACATGTGGAACGCTCTCACACACTTGTGAAACGCTCTCACACACACATGTGAAACGCTCTCACACACACATGTGAAACGCTCTCACACACTTGTGAAACGCTCTCACACACACATGTGAAACGCTCTCACACACACATGTGAAACGCTCTCACACACACATGTGGAACGCTCTCACACACATGTGAAACGCTCTCACACACACATGTGAAACGCTCTCACACACTTGTGAAACGCTCTCACACACACATGTGAAACGCTCTCACACACACTTGTGAAACGCTCTCACACACACATGTGAAACGCTCTCACACACTTGTGAAATGCTCTCACACACTTGTGAAACGCTCTCACACACACATGTGAAACGCTCTCACACACACTTGTGAAACGCTCTCACACACACATGTGAAACGCTCTCACACACACATGTGAAATGCTCTCACACACTTGTGAAACGCTCTCACACACTTGTGAAATGCTCTCACACACACATGTGAAACGCTCTCACACACACATGTGAAACGCTCTCACACACACTTGTGAAACGCTCTCACACACACATGTGAAACGCTCTCACACACACATGTGAAACGCTCACACACACATGTGAAACGCTCTCACACACACACATGAAACGCTCTCACACACACATGTGAAACGCTCTCACACACACATGCGCTTCACATGTATATTAGAGCATTTCATATCTGTGTGTGAGTGCGTTTCACATGTGTATATATATATGAACCAGTTTAATGTGTGTGTGTGAACGGTATTTCTGAATAATGTCCCGTACGGCCCCTCATAACTCTCACTGGTTCAGAACCTTTTTTTTTTAAGTGACACTCTTTTTTTTTCTGACTTTATGGGTATTTGACTTTATATTAAATACATAACAATAAGAGTGCAGACCATCTAATACACTTCACCATGAATCCAGAACAATACAACTGCAGGAGTTTGGATACAGCGAGATGTGTGCATGCATTTGGTTCCGTGAATTTCGCCCCGCCCCTCGCTCCAATGACCATTAGACCATTTAGTAAGGTAAAACAACAAAAACAAAGAGGCCTCTCAGACGCTCTTCCGCTAACTTGTGTAATAAAGAAAAACAAATGGACCGTAGATACACGGATTAGGGCGACACCATCTGGTCACAACTTTAAATATTTGACCATGTTTTGTGCAAATGAAGAACTCTCACTTGTTCAGAACCTTTTTCCTTAAGTGAGACTCTTTTCTTTTCTGACTTTATGGGTATTTGACTTTGTATTAAATACATCACAATACAATAGTGCAGAACATCTAGTTTTTTTCTGGCTCTATCCCTGATCATTTTCAGAACCTGAAGGCTCTATGCGGACTATCTTCTGGTTCTCCTCTGGATCCATCCACTATCTCTTGTCTCTGTCCAGTCAATTACTCTTGTGTTACTGGAGCAGGTAAAGCATACAACAGATACTTTCAGCATTATCGGAGCACGCAGTGGAAGCTTGGATGAAACACAGCAGACTTCTAAACAATGAACACCCGCAATTTGGAAGAAATAAAGTTAGGTTTTATGCGTTCTAATATTGCAATGCAAACCCATGATGTAATGACAGTAATTCAGAATAATTGAGTCATTGAATGCTCATTTCAGTCGATTTAATCAAACAAAACATAAACATATTGGACATGGCCTCAAGACTGTAAAGGCCCTGTCACACTGTCCCGAAATTGACTCCCGATGGACACACGAATATGGAATTGTGAATATACCACACACGAAGGCAACATTTACATTACATTTAAGACATACAACTGCAATGAAAGTACCAAAAACAATTATGTTACAGTACTATGATACTGTACTGATATCTCCAGACTTTGTTCTTTACTTTATCCGTCGTTATATGTAGAAAATATTACGTTTTCTCCGTAATGTTGTTTCCATAACAACAACAACTTCCTGTGAACTGTCCTTCAAAATAATATATTATATCATTTTTAGTTTCACAGAACACAAATTGGGTTATTAACATAATATATTTACATGATTTTGTTGTGCAATAAAACAACCCGATGGAACTTCGTGAGCGGTGGCAAAATCTTTGGCATGCCAAAAAATTGCCGAAGGACCTTGCGAAGGTTCATTTTCGTGTTGAATTCGTGTGTCAATTTTGCCCTTCGTAAGGCCATCGTGAGGGCATCTTGTTATCATCGGTGCCATCGGGCATTCGCCCCGATTAGAGTGAGGGTGAATGCACCGATGATAACACGAAGATGACACGATTTGACAAGATGCCCTCACGAGTGCCTTACGAAGTTGCCGCTCACGAAGTTGCTGCCGGAGCCTGAGAAACTCCACCGGCGGTCATACGATGGCTTAAGATGCCCTCACGAATGGCCCGATGTTGCTACGATCACAGCCGAATTTGAACATTTCCTTTATCGTGTGTCCATCGGGAGTCAATTTCGGGACAGTGTGACAGGGGCTTAACCTCTTCACATTCTGTTGACATAGTCAATTACTAGCCTTATCTCACACATTGCTGTTTTGAATCTCTAATAAGTGGATGACAGTTGAACTGCATGATGTAACATTTACTCCAACTCTGTTGGCGTTGTTTAGACAACAAAAACAGAGTGAAGCTCTCATTTCATCAACAATCTTTGAGAACAGACACCGTCCTGCAGAGAGCACACAATCCAACAGCACACTGTTGGTCTAGCATCACTTTACAAAACGTTAGCATTAAGACACTAAGACTAGCTGGTCTCTTGTAAAGGTGAGTCCACCTTAAATGAGCAGTGGGTGATCAGCAGGTGAAAGGCAGGACACAGGAACTTGGTCCTGAGGAGATGTAACGATTATTAAACAAGAAATAGTCGAGTCAAGGGGTCGAAGAAATGAACATTTGTGATTATTAGCGAATCGTTGCAGGTGGGTGAAAACAGGCTTAGGGAGTAACGTATTACATGTAATGGCATTAGGATACAAATGTATTCCCTAACCAACACACTTGGTCTTTTTAAGACGAGACACCCCAGGTGAATAGGGTAATTTTTTTAACTTAAAGGTATCAGCTAGAAATATCTCCGGTTAATTACTTACAATAAGGCAATTGTTTTTTGTATTACAAGTTTTTCTGAAATAGCATGTTTAAATATGCAAATTATCCATTATCTCATTAAATATGCACATATTTTAACACATTTCAGGAATCGAAATCTGAACTTTGGATAAAGCCAGGTTCAAAATTCTTGTTTCATTTTGTAGTCATATTAGTATCTAAGGCTTTTACAGAAGGGATATTGGATATCTCTTTTTATCACTCCATAAATCAGAAAATACTGTCAACAGCCCTAAAATATCCATTTTCGCCATGTTTTTAGGTATAAAATGTTGTATAATTCAGGCTATGAATGATATATGAACGAACCCTTCGGTAAAAGCCTTCATAATATTGATAGGAATATAACTGGAAGGTTTGGTGTATGTACGTGCTACTGAAGTTGACATTTCGAACTCAGAGTAGGAGAAAAAACTCATTTTGAGAAAACGACCTTTAAAGATTGCAGTGAGGCTCATTCCGTGAAGGTATTTCATGTTCGGGGTCATTTTTTTTTTGTATAACTTTGCTTGGTGCCAGTGACAATTGTTGTCGTCTTCTCTGTGAACGTTTTTTTCGCCGTTCTTTTGCCATTTTGAGATTTCAATTTCTAGCGGAAAGCTAACCAGGAAGTGTTTTAGCACACCACGGGACGCATCTGAACGAATCACGTTGTCAGAAATTGACACCAGCCAATGAGATTTTGTTTCTTGGTTTAAGACCCCTTTGTGCTTTCACGATTGGTTGCTGAAACAAAGGAAATGACCATATTTGGATCCGATGCGATTGTGCAGGAGAGACACAGCTTTCCAACGATATCTCTGTTGACATGGTGCACACAGCGGTCGCGGTTCTTAATGTTACGTTAGAATGCTAACTTTTGATGAATTTAGGAGAAATCTACAGACGCAAATAGACAAACTATAGTAAAATAAACACTTAAATGTGTATTTTGTACGTTTTCCTTCCAAAAGCCTGAAAGAAAACATGTTATAAAATCAAAATAGCACAAAATCTCAAAATTGACCAGTACTTGAAAAACGATGTTTTTGCCTGCCGTGTCTCGCCTTAAACGATTACGCCATTTAGATCTTTTGTCACAAACTTTACAGATCTATTTTTCCTCTCCGGTGTGGACTCTCATGTGTCTCTTTAAATGTCCACTCCGTGAAAAAGCTTTCTTACAGACTGAGCAGCTGAATGGTTTCTTTTCAGCACTGACAGATTAATGTCTATTTTTCAGTGAGTTTGAGCCTGATGCATGTTCTCTGGTCTCTTTCCAATCAGCACTGTCTTCGGTGTCAGGTTCAGAAGAGTCTTCAGTGTCAGGTTCGGAAGAGTCTTCAGTGTCAGGTTCGGAAGAGTCTTCAGTGTCAGGTTCAGAAGAGTCTTCAGTGTCAGGTTCAGAAGAGTCTCCAGTGTCAGGTTGTAAACTGCTCTCTGGATCTGAGTTCCTGGCTGGTTCTGGTCCTCGACAGTCATCTCCATCAGCTTCTGTTTCCATGTGTTCAATGGGGGGGCTCTGGGTCCTCCTGGTCCAGACTGGTGCTCCACTCCTGCTGGTCAGGGGGAAGCTCTTCTTTAACCACCACCAGCTGCTGGACGTCTGCAGGAAACAGGAAACACAGTCAGAACAAACTGTTAAGTGTTAGCATTTAAAAATCTCATCACCATTACAATGGGAGACATTTTGCAGCCCTAATGAATGCCTTTGTTTTTATATTTTCACATTATCTTTCTTAGTCCCACCTATTGTGTATTTCTGTTGGCTCAAGTCACCTCATGTAGCCCAGCCCCTTTCCACTTCCAGTTCAAAATGTAAAAGGGTTTTTTCTTCTGGTGTAGCACTAGCCGCAATGTAAACAAGGAATTGTATTTGGGATCGTTCACAGATACACTACGCCTACAGTATAGAATGAAAATACTCTGTTACAAATTAAAATCCTGCATTCAAACCTTATTTAAGTAAAAGTATGCAAGTATTAACAGAACATTTGACGGCACCTTCTTATGTAACAGTAATGATGGTGCAGTAAAATGTTCCCTGTCAGTGTTTAATTTATGTTGTTTCTTGATTATTTTGTATGTTGCATTTTACTGCTGCACATGTTCAAAGTTGCGCTTGTATAAATGATTATAGATGAGGGAACCTGCTAAATGTTCAAATATGTGTGTTTTTTATATACAGTACCAGTCAAAAGTTTGGACACCTTCTCATTCAATGTTTTTTGTTTATTTTAATTTGTTTATACTTTGCAGATTAACACTGAAGACATCACAACTATGAAAGAACACATATGGAATTATCTAGTTAACAAAAAAGTGTTACAAAATATCAAGAATATGATTTTTGTTTTAGATTCTTCAAAGTAGCCCCTTTTGCCTTGATGACAGCTTTGCTCACTCTTGGCTTCTCTCAGTCAGCTTCATGAGGTCGTCACCTGGAATGGTTTTCTATTAACACGTGTGCCTTGTCAAGAGTCAATGTGTGGAATGACTTGCCTTCTGAATGTGTTTGAGACCATCAGTTGTGTTGTGCAGAGGTAGAGTTAGTGCACAGTGGAAAGCCCTATTTGACTGCTGTTGTAATTAGGGATCGACCGATATGGCTTTTTCAAGGCCGATACCGATTATTAGTATTCAAGGAGACCGATAACCAATATTTGGAACCGATATACATTTGCAGTAAAATCAGAAAATCTATAGTGTCAAAATGTAGAATAACACAAACTCCAACACAACTTATTTGAAATGCATTTAAGCATATATTATGTTTAATCAATCAATCAATCAATGTTTATTTATATAGCCCAATATCACAAATGTTACATTTGTCTCAGTGGACTTTACAGTTTGTACAAAATATCAGTATGACAATACGACACCCTCTGTCCTTAGACCCTCACATCGTACAAGGAAAAACTTCCGAAGAAAACCTACAGTTTAAAGAGAAAAATGGGAGAAACCTCAGGGAGAGCAACAGAGGAGGGATCCCTCTCCCAGGACGGACAGACGTGCAATAGATGCCGTGTGTAAATTGAAAAGATAATACATTTGCAACATAGGTAGTCCAAATGTTTGGAAATGCATGTGTGTATAATAGTAAGATGAATCCACGAGGATATCCATCCAGGACCTATGATCCAGGACCACAGCCACGACTCAAGATCCAGGGCTCGCGATCCAGGACAGAGGAGCGCAGGATCATCCATGACTCCGGATCCCGGCGTATATAGACACCAAAAAGAAAGACATTTGGGGAAGCTGGGTTAATCGGAACATGAGAGTACACAGGTATAGACAGAGAGAAGGAAGAAGTAAGATGTCCCCCGACAAACTAAGCCTATATCAGCAAAACTAGGGGCTGAATGTAATCAGCCCTAACTATAAGCTTTATCAAAAAGGAAGGTCTTAAGCGCACTCTTAAAAACGGATAGGGTGTCTGCCGCCCGAACACAAACTGGAAGCTGATTCCACAAATGTGGAGCTTGATAAGAAAAGGCTCTGGCTCCCATTGTACTTTTAGAGACTCTAGGAACAACCAACAACCCTGCATTCTTGGAACGTAATGCCCTAGTAGGACAGTAGGGTATAATGAGTTCTTTAAGGTAAGATGGCGCCTGCCCATTAAGGGCTTTGTAGGCGAGAAGAATAATTTTAAATTCTATCCTGTGTTCTATAGGGAGCCAGTGTAAGGCAGCCAGAACAGGAGTAATGTGGTCCCTTTTCCTAACTCTGGTTAGTACACGAGCTGCAGCATTTTGAATCAGCTGAAGCGACTTGACTGACTTCTTGGTACACCCTGATAATAAAGAGTTACAATAATCCAGCCTTGAAGTAACAAATGCATGGACTAGTTTCTCTGCATCGTTTTGAGGCAAGATATGCCTGAATTTTGCAATGTTACGTAGATGGAAGTAGGCGGTCCTTGAAATTGATTTTATGTGGGCGTTAAAGGATAAATCCTGATCAAATATAACACCAAGATTCCTTACAGTCTCACTGGAGGCCAAATTAATGCCATCCATAGTTAGTATATCCTTAGATAATTTGTTTCGTAGATTCTTCGGGCCAAGTACAATAACTTCAGTTTTGGTCGTGTTTAACATCAAAAAGTTTAAGGTCATCCACGTTTTTAAGTCCTTAAGGCAGTCTTGAATTTTATTTAGATGATTAATTTCATCAGGCTTGATTGATAAATATAGTTGAGTATCATCCGCATAACAATGAAAATGTACAGAATGATTCCTTATAATATTGCCTAACGGAAGCATATATAATGTGAACAAAATAGGTCCGAGCACTGAGCCCTGTGGCACTCCATGGCTAACTTTGGTTTGCGTGGAAGATTCATCATTGACACGTACAAACTGAGAGCGTTCAGATAGATAGGACCTAAACCAGTCTAAAGCAGTTCCCTGTATGCCAACTAAGTGCTCTAGTCTTTGCAATAAGATATCATGGTCGATAGTATCAAATGCAGCACTGAGATCGAGCAAAACAAGAATAGAGACACGTCCCTTGTCAGAGGCTATTAGAATGTCATTTGTGACTTTAACCAGAGCTGTCTCTGTGCTATGATGTGTTCTAAAGCCAGACTGAAAATCTTCAAATAAATCATTGTTTTTTAAGTAATCACACAGCTGTTTTGCAACCGCTTTCTCAAGAATTTTTGAGAGGAACGGAAGATTAGAAATAGGTCTATAATTGGCTAAAACCTCTGGATCGAGGTTGTGCTTTTTAAGAAGCGGTTTTATCACTGCTACTTTGAATGATTGTGGAACATAGCCTGATAATAAAGACATATTCATAATATTTAATAAATAAGTGCTAATTAATGGAGAAACTTCCTTCAACAGCTTAGTTGGAATTGGGTCTAACATACACGTTGATGGTTTAGAAGAGAGAATCATTTAATTGAATTGTTCAAGGTTTATGGCTGAAAAGCATTCTAGTTTACTATCTAGTGTAATATTAGAACTTACGTTTCCGGGAGCTGTTGATAACACTATACTGGTCAAAGGCAAGAGGTCATTAATTTTGTTTCTAAGAGTAACAATTTTATCGTTAAAAAAGCACATAAAATCATTACTACTGAGTGCTATGGGAATAGAAGGCTCAATCGAGCTGTGGCTTTCTGTCAGCCTGGCTACAGTGCTGAAAAGAAATCTTGCATTATTCTTATTCTCATCTATTAATGAAGAGTAGTAGGCTGCTCTCGCTTTACGCAGTGCTTTCTTATATTCATTGAGAGTAATATGTCAAATTAAACGAGATTCTTCAAGTTTAGTGGAACGCCATATCCTTTCAAGTTGTCTCGACTTTTGCTTTATTTTGCGGGTTTCGGCATTATGCCATGGAGCTAATCTATGTTGTTTTATTTTCTTCTTTTTCAAAGGAGCAACAGAGTCTAATTTTATTCGCAGCGCATCTGTAGCACTATCAACAACATGATCAATTTGGGGTGGTGTACATTTTGTATAAGTTTCCTCCCTTACATGCAGACATGCTATCGAGTTAAGTATTGGTGGAATCTCTTCCTTAAATTTGGCTATAGCACTAACAGATAGGTTTCTGCTGCAGGAGCTTTTGACTAATGCTTTGTAGTCTCGTAACAGTACTTCAAAAGTTACTAAGAAATGGTCGGATAAAGCAGGATTATGCGGTTCAACTAACAGTTGCTCAATTTCAATAACATAAGTCAGAACAAGGTCGAGAGTGTGATTATAGCAGTGGGTTGGTTTATTTACACTCTGACAAAAACCAACAGAATCTAATATAGAGTTAAATGCAACAGTAAGGCTATTTTTTTCATCGTCAACATGAATATTAAAGTCACCTACGATAATTACTTTATCTGTTTTAAGTACCAAAGTTGATAAAAACTCAGAGAATTCAGATAAGAATTCTGAATAAGGACCTGGTGCACGGTACACTGTAACAAATAAGATTGGCTGCAAAGTTTTCCAGGTCGGATGCGTAAGACTAAAAACGAGACTTTCAAAGGAGGTATAATTTAATTTTGGTTTAGTATTGATAAGTAAACTTGAGTCAAAGATTGCTGCAACTCCACCTCCTCGGCCCGTGCCTCGGGCAATATGAGTATTGATATGGCTGGGTGGAGTGGCCTCATTTATACTGACATATTCTTCATGTCTCAACCAAGTTTCAGTGAGACAGCATATATCAATATTATAATCTGATATTAAATCCTTTACCAATATTGCTTTAGATGCTAGAGATCTTATGTTTAAGAGACCACATTTCATATTCCTGTTTTGTTGCACTGTAGTAGTTGTTACATTTACTTTTATTAGGTTATTATGTATGACACCTCTATTAGGTTTTACCTTAACTTGTCCTTGGGTAGACACACACACCGCTAATATTGGGTATTTTATTGGGTTCGGGATTCCTATGGATGACTGCCTAGGAGAGAGCGCAGAGAAGCGTGTAAGACTGCGACTCCGCCTCCTGGTCTCAACTCCAGTTTGTCATGGATTAAGTCCACAAAGCCCTGAAATGTTTGCCGAAATGAGATCTGCACCTTCCAAAGTAGGATGAATGCCGTCTCTCTTAATCAGACCAGGTTTTCCCCAGAAGGCTGTCCAATTATTTACGAAGCC
Source organism: Gymnodraco acuticeps (assembly GCF_902827175.1). Taxonomy (NCBI): domain Eukaryota; kingdom Metazoa; phylum Chordata; class Actinopteri; order Perciformes; family Bathydraconidae; genus Gymnodraco; species Gymnodraco acuticeps. The sequence continues at coordinate 368,085 of NW_022991995.1, read as the reverse complement.
CACATTGTTTGCTGGGCACCACCAAGACAACCAGCGCTGAAATGATGACATACATGTCATCATTGATCAGATTGGGGAGGGGACCAGAGAAGATTACGGTGTCCGACATTGTTTTAGCATAACTACACACCGACTCCACATTAAGTTTGGTGCATTCTGATTGGCGTATACGAACATCATTACCACCGACGTGAATAACAATCCTACTGTATTTACGTTTATTTTTAGCCAGCAGTTTAAGATGTGCCTCAACGTCGCCCGCTCTGGCCCCCGGAATGCATGTGACTGTGGAGGCTTCGGTCTCTAATTTCACGTGTCTCATAATAGAGCTACCAATAACCAGAGTTGGCTTCTCAGCGGGTGTCTCGCTGAGTGGGGAAAATCTGTTAGATACGTGAACGGGTTGGTGGGGACCTGCGGGTTTCACGTTATGCCTCTTCTGAACAGTCACCCAATCTCCCTGCTGCTCGGGAGTTGCCGGGGGACGGCTAATAGGAGCTACCTTTTGCCGGTCCGCACCGGCTAACATGGGCTTTACTGTAGCTGAGTTACTTTCTAAAATGCGGAGCCGGGCTTCTATGGCTATGATTCCCGCCTCCAGCCTAACAACTATACTACATTTAACACATGTTTAATGAACTTTTAAACATCTTACAACTGGTTTCCTCTCTGTGCCCTTTTCTTTAGTGCAGCCATCTGCTATGAGTTAGAGAGAGACAAGAAGTGGGGCTGCAGGCTGACATGCTTAACTAACAATAATGCTTAATTTATTATATCAAACCAATGCCTGTCTATCTAGCATAAAATCCCAATAAATTGCTAGCAACTGCAAAACACCAGTGCTAGCTAATGTTTTGCAAACTATTAAAAGTGAGGCTATTACAGTAGACCTAACGTTAGACTAGTAGCCTCACTTCTAATATTTTGCTAAACATTTGCTAAATACTTGTTGATTAGCTAATGAGCTTCACATATCAACCTGAAAAACTGCGAGGCTCCACTCGCAGCCCCCCCCTCCGCACCACAGTTACTCCGCTGCGAGACGCTGCACGCACCCCCAACTCTGACTGACTTCCCGCGTCCCTGTGTAACTGGGAAGCTGATAGAATTGGATCAATAGATTGTGCTGTTTTTGCAACTTCAGCATAGGGGATTGGGATGTTTATTGAACTTCGGCTTTCAACTGATTTACCTTCGAAACACATGTATGGCTCTGCCGCTCAGCGCTGCTGCTTGCCTCTGTCTGTGTCTGCGTTCTTCGCACCTGCCTGTAATCTGAGAAGGTCCCGCCTCTCTTCAGTGTTGATGGCTATCTATGGCTGGCTCCCGCACGGAAAATCTTCAGTGTTGATTGACACTTCAGTAATAGCCTATCAGATAGCGCTGTGGGCGGGATATTGCTCGTGTACAGAGAGTGGTGACTGCAGCCAGAGAAACGGCCGCATCAGACCCAAAGTGTTATCAGCAATTTTATTAAAAAAAGGCCGATACCGATAATCGGTCAAATGCGGAATATCGGCCCCGATAATCGGCCAGGCCGATAATCGGTCAACCCCTAGTTGTAATCCATATTATAGCAAGAACGACTCAACTCAGTAAAGAGAAGCGACCGTCCATCATCACTTTAAGAAATGAAGGCCAGTCGATCCGGAACATTTCAAGAACTTTGAATGTATCCTCAAGTGCAGTCGCAAAAACCATGGAACGCTATGATGAGACTGGCTCTCATGAGGACCCCCCCGGGAAAGGAAGAGCAAGAGTTACCTCTGCTGCAGAGGATAAACACATCAGAGTTACCAGCCTCAGAAACCGCAAATTAAAGCACCTCAGATTAGAGCCCACATAAATGATCACAGAGCTCAAGTAGCAGACAATCTCAACATCCACTGTTCAGAGGAGACTGCGTGAATCAGGCCTTCAAGGTCCAATTGCTGCAAAGATCCACTACTGAGGATGAACAACAACAAGAAGAGAATTGTTTGGGCCAAGAAACACAAGGATTGGACATTAGACAGTGGAAATCTGTACTTTGGTCTGATGGGTCCAAATGAGAGATTTTTGGTTCCAACCTCCGTGTCTTTGTGAGACGCAGAGAAGGTGAGCGGATGGTTTCTGAATGAGTGGTTCCCACCGTGAAGCATGGAGGAGGGGGTGAGATGGTGGGGGGGGGGGGGGGGGCTTTACTGGTGTTACTGTTGGTGATTTATTCAGAGTTCAAGGCACCCGTAACCAGCATGGCTACCACAGCATTCTGCAGTAGCCAGCAAAATATAAATCATATTCTGGATTTGTTAACACTTTTTTGTTCACTAGATAATTCTAGTTAAAGGTGGGGTATGTAAGTTTGAGAAACCGGCTCGAGATATACTTGTTGTTATATTCCATGGAATGCTCTTAACATCCCGATAGCAATGAATATCTTAAGTGCTTTGACAAAATGTCCATAAACAAATTTCATCTGTGGAAGCCGTAGTACTGTAAAAAGCATGACCAATCATCTGAGCCGGCTAAAGTAATGGCCTACCTGCCTGTCAGCCTTCCATCTGTGCACAAACTTATCTCGTGCCCTCATTGGTCTTTTATAGTTTTGATGTCTTCAGTATAAATCTAGAAAGTAGAACCAATTTAAATAAATAAAACACTTTGAAAGAGAAGATGTGTCCAAAGTTTTGACTGCGACTAATACTAGTGTATATCTCTCTCAAAATATATATATTCTGTGTGTATATATATATATATATATATATACACAGAATATATTATAAATACATGTTGGCAATAATTGATTGATGAGATTTTCCATTCATTGATATTAATGTTTTAATTACTTAATGACTTTTGTACTAGTTCCCCTATTCTTTATCAAGTAACATTTTAGATGTGTTTAATTGATTATTGAACATATTTAAATACATATTTATTAGGGATGCTCCGATCGCCAATTTTGGGGCCGATCGCCAATCGCCGGAATCAGCATCGGCCGATACCGATCGCCGATCTGATCGAGTGGGCGGGGCCTATGGGGATCTTCCATTTAAAGTGATGTTTAAAACTCAGTTAATGCTCATTCACTGGCGCTTCCACAAACAACAACCAACATAATTATTACATTCAAATGAAGTACATTATTCAAGTTTACATTAACTGTGGATAATAACACGGGAGAAATGAGCAGAAGCTCTCTCTCTCTCTCTCTCTCTCTCTCTCTCTCTCTCTCTCTCTCTCCTGACAGCATCTCATGCAGCTCACTGATCCAGTAATGAGTGACCCGACAGTGAAGAATCAACATATGTATAACTAGTTTAGCTTTTTCCAGAGGTAGATAAAATAGCTAAGTGTGTTAAGTCTAACTCTTAGTGTGTGGTTCGCTCCGCTCACCGGTCCATCACAGCGGGTGGAGCTGCAGGATTTCTGCTTCACACGTTGCATACCGCTCTTTTATTGTCCTTTTTGGACACCTTAACATACTGCCAGACTGGTGAAGCCATTTTGGCGGGCTTGTTTTGCCGCGCACAGAGAAAAGTGTCATGTATTTTACGTCATCATTTTACGTCATGCGATCGGCTCTCGCGATCGGCATTTTTAGAGAGCCCGATCGATCGGTAGAGAGTGAGTATCGGCCGATATCGATCGGTGGCCGATCGATCGGAGCATCCCTAATATTTATTCATTGATTTCTTTATGAATTATTCTCCCGCAATTTGAATTAATCCAAAGTATTTGTTTTTATTTGCTTTTACACATTTAAAAATAAAAGGTGAATAAAGAAGCACATTGAAACTAAAGTATCAATGTATGTCACATTTAACCAACTACAGTGGAGTGCACCAGCTGGGCGTAAACTGGGCGTAACTCTATGTCCGTCGTAGAACCGAAGGTTAAGACCAAACTAAAGTTATGACTAGTGCACCACTTAGACTCAAGCCCTGTATGCGTTGCGCCCGGGTGTAACTTTTACGCCAAGTATGGAGCAGGCGTGAATCGGAAAGACAGACTAGTATCCATAGTAATGTAAAACAGGCAAGAAGGATAATAACGATGGCAGGGCGTCTTATTTACATGTTTAACAATGCGAGGGCATTAAGAAGAGAAAGAGTCGTCCGTGATCGAACAAATCAACTGGACATCTATTCAGTGAACTGATAGATAGGTTTCGTTTCGGCAGACAAGCCCTTTTTGATTTAATCGAGGAGATCTCCCCTCAACTCCAGCACGGATCAGACCAAAACGCTGCGCTCTCCCCAACCTTGCAGGTGCTGATTGCGCTCAGATTCTACGCGAACGGGGCCTTTCAAAATACTGTGGGAGACATGATTAATGTTCATCGCACAACTGCATGTCGGGCTATAAGACAAGTTTCATTGGCCCTCCAGCACCGCCTTAGGAACTATATTCACCTACCCACACAAGAAGTAGCAGCGAAATCCAGACAAGATCTTTTGTTAAAATCAGGTATACCTGGTATTGTCGGATGCATCAACGGTACTCATGTTCGCATTCAGGCCCCCTCTGAACATGAGTATGTGTATGTTAATAGAAAGGGTTACCATTCTATAAATGTTCAAATTGTGTGCAACTCGGACATGGGCCTTGTTGCAAGATGGCCTGGGTCGACACATGATGCTCGCATCCTGAGAGAGAGCGCCCTTCAACGGGAATTTGAGGCAGGGAGAGTGAATGGTCTTCTTCTCGGAGACAGTGGATACCCTCTGAAGCGCTGGCTAATGACACCTGTCATCGCAGAGAGAACTGCACAAGAGCGCCGCTATAACGACAAGCATACACAAAGGAGGAACATTGTAGAGCGCTGCATTGGAGTGCTCAAACGTAGGTTAGTAAGTCATTTTTATAATATATAGAAGGCCAGCCTTTTAATGTAGATATAGGCTAAATTGTTTTTTGCAGATTTCACTGCCTCCACAGTGAAATGCGAAGGCACCCTGAGCGCGTCTGCGTGATCATTGCTGCCACTGCGGTGCTGCACAACATCTGTGTGAAAAAGAGAATCCCCCTTGAAGGAGAATTGGTACTGGAGGCGGATGAGAACCCTGTGGCTCCTGCTGGCATCCGTGAAGATATCGGTGGACGACTTACCCGCAATCATATAATAAACAACCTATAGACCTATATATTTGTAATATTAACGCTGTTTTTTTTGCAATTGCATTTCAATAAGCTCCCTTTGTGACCACATATTTTCATTAGGCCTATTTTATTCAAAGAACGCAAGAACATTAAATAACAACATTTTGGAGAACTATTAACATGAAATTGAGATAAAAAACAAGTACAATATATTTCAATTAATGTTCTAATCTCTCCATCAGTAAAATAGTTTTTTCTCTTCTTTCCGTTATCCATATTCTTTATTCAATTATTAGCTTGCTCTGATTGGCTGTTTGAAGAAGGTCCAGGCTCCGGAGATGTGGATGTCAGGGATGTGACCTTCCAGTTGTTACATTTAAGTTTAGATTGACTGTATTTAGTTTTCTTCTGCGCTGGTTTTTCTGAGATGTTTGCAAGTGTATATATTATTTCTATCTCTAGGTTAACGGCTGACACACACAGAACAACGTAACAAATAAAGTAAACAACGTAACAAATAAACAAATCTAAGCTTTTTTATTGGTTGTAATTTACATGGATACATTAGAATGGTGTGACAATGTCCTATTTGATTGGGTTGAAATGTAGGCCAACATATTCTTCCTGTTATGTCTGCCTGCTGTATTTTACCTTATGCAAAGTGACCTGCTCCATCGAAATCAGTCGCGTTGACCCGAAGACACATTTTGATTCCTAGCTTTCTAATGATATCAGGATTGTTTTTGTAGGCTACTCCAAATATTAAGCAAAATATGTCACATTATATAATGACTGTTACAGAGTCATCATTTTGAGAAAAAGGCCTTTAAAGTGTTCTCTTCTCTGGAATCCATCGATCTGATTGATTATTAGCGGAGGAAATGATCATAATACTACGGAGGGAAGATATTTTCATTTGGATTACTGCACTCACGAGAAACACCGGCTGTTGTTATGCCTGTTGTGACGTTAAGTTACTCCGTTCTCCGCTTGTAATTAAGCCGAAGCTTCAAAGTTGTATTTATCATCTGAATTTGCTGAAACAAGTTTAATATTCTGAAAGCCAAGACTTTGTTTCTTTGAAATCAGATGAAAACAAACTGTAACGGACCCTGCCGTGTTATCTATGATTATATGCCTTACATTCATAATTTCAGCGGGAGGGAGGGGGAGCGGCGGAAGATCAGAGTGGCCAGTGAGAGGCGAGCTGTAGTCGTCCCTTTAAAACCTTCAAACATGCCTGTAGCTAGTGAGATTGAATATAACAATACAAAATAACAAAATATACACAGCTAGATCAGATCGCGTTTTAGATGCGACTTTAGAGTAGAGGGGATTTGTACAGTTTTCCGCGGCATCTGCTGCTGCGAAAATGTGGGGCAGGGCTGAAAAGTGGGGGGGGCAATGGAGACACTGGGAACAGAAGGTGAGGGGGTCAGAGCTACCAGGAAGGGAGTGGAGCCTGATGGAGACACTGGGAACAGAAGGTGAGGGGGTGTTAACTGTGATGGTTATTCTCGCGTCCAGGAAAGAGAAGCTTAAAAAGGAGACTAAATGGAGTCTCTGAGATGTTTTCAAATTGGTACTTTAATTAATAAAAAGCGTGGTAAAGTCACAAACAGGATATTGTCCGACAGAAAAGCAGCTGTCTCTGGCCCTCGCTAGCAGAGAAAAGAGGCCGAACCGCTCAGGTGCTGCTCTTATATAGCTTTTGCAGGCTCCTCCCTGCGGGCCGGCCCTCCACATCTTAATGTCCGTTGTTACGTTTAAACAGAGGATTCAGGCATTGTACATTCAATACATACTTAAACACGCCTCTTCTCCTCATATTGTCTTTCATCACTTTTCCTTTAACACATTCTAAACGTTGTAGTTAATATTCTAAAAAATACAGAAAATATTTCACAGCTGGTTTGGTTTCTGGTCATTCCGGAAGTTGTCACATCTTACCCACGTCTGTAAACAATAACTTTATTCAAATAAACTATACCTTCATTTAATATTCAGCAATAATAATACGTCTATAGTTGCAGTGTTAAAATCAGTAGGTTTCGGTGTGCATCACTCCATGTCATTGCGCTACTAAATTAACCTCTATAAGAAATGGTAAACTAGCCACATGCTAACCGGAGATGAAGGATTTTCAGAATAAAAGCTTAACTGGTTGTGCACAATAATTTTCTGGTTTTTCAGTATAAAACAGCATTTAAACTGAAGGTACATTTAAGGTACATTATGCCATCAAAACATTGATTTTAATTTCTAACAGGGGTCAGAGAGGCAGGAAGGCCATTCTTAAGTATTTGAGTGAAACAGGATTGATTGGAAGAATTTAAAACAACGTAAACAACACAATGGTATAATTCCACAAGAGGTGATTGGATGATATGGTGATACACTCTCTTGTACAGTAGGTGGCGGTATGCACCTTAAAGCTGTTTGCAATCCGCGAAAAACCGAGAGAAGAACAAGAAGACGGAAAAAGTAGAAGAAGAAGAAGAATCCACCTGGATCCACGTGGCGTCTCCTCGCTACGGTTCTCTCTCTCTCTCTGTGTTCCTGAGAAAGTGTGTGTGAGCTCCAGCTCTACTGATCCATCATCTGTGTGTTTGGATAAACCTCTGAATGGACTGTGTGCTCTTTTTTCTGGAGCGTTTACCTCGGACTATAGGAGCTAGCTTAGCATGCTAGCTGGAAACACGTTAGCAACACTAGTCAGATTGAGAGTTTGATGCAGAGAGAAACGGTGTGTTTAACGGAGTCTGCAGGGAAAGGTGATCTAGGAAACATGAGTAAAGTCCAAATGCTGCTGTCGTTGAAGAAGCAGCGACTCACTGCTGCTAATGAAGAGATATTTGCTCTGTTTGAACAAACAATAGCAGAGCTCGAGGAGGAGCTGTTTCTTTCCAAAGAGGAGAACAAGAGACTCCAGAAGCTACTGGACGCTGTTTCACAGCCTCAGCTTCGGATACACAGAGCAGGTATGTTCCCTGTACCCTTAATTAACACTTTACACTCTTCAGTAGCACTTTATTATCACATTAATAACACTTTAGACCCTTTATCAGCACTTGCTGCAGGTAGTAGATCCTGAAGTAAAAGTACAAACACCACACAGTGAAAATACTCCATTACAAGTTAAAGTACTGCATTCATATGTTATTTAAGTAAAAGTATGTAAGTATTATTAGACACATGTACTTTATTATAATAATTCATATGTATTACGGAAGAGCAAACCTACCAAAAATAAATATATTTATAAAGATACATTGAATAATATGCCATTTAATGTACTGATTTAAATATGACCAGTGGTGTAGTGGGGATTTTTTTACTGGGGGGACGCTATTTTAATAGGTCATCCCAGAGCCATATAATAGAAGAGTTACGACAACGGAAGTCCAAAAACGGTTATCGTCACGTGGTTCATGTAGACGAGGATTGTTCCCCGGAAGTTCATGGCGGGCAATGTGAATGCATTGATAACAGGAGATAGAACTACGATTTTTGGTCATTATTAGTGAATAAAGGTTTTGATTTGCAAAATGTATACAACAAATCGATATGTGTATGTATTTACATCAATATGTTTTTAAAAATAAAATAGAATTTGCTAATATTAAGTGATAATATTAGGATTAGTGTGAACAACTAGTTTACATGTTAGGCTAACAGTGCCTTGGTTAAAGAGCCTGTTGCTGTTTATTTATAGCTTTGAATTCTTTCAAACCAATATTATCTTCTTAAACTTGTATGGTAGTCAGGAGCATCACTTTCTAATGTTTATTGATATATTTAGAGGGAGGGGATCTAAAGTAATGCTTTAAAATTCAGATTAGATTAATGTCTACCATTTTCTTAAATTCATGGTAGTTTCAGTAACCATGGTAATTGAGGACACAAGTTATCTAAATGACTAATGTCATCTTTATGGCTTTCAGAAAGGACAGGAGACCGACAGCTGACTATCAAAGGACTAGCAGCAGCAGCATGATGATGATGATGTTAAATGTGTTGTTTTAGGAACATCCATTGCAAATACATGGAATTCAATAAACATTGAATAGCATATCATGCAGTTTGTCTGTGCCTTTTCCTCCTTGTTGTCCTGGTGTGCTGTGCTGCCTCCTAGTCGCCACCATGGTTTGCTGTGCTGCCTCCTAGTCGCCACCATGGTTTGCTGTGCTGCCTCCTAGTCGCCACCATGGTTTGCTGTGCTGCCTGGGGATGCTCCAATCGCTCAGAGAAAGGAGTACGAATGTACAGCTTCCCCACTGACACAGAGCGGAGGAAGCAGGAGTAATTTCACGATCAACAGCAAAAAAATATGTGATTTATATACAAACACTGCATTTGCACTTTTTCACAAAACGAAAACCACACCATTGGGAAAGCTTAATGTTTTGTTTAATACAAAAAAACAGGGAAAGGCTTGAAAAACACTGAGAGTTGAGACTCAGGGTGCAGGGTGAGGGTCTCAGTGCAGGTATTCAGGCTCCATTGAATCCCCCTCTGGTTCTTGTGCTGAAAGAGGGATAAACAGACAGGAGAAAGGGTTATACACACCTATATAGCACACCTATTGGATGGAAATTGCCTTGGGGAGATAAGGTGTGGTCTTTGTTCCCAACTGAAGTTATGGAACTTTATTATTTGTGAGTTTAACAAAGTATGACAAATGGCATCAGTAACAGATGTGATATGAATTTCTATAAAGTTGTCTCACATTCTTGGTCATATTGTATATACAGTATGTAAAGAGTATAACATGTCCAGTAAGTATAAAGTGTTTCCTAATACTGTGTATTCAACCACTATGGAATATGTATGTGGGCAGACAAAACTGAGTTGTTCTGTGTGTGAAGTAACCTCAAGTCACTCCGCAGGCATATTTTGATGCAGACCAGTTTGTCAAGACAAAAAAGGGCAAGACTAGGCTGAGAGCAGAGGCTATACCCACCATCTTCGTGCATCGCCCTGTGGTCAAAAAGAGAAGGGCCCCTGCACCACGATTCACCCCGGGACCTGTATCTACAAAGCCCATAGCTCATGATCACAGTGATAGTGTGAAAGGTGACACAGGTATAATAAGTATGAACTCTTAGTAACAAAAGTAATATTTCTTATTTTTAAGTGGTATAATATTTTAAATGTTTGAACATTTACAGTGCCATGTCTTCTACTTACATTAGTCTCAAAGATTGAGGGAAGAAGGGAAGGGATCACTGCCCTCCACCTGCCAGAGGAGTGCAAACAACAAAAACAAGCAAGGTGTCCCGTCATGTACCTGGAAGTTTGGGTTGGCAAAATGGAGTAAGAGAGGGACTTGAAAAACCTTGGTGGCTGTCTACTCATGTTGTTACAGTTGTCTTGGTTACAGCTCTCAAGTTTTTTTTTGTGCCATTTCCACATCTTTAGAAAATATGAAAAAATTGAAGTGAAATCAACCTCTTCTCTGGAGAACAAACTTTGATTTCTCTGTCTTGTGAGTTTGCAGTTTTGCAGTTTTGCTCCTCCACCTGTAACATCACTGCCTCTCCACCTGCCATACAGTAGGTTACTAACAAGATTACTTATATAATACAGTGATAGAATACATGTTTAGTATGCTTACTTATATAAAACAGTAGTATTAAACGTACCTTGTGTTTTCACACTCACTCAAGTCCCTCTCCCTTTGCCATCAATCCAAAATCAGCTGAGCTGCAACATTATACAGGCAGGTAATAATCAACATAATCACAAGGACACAATATGGCTCTGCTAAAAACACTCACTCTTACACGCACCAAAGTTATATTTATCTAATATTTAACTCCCTCCACCCCCGCATACAATCCCGTTTAGAAGCCCCTCTTCTCTAATTCAACAACGTTGGACCAAATAGACATTAAGAGAACGGAATTTACAATTAAAAGGCTGTTCAACGTCTGTTGCTAACTTGCTTCCGTATCCTAGCTTGATCTGTTATCTGTAAACGTTCCCTAAATCTACTGATTTAGGGATAATCCACTGACATCCTTTAATACACATGTTCATTTGAATCAGATGTACTGATAATATCCGCAATATAAATCTTTAAACTTCTTCTTACCTTTAAAAGTCCGTCACGAACGGTTATTATGCTGCAACTCTACAGCTCTGCTAGCCTTGGCGCTAACTTCCAGGGAACGATTGAGAGGCTCCACGATCCGCCATTGCTGTAAAAAAGTGGTCCATTGGAGTGAACGGAGATGTCATAACTCTTCTATTATACGGCTCTGGGTCATCCCAAACAATGCCACACAAGTGCGCACGCGCGCAGTGCACTCACAAAACGGGCAGACAGGTCCACAGAAACTACCGGTATGCTAGTCCTACTTTAGTTACTGTACTTCAAAAAGCATACGGCGCTGCGCTCAACACACACATAGACTCAAAACCATGGATACACTGGCACATAAATTACAACAATTTATAGGCCTAAATTGCATAAACTACAACTAAGCAGACAGCGCTGCTTCTCTCTATCTCCACTTTCAAAATCTATTTAAAACTCATAACAAACAAACTAAATTCCCAAAGTTGTCCTGAAATTAACTTATTAAATAAACGAAACGAAAAATATAGCCTACTTATGCCAACAACATTGAATCTGGATTTGAAATTATTCTGATAAGGCCTAGCCACACACACACACACACACACACACACACACACACACACACACACACAGACCTTGCGTTTTGAAGACTGGTCAATCCGAAATGGATGAACAGCAGCCCAGTTTCCCAGCTTTGCAGTCTATCCACAGGTTGCCTGTTGTTTCCTCTGCCACATGTCCTCCGTCCATACCTCTGGGAAAGGTGAGCTTGAGCTAGCCAGGGGAACGTTGCTAGCGCAGCTAACGTGCACGCTAGCTAGCATTATCCACGTCTTTAGGCGGCTCTTCTGATGATGTAGTACTAGTAGCAGCTTCACTTGTAGCTTCGGTGCTGCTAGCTTCTTTCTTCTTGTGAATTATATTCTTTTTAGAAAAGTCAAGTAAAACAACATTTTCCTTCCATGATAGAGCTTTTTCGTTAGCGTTCTTGAGGGAAAGAGCTGCCGCAAAATCGGCGGGCGGTGAGCTGGGGGAGTGTCACTGACACACCCCCAGCTCGCTGCGGGGTCACCAGCGTGATGACGAATCATCATTTTTGAAGGAAATCGTTTTTATTTTTTAATATAGGCCATTACTGTGAAATGTATTATGTTTTTGTCATTATTACAACAAATACACACTTGCAACTGATAAGACTGGCAATGATTTTATATTTATTAGACTATTAAAAAAAAGATCATGCTTCAAATAAGTGGGGGTACGGCGTACCCCCGCGTCCAACGCCCACTACACCACTGGATATGACCCATGTATGTGGGCACTAGTTGGTTAAATGTGACATACTTTAGTTTTGATGTTCTTTTTAATTCACCTTTTCTTTTTAAATGTGTAAAAACAAATACTTTGGATTAATTCAAATTGCGGGAGAATAATTCATAAAGAAATCAATAAATAAATATTAGGGAAGCTCCGATCGATCGGCCACCGGACGATACTCACTCTCTACCGATCGATCGGGCTCTCAGAGGAGAGAGAGGGGAGGAAGGGGGAGAGAGAGGGGGGGAGGAAGGGGGAGAGAGAGAGAGCGCTTCCGCTCATCTCTCCCGTGTTATTATCCACAGTTAATGTAAACCTGAATACTGTACTTCATTTGAATGTAATAATTATGTTGGTTGTTGTTTGTGGAAGCTCCAGTGAATGAGCCCCATTAACTGAGTTTTAAACCTCACTTTAAATGGAAGATCCCCATAGGCCCCGCCCACTCGATCGGATCGGCGATCGGTATCGGCCGATGCTGATTCCAGCGATTGGCGATCGGCCCCAAAATTGGCGATCGGAGCATCCCTAATAAATATGTTCAATAATCAATTAAATCTACATCTAATCTAAAATGTTACTTGATAAAGAATAGGGGAACTAGTACAAAGGTAATTAACACATTAATATAAATGAATGTAAAATCTCATCAATCAATTATTGCCAACATGTATTTATAATATATTCTGTATATATATATATACACAGAATATATATATTTTTGAGAGAGATATACACTAGTATTAGATGCAGTCAAAAGTTTGGACACATCTTCTCTTTCAAAGTTTTTATTTAAATTGGTTCTACTTTCTAGATTTATACTGAAGACATCAAAACTATAAAATAACACATTAAAGGTGGGGTAGGTAATTTTGAAGAAACCAGCTCGAGTGCGCTAGAATTTGAAAATACACAACCGGAAAAATCTGCCACTTCCACACAGAGCCCCTCCTCCAACACACAGGAATGCGCACATGACCAATGAGGGCACGAGATAAGTTTGTGCACAGATGGAAGGCTGACAGGCAGGTAGGCCATCCAGTTACTTTAGCCGGCTTAGATGATTGGTCGTGCTTTTTACAGTACTACGACTTCCACAGATGACATGTTTTTATGGATTTTTTTTGTCAAAGCACTTAAGATATTCATTGCTATCGGGATGTTAAGAGCATTCCATGGAATATAACAAAAAGTGTATCTCGAGCCGGTTTCTCAAACTTACCTACCCCACCTTTAACTGGAATTATCTAGTTAACAAAAAAGTGTTAACAAATCCAGAATATGATTTATATTTTGCTGGCTACTGCAGAATGCTGTGGTAGCCATGCTGGTTAAGGGTGCCTTTGAATTTTGAATAAATCACCAACAGTGACACCAGTAAAGCCCCCCCCCCACCATCTCACCCCCTCCTCCATGCTTCACGGTGGGAACCACTCATGCAGAAACCATCCGCTCACCTTCTCTGCGTCTCACAAAGACACAGAGGTTGGAACCAAAAATCTCTCATTTGGACCCATCAGACCAAAGTATAGATTTCCACTGTCTAATGTCCAATCCTTGTGTTTCTTGGCCCAAACAATTATCTTATTCTTGTTGTTCATCCTCTGTAGTGGATCTTTGCAGCAATTGGACCTTGATGGCCTGATTCACGCAGTCTCCTCTGAACAGTGGATGTTGAGATTGTCTGCTACTTGAGCTCTGTGATCATTTATGTGGGCTCTAATCTGAGGTGCTTTAATTTGCGGTTTCTGAGGCTGGTAACTCTGATGTGTTTATCCTCTGAGCAGAGGTAACTCTTGCTCTTCCTTTCCCGGGGGGTTCTCATGAGAGCCAGTCTCATCATAGCGTTCCATGTTTTTTGCGACTGCACTTGAGGATACATTCAAAGTTCTTGATATTTTCCGGATCGACTGGCCTTCATTTCTTAAAGTAATGATGCCATTATCATCGCTTCTCTTTACTGAGTTGAGTCGTTCTTGCTATAATATGGATTACAACAGCAGTCAAATAGGGCTTTCCACTGTGCACTAACTCTACCTCTGCACAACACAGCTGATGGTCTCAAACACATTCAGAAGGCAAGTCATTCCACACATTGACTCTTGACAAGGCGCACGTGTTAATTGAAAACCATTCCAGGTGACGACCTCATGAAGCTGACTGAGAGAAGCCAAGAGTGAGCAAAGCTGTCATCAAGGCAAAAGGGGCAACTTTGAAGAATCTAAAATAAAAATCATTTTCTTGATTTTTTTTTTTTTTAACACTTTTTTGTTAACTAGATAATTCCATATGTGTTCTTTCATAGTTGTGATGTCTTCAGTGTTAATCTGCAAAGTAGAAACAAATTAAAATAAACAAAAAACATTGAATGAGAAGGTGTCCAAACTTTTGACTGGTACTGTATATAAAAAACACACATATTTGAACCTTCCAGGAAAATATTGTCCCACTCTTGACTTGACAATCAACATCTGCCCCTCTGTTGTTTCCCCGACTCAGACTGCAAGGAATCTGGATGTGATCCTAGATAACAACCTGTCCTTCACTGCAAACATCGCTGCTACAACCCGCTGCTGCAGATACACGCTTTACAACATCAGGAGGATACGTCCCCAGCTGACCCAGAAAGCGACGCAGGTTCTGGTCCAGGCTCTCGTCATCTCACGCCTAGACTACTGCAACTCCCTCCTGGCTGGTCTACCTGCATGTGCCATCCGACCTCTGCAGCTCATCCAGAATGCAGCGGCTCGTCTGCTCTTCAACCTTCCTAAATTTTCCGACACCACTCCGCTCCCTTCACTGGCTTCCGGTAACTGCTAGAATCCACTTCAAGACACTGGTACTTGCGTACCATGCTGCTCGCTGCACCCTCACTGCGAGGGGGAACCAAGTTCCCATCAGCAAAAACACGTGGGTTTGCTATCCTGGCTCCAAAATGGTGGAATGAGCTCCCCATTGACATCAGGACAGCAGAAAGCCTGCACTTCTTCCGGCGCAGACTGAAAACTCATCTCTTTCGACTCCACTTCGAGCGATAGAATTACTAACAAAGAACTGCTAACAGAGCACTTATATACTAATAAATAACTGGCTTATCTAAAGCCAGTTGAGTAGCACTTGAAATGTTTGGCTCTATGAAACCTGATGTACTTTATGATTCTGTTTTCTTCAAGGTTGTGTCTTCCTGGTCGAATGTACTTATTGTAAGTCGCTTTGGATAAAAGCGTCAGCTAAATGCAATGTAATGTAATGTAATTTAGCAGGTCAGCAGGCAGCCGTCAAATGTTCTGTTAATACTTGCATACTTTTACTTAAATAAGGTTTGAATGCAGGATTTTAATTTGTAACACTATTTTCATTCTATACTGTAGGCGTAGTGTATCTGTGAACGATCCCAAATACAATTCATTGTTTACATTGCAGCTAGTGCTACGCCAGAAGAAAAAACCTTTTACATTTTGAACTGGAAGTGGAAAGGGGCTGGGCTACATGAGGTGACTTGAGCCAACATAAATACACAATAGGTGGGACTAAGAAAGATAATGTGAAAATATAAAAACAAAGGCATTCATTAGGGCTGCAAAATGTCTCCCATTGTAATGGTGATGAGATTTTTAAATGCTAACACTTAACAGTTTGTTCTGACTGTGTTTCCTGTTTCCTGCAGACGTCCAGCAGCTGGTGGTGGTTAAAGAAGAGCCTATCCCTGACCAGCAGGTGTGGAGCACCAGTCTGGACCAGGACGACCCAGAGCCCCTCCCACACATTAAGCAGGAACAGGAGGGAGAGCAGCTTCAGGAGCTGGAGGAGGCTGATATCACCAAGTCCACTTTCACTCCTGACCCTGTGAAGAGTGAAGATGATGAAGAGAAACCTCAGTCCTCTCAGCCTCATCAAAGACAAACTGAACACATGGAAACAGAAGCTGATGGAGAAGACTGTCGAGGACCAGAACCAGCCAGGAACTCAGATCCAGAGAGCAGTTTACAACCAGAAACTGAGGACCACACTGAAGACTCTTCTGAACCTGACACTGAAGACTCTTCTGAACCTGACACTGAAGACTCTTCTGAACCTGACACTGAAGACTCTTCTGCACCTGACACTGAAGACAGTGCTGATTGGAAAGAGACCAGAGAACCTGCCTCAGGCTCAAAATCAATGAAAAATAGACATGAATCTGTCAGTGATCCACAACGTAGTGCTGAAAAGAAACCATTCAGCTGCTCAGTCTGTAAGAAAGCTTTTCCACAATGGAGACATTTAAAGACACACATGAGAATTCACACAGGAGAGAAGTCATTCACCTGCTCAGTCTGTAAGAAAGCTTTTTCACGGAGTGGAAGTTTAAAGACACACATGAGAATCCACACAAGAGAGAAACCATTCACCTGCTCAGTCTGTAAGAAAGCTTTTCCACAGAGTGGATATTTAAAGAGACACATGAGAGTCCACACAGGAGAGAAACCATTCAGCTGCTCAGTCTGTAAGAAAGCTTTTCCACAGAGTGGATATTTAAAGATACACATGAGAATCCACACAGGAGAGGAAAAATAGATCTGCAAAGTTTGTGACAAAAGATTTAAATGGCGTAATCGTTTAAAATGACCAAGTGTGTTGGTAAGGGAATACATTTGTCTATTTTGTATCCTTATGCCGTTACATGTAATACGTTACTCCCTAAGCCTGTTTTCACCCACCTGCAACCGATTCGCTAATAATCACAAATGTTCATTTATTCGACCCCTTGAGACTATTTATTGTTTAATAATCGTTATATCTCCTCAGGACCAAGTTCCCGTGTCCTGCCTTTCACCTGCTGACCACCCACTGCTTATTTAAGGTGGACTCACCTTTACAAGGGACCAGCTAGTCTTAGTGTCTTAATGCTAACGTTTTGTAAAGTGATGCTAGACCAACAACGTGCTGTTGGGCTGTGTGCTCTCTGCAGGACGGTGTCTATACTCAAAGATTGTTGATCAAATGAGAGCTTCATTCTGTTTTTGTTGTCTAAACAACGCCAACAGAGCGATACGTCTTCTTTCCAGCAGATGGCATACATGTTACATCATGCAGTTCAACTGTCATCCACATATTAGAGATTCAAAACAGCAATGTGTGAGATAAGGCTAGTAATTGACTATTTCAACAGAATGTGAAGAGGTTACAGTCTTGAGGCCATGTCCAATATGTTTATGTTTTGTTTGATTAAATCGACTGAAATGAGCATTCAATGACTCATTTATTCTGAATTACTGTCATTACATCATGGGTTTGCATTGCAATATTAGAACGCATAAAACCCAACTTTATTTCTTCCAAGTTGCGGGTGTTCATTGTTTAGAAGTCTGCTGTGTTTCATCCAAGCTTCCACTGCGTGCTCCGATAATGCTGAAAGTATCTGTTGTATGCTTTACCTGCTCCAGTAACACAAGTGTAATTGACTGGACAGAGACAAGAGATAGTGGATGGATCCAGAGGAGAACCAGAAGATAGTCCGCATAGAGGCTTCAGGTTCTGAAAATGATCAGGGATAGAGCCAGAAAAAAACTAGATGTTCTGCACTATTGTATTGTGATGTATTTAATATAAAGTCAAATACCCATAAAGTTAGAAAAGAAAAGAGTCTCACTTAAGGAAAAAGGTTCTGAACCAGTGAGAGTTCTTCATTTGCACATAACATGGTCAAATATTTAAAGTTGTGACCAGATGGTGTCGCCCTAATCCGTTTATCTACTGTCCATTTGTTTTTCTTTATTACAAAAGTTAGCGTCTGAGAGGCCTTTTTGTTTTTGTTGTTTTACCTTACTAAATGGTCTAATGGTCATTGGAGCGAGGGGCGGGGCGAAACTCACGGAAGTGATTTCAAAACAAAAGCCCTCGTTTACTTGGAACGGTGATAATATTATAAACAAGGTGAATTTAGCGATCACAACGAAATTGACCAAGACACATATTGAGCCCAGAAAATGAACATTATTAAGGGCTGTAAATATAATAAGACTTTGTCTAAAATGGACAACATTGTTAAGAGATTTAAACTATACAGCGATTATGCACTGCGGTCACTCAGCCGTCTCTCCACTTTCTCTTTTCAAATCAGCTGCTCTTCACGTGACGGAGAGCCCCAGAACGCGGCTCCGGCACTTCAGATAAGGAGCCGTACACATGCCGCAGTTTGTGCGTGGCTGTGCCTTTAGTTGTAAGCTCAGTGGCGATCTGTTCATCTGTCATACTGATCATACAGTCAATAACTTTGTTGTTATTAGCATCTGGTTAGCTAGCTATGCTATCGAATATAAGAAGCTTTTTCTCCAACCAGTGAGGTAAAGGCACATCTTTATATGATCATTAGTTGTAAAAAAATAAGAGAAAAAAGTTAACAGGTATAACATTATATATGACAGCAAAAAAAGTTGTTAATACAAGAATACAGTTTAAAAGGGAAGTGATTTGTAAAATATCCATAAAGAAAAAAATCTGTTTGCAGTTCTGTTTCATATCGTGTTGAGAGATGTATCCATATAACTCCTAATGTTGCTCTCAAAGTGCACCAGATTGATGCTTTTAACTTCAACATTTAAACCCCCCCACACTTAAATCATGTCCACATGGATAGGAAACTAAATACATTTGCACACATCTTGTGTCCATATCTTTCTGTGTTGGTGGTCATGCCACACCGTGCACGTGCACGTGCACGCGCGAGTCATGGTAAGATATCTGGATTCAGAGGTTGCTTTTTTTTTTTTTTTTTTTTTTTTGAAAGAAAGGCCAAATTAATGGGCTGTGATTTTAGTTTTTTTAAGCAGAGGTCAATCATTTGTACGGCCCTCAGAGGATGTTCAAAAAATTGAAATGGCCCCTGAGAGGAAAAAGGTTCCCCACCCCTGATCTAATTGAAAGAAAACTTCCAAAAAATACATTAAATGGTGTTCGTTTTATTACCATGTCTGAATGTATCTATAGATTTAAAGCTAATCTGCATTTAAACATTTCAGGGGAAAATACTGACTTGACGTAAGTAACTATCTGGGGAAGTTGTGAGGTGATATGTTTTGTTTGTTTTTAGTTGTATCCTTTTAACCTGCAATGCCTTGGTAACTGCATGCAAATTAGCCCATTTTAATTAAGATAATAAATTAGACAGTACTTTATAGTGTACTAGTTAACGCCTAATTTGCATATCAATATGATAATTGTGATGACGTTATTAGATACAAATTTTACTATATTCATCTTTCGTGTCTACCCTTAAGTAAAGGACATTAGCCTGTATGCCCATGATAAATTGCCTTAGCTAAACCTTGAGCTAACTTATCAATTAGCGAGTAGCCTACCTTAGTTAACTAGGCTATGTTTGTTTTTGTCTTTCGGCTAATTAGCTGTAAACTCGAGGCACTGGCAGCTTAGTCATTTGTTCATCACCACTCAGCTTCAAACAAGCCAAGAAGACATGGGACAGTGAAGTGGGAGGTGCTGCTACATGTCTGTCTGAAGGGACAGTGAAGTGGGAGGTGCTGCTACCTGTCTGTCTGAAGGGACAGTAAGGTGGGAGGTGCTGCTACCTGTCTGTCTGAAGGGACTGCAAGGTGGGAGGTGCTGCTACCTGTCTGTCTGAAGGGACTGCAAAGTGGGAGGTGCTGCTACCTGTCTGTCTGAAGGGACTGTAAGGTGGGAGGTGCTGCTACCTGTCTGTCTGAAGGGACAGTGAAGTGGGAGGTGCTGCTACCTGTCTGTCTGAAGGGACAGTAAGGTGGGAGGTGCTGCTACCTGTCTGTCTGAAGGGACTGCAAGGTGGGAGGTGCTGCTACCTGTCTGTCTGAAGGGACTGCAAAGTGGGAGGTGCTGCTACCTGTCTGTCTGAAGGGACTGTAAGGTGGGAGGTGCTGCTACCTGTCTGTCTGAAGGGACTGTAAGGTGGGAGGTGCTGCTACCTGTCTGTCTGAAGGGACTGTAAGGTGGGAGGTGCTGCTACCTGTCTGTCTGAAGGGACTGTAAGGTGGGAGGTGCTGCTATCTGTCTGTCTGAAGGGACTGAAAGGTGGGAGGTGCTGCTACCTGTCTGTCTGAAGGGACAGTAAAGTGGGAGGTGCTGCTACCTGTCTGTCTGAAGGGACAGTAAAGTGGGAGGTGCTGCTACCTGTCTGTCTGAAGGGACTGTAAGGTGGGAGGTGCTGCTACCTGTCTGTCTGAAGGGACTGAAAGGTGGGAGGTGCTGCTACCTGTCTGTCTGAAGGGACAGTAAAGTGGGAGGTGCTGCTACCTGTCTATCTGAAGGGACAGTAAGGTGGGAGGTGCTGCTACCTGTCTGTCTGAAGGGACAGTAAAGTGGGAGGTGCTGCTACCTGTCTGTCTGAAGGGACAGTAAAGTGGGAGGTGCTGCTACCTGTCTGTCTGAAGGGACAGTAAAGTGGGAGGTGCTGCTACATGTCTGTCTGAAGGGACTGTAAGTTGGGAGGTGCTGCTACATGTCTGTCTGAAGTGACAGTAAAGTGGGAGGTGCTGCTACCTGTCTGTCTGAAGGGACTGCAAGGTGGGAGGTGCTGCTACCTGTCTATCTGAAGGGACAGTAAGGTGGGAGGTGCTGCTACCTGTCTGTCTGAAGGGACAGTAAAGTGGGAGGTGCTGCTACCTGTCTGTCTGAAGGGACTGTAAGGTGGGAGGTGCTGCTACCTGTCTGTCTGAAGGGACAGTAAGGTGGGAGGTGCTGCTACCTGTCTGTCTGAAGGGACAGTAAAGTGGGAGGTGCTGCTACATGTCTGTCTGAAGGGACTGAAAGGTGGGAGGTGCTGCTACCTGTCTGTCTGAAGGGACAGTAAAGTGGGAGGTGCTGCTACATGTCTGTCTGAAGGGACTGTAAGTTGGGAGGTGCTGCTACATGTCTGTCTGAAGTGACAGTAAAGTGGGAGGTGCTTTTACCTGTCTGTCTGAAGGGACAGTAAAGTGGGAGGTGCTGCTACATGTCTGTCTGAAGGGACTGAAAGGTGGGAGGTGCTGCTACCTGTCTGTCTGAAGGGACAGTAAAGTGGGAGGTGCTGCTACATGTCTGTCTGAAGGGACTGTAAGTTGGGAGGTGCTGCTACATGTCTGTCTGAAGTGACAGTAAAGTGGGAGGTGCTGCTACCTGTCTGTCTGAAGGGACAGTAAAGTGGGAGGTGCTGCTACATGTCTGTCTGAAGGGACTGTAAGTTGGGAGGTGCTGCTACATGTCTGTCTGAAGTGACAGTAAGGTGGGAGGTGCTGCTACCTGTCTGTCTGAAGGGACAGTAAAGTGGGAGGTGCTGCTACATGTCTGTCTGAAGGGACAGTAAAGTGGGAGGTGCTGCTACCTGTCTGTCTGAAGGGACTGCAAGGTGGGAGGTGCTGCTACCTGAAGTGACTGCCGATGTCCGCACCGCTGTGCAGGAGACGTGGAGGGATGGAGGGAGGTTAGAGAGAGCAGCGGAACTTCCCAGTCTAATCTCCCGACCTGATATTTTTATTTTGTATTCACTCGATATATTTTTGGAAAGGGAAACTGTGCGCAAACAGCAGCAGTACAGATGTAGCACTCTAGAACAGACTCCAGCCAACAGCTTCCTGCCAAAGACCCAACGGATCCCAGGGAATGTTAAGCCCTCCCACTATTTTCCAAGAGGGCGTTGCCAGATTTTCAATTTCAGGATTTAACCATTAGATGGCGCTTCATTCACAAATACAGAAAGACAAGTTTCATGGACTTTCAGTACTTCAGTTTTGAAGAACATTTGAACACATATTTGTTATGGTTTTCACAGGCTACTACAGTATAACAAAGAAACATCAATATTTGAGATCAAATAAAGTATATCTAATCTTGTAATTCAATAATATATAGTCTTTATATATATATATATATATATATATATAATCATAATTATAATGTAAATGTTTACACTTCTTTATTTGTTATGCTCATACTTTTACCTTTACAATCGTTTGCTTTAATATGCAGTATATTTGTTGTATATTTTTGTGTTTGCTTCCTCCTGCTGCCTTTCGGACACATACTGTATGATTTATTATTATTATTAATATGAAGATATTATTAAGATAAGATGTTGCTTTATTGATTGAACATTGTTGTTTAGAGTTCTCTGGCTCACATTCCGACCATTATTTAAAACAATAGGCGCTTTCACACCGTCTACAGTTTGATTTGCATAGAGGGAGCTGTGGCTGAATGGCCGGCGATTTCGTTGTGGAGCATTTATCATTAGGTCACCAGAGCTGCCTGCCTGCCGTCAGATTTCATTTAAAAAACAGGTCTTGACTTTGTTTAAAATCCAAGGGTGTAACTTTGGTTTGAGAAGTGGGGGGGGGGGGGGGGGGGGGGGGAGACACGAAACACAATTAAACATTTTTCCGATGTAATTAAATGTCCTGCCTTTCTACAAATATATTAGGGACTATGGTGTTAAAAAAAATCCAAGAAAAATGTGTAGTGTAGGGTTGGAGGGTTACTTTGTAAATGTAATCAGTTACTGATTACTGAATACAGTAAAACTCCTGTACACCAAAACATACCCATCACAGTATGTTTTGGTGAACAGGAGACACAAAAAGCAAAAGGAAACTGAACTTGTTTTTACTGTTTTAATGGCGTATCAAGAGCACAACTGAAACATGACATCTGAAACGATGTAACAACATAATACACTTTTTTGGGGATGCAGCTTGGGATGTGAGGAGTGAGGGACACGGCTTAGAATGGGCGTGTCGCATTCTGTCCTGCCAGTGTTGGCTTTTTTTGCCGTCTGTGAGGAAAATAAATGGGGCTTAGAGCCTCAAAATACTGAAATCTGTATTTTTGAAAATCTTTTTTTCCTTCTAATTTATTATTATTTTCTAAATAACACACTGTTATTTACTCAACGATAACACACAATTATCCTTGTTTGTATTTATTCGTTTAATTCTATAATCTTGGGCTTTTTAGCCATAAATAAAGTCACCGGAAACAGACGTAGGCCTATAAGGGACATTCCGAGCGATACACACCACAAACTCACTGAACAGATTACCCAAGATCCTCAGCTTGAAGCTCGTTGATTGGATGTTTTAGCCGCAATGCATGTTGGGATATGATGTTAATGCGATATGATATCCGAACACATTTAAAAAATAAAAAAAATACTTTATTCCGAGTGTTCTTGCTTTTCTTTTTGGAAGTCATCACATAACGGCATTGTAATACACGGTTCGGCTGCATTAAATATTACACATCTGCCGTAGTTCTTTCTTTATAGAGCCCTGATGAGAAGACTTCTAGACAAACAGGAGAACTGCCGCCAAAACTGAATGTGACGTGAATCATAAATATATCAACAGTTAAACAACATCTTGCATTTCTTTTCACAAAATACGTCTCCTTGCAGTATCAATAGTAATTCGGCTGACTTTTATATTTGATCCAATGGTAGATTTGGGTGATGGGAGACACATCTATGGAATCACAATTTCAATAGCTTACCATTAAATGACGGATATGCCTTTCTCTCTGTGATGTTTTACAAATCAGATATTAATATGTAGAAGTAAAACATGAGAAATATTATAGCAATATCCTGTAAAATCATGAATACAACTAAATATCTTCAGATGTTATACTGTTATGGAAATTCAAAGTCGCAACACACTGGAGAGTACAAGTCAGAGTGATCAAAAACAAATAAATGGTGAATCAGACAGAGTTGTCTTTCTGGTGATTTTATTTGAAGCTTCAAATAACATTAGATACAATAAAAATGGCACAGGTCTCACAGAGTATATGATAGTCTGCAGGAGTGTGCGCAGTTCAATATAGTAGCAAGGCTTATATACAGGAAATGGTGAGAAGTTAAGAAATCTGTCTTCACACGGTCACATTGTTATTAGACACCTGTCCTTGAGCTGTAGATAGAATAACGGTTCTCAGGAAAGGCAAGTTCTCGTGTGACTATGTGTGAGTCTCAACAGAATAGCAGCTGTGGCCTTGAAGTAGAGTAGATATAAGAAAAACAGCACATCTAACCAAATGGGAAGCATTTGGTTACTTTGAACATATAGGGATATAATAAAAATGTCCACTACATTCCCCCCTTTTGATCATACTTGATCAATACAAAACCAAATGACAGGATAGACTGATATAACACATCAATGAATACACTCCATCGCTGGTTTAAGTAAACACATCACAAATATATCATAGAAAACTGGCTGTTTTTGTGGAGGACAGACTCCAATATAATGTAAGCATAAGAGGAGAGTACACTCGATTCACATGATTATATTGATTATATTGTAGTGTCGGTATCAGACTCTTCTGATTGTAGCTGGTCTATCTCACTGTGGCGCAAAGGATTGTCATGTAATGGAATAGCAGTATACTGAACGAAAGCTAAGGATACCAGGCTGGAAAAGCCTTTCTTCAGTATTGGGATATTCAAACAGGTACAACTGATTAATAGGCCGAAAATTATCGCCAGGGGTGTAACTATCCTAGCCAGCCATCCTTGCCACCCCCCCCCCCCCCCCCCCCCGATGTAAGCCAGGACCACCAGTCCCAGCCACCTGCGTTGGATATGTCATCCGCTTTCATGTCGGCTAACAGGTCGTTGAGATGCAGCACGGTGTCAGTGATGTTCTTGGTGGCGTCGGGAATGTAAGTGCAACAGGAGTCACCGATCACATGACACAGGCCACCCTTTGAGGCGAACAAAAGGTCAAGAGCAAATTGGTGCTGAATGAGCATATTCCTAGAGGCTATTATGAATGGGGGCAATGCCTGGAAGCCTTGCGTCGTCTCGTAAGTGAGGTTCTCTAGCCGGACGTGTAAGGTATCTATCTTATGGGCATTGTTTACTGTACCCCTCCATGGGAACAGGCCGCCAAAGAATTTAGCTCCAGCGGACGTCAGATCTCTTTTTACCTTGTGGTGGTCGGGGTGTTGGAACTCTGGGTAATGATGTGTCGTGTACATTAAGGACGTGAGGACAGTGACTGCTGGATTCAAATCCACTAGAGTGCATGTACCTATCCAGAGGGGAGCCAGAACTTGATAGAGCTTTTCGCCGCACAACCAAACATAATCTTGCGGCGCGCTAAACCCAGCATCACTGGGCCAGGCCAGTTGGAGGGAAATATGGTTAACATCAGGGAATGCTACGTTATAAAGGATTTTTCCAGGGGCACCGACTATGTGACAATACGAGATATTGTAAGCACCGTAACTGCACGTGTTCCGTAGGATACGAGTACAACCGGTAGTAGTGCCTAGGAAAAAATAAGGTGGTGTAAGAGACGTTTTGTGGTACACTCTCTGGATGCAGAGGCTGTGTTTCATCCCTCTCAAATGGCTGGGGTGCACATGGCTGACAGGTTGGTACTTTGCGTATGTGGTATCAAACGTAGATGCACGCAAAGGGGAGTTAGACTTATTACTGCATGGTGGGGGAAGCGGCCTGGCATAACGCCACTCGGTTACGCGGTCTTCCCCCTTGATGGGCCTTGTCAGAGCCATAAACGCGCAGAGGTGTTCAACCTGGGTCAGAGAGCGCGGACGAACTGGCACGGACATTGATGAATCCTGGGGGAAAAGGGTGCATGCATAACATGAACCATTTTGTCCTGCGGCCTGCAAAAATGATCTCAGGGTGTGCCACCAGACGTTACCGGTGATCCCATTACTGGTCTGAACCACATCAATGTTGCTATGGTCGTTATTGCCTATGTATAGGTTACGTTTTAGAAATGTAGATGTACCTATGGATGTCAACAGTTGTGTCAAAGGCTGCTTACCCTTTTCGGGGGTCTGAGTTTTGGGCGCGATGTCTATGTAAAATGTACCACACGGGTCGGCGCCAGATACATACATACAGACAACATAATAACCCTTGTCTGATATCTGGGCAGCCTGTAGTTGCAACAGGATAACGGGGCTCGATGAATTGACCTTGGAGATAGACAATCTCTCTTTGATTTTTGTTTTGTCGTTCCATAGGGTATAACCCCAATCGGTGTGCGCGGTGGTCCATAAAGCAAAAGTCCAGCCCCCCGAGCAGTGAGTGGCGGTGTGACTGTCACTCTCGACATAGCATATGTAGGCGTCTGCCCACTCCAGTTTCTTAGGGTCGGAGCAATGCATGTAGTCGCACGGGTCTAACTGTACTGTGCTATCTTCCCCATCCCTTGGCTTAGAGTAATGTTACCAATCCCTGTCTTGACCAGCCCCTCGACCCATGTGATTCGCCCTGCTTTTCGCTCTGCTTTCCCCATGTACCTCTTAGATACATCGATTTTGGCTGACATGCTGTGTGCTGACCATGGATACATAAAATATAGGACTAGTCCTAACACAACTATCATGGCAAGTATGCAGAGGAACCATTTTATGATTGTCCAGGCTCTCCAGTAGTATCCACAATGCTCACGGTTGTGTTGTCGCCGCCTTTCCAGGCGAGCCCTTATCACGAGGGGGAAATGCTCCATGGGGTGTGTGTGTATATTCCCTCGGTCGATTTAGCAACAAGGATAGTCAGACTCCGCACACCGGTAACACAAATGAGGAATCAGAGGGCATATGGAACCGCTCAGCTGGCACTCGCTCGTGACACCTTGTGTGTAGTGTGTTTTGGTGTATGTAGTGCAAGTGTGGTGCTGTTGGTGACTAGGACACGTCACTTGTTGTCGTCTTCCGTTGGTGACTAGGACACGTCACTTGTTGTCGTCTTCCGTTGGTGACTAGGACACGTAACTTGTTGTCGTCTACTTCTTCTGTTTCTCCTTTCCTGTGACTACGACCTTGCAGTGGCTGGCGTAGACCCACGTAGCTTTCTCGGCGACCTTAACCGCTGTCTGGTTGATGAGGAGCACTTGGTAGGGACCTTGCCAACGATTGGATTTCCAGCTCTTTCTCCGGAAATCCTTGACCAGCACGAAGTCGCCGGGTTGGAGATGGTGAAGTGGACCAGTGGCAGGGGTAGGCAAGGCTGCGGCTACCTGACGTCGGATGTCTGCTAAAGTGGATGACAGGTTAACAGAATAGGACAGCATAGCATCCTCACACAAAGTTGTGGAGGAAAGAGGACATCCTGGAGCCTTGAGTCCAATCTGTGGAGGAGCCCCAAAAAGGATTTAAAATGGGCTGAGTTGTTCTTTTCTGCATCCGCATGTACATCAGCACAATGGGCAGAGCTTGTGTCCATGAAAGACCTGTGTCTGCACAGCATTTTGCTAGTTTGTTTTTGATTGTGCCGTTCTCTCTTTCCACCCCACCCCCACTCTGTGGATGATAAGCACAATGCTTTCTGATGTCTATGCCCATGTATTCTCCTATCTGCGTAATGGCCTCATTAGCAAAATGTGAACCATTGTCGCTAGAAATGTTGTCTGGTAGTCCCCATCTAGGAATGATTTCCCTCAGTAGTGCCTTTGCCACAGCATTTGCTGTCTGTGCTTTTACTGGGAAAGCTTCAACCCATTGGACCACATGTCAACCACCACCAGCAGTGCTTCTTACCCTCTGATGGGCTAAGCTCAATGAAATCCAGCATTAGGTGCTCAAATGGCCTGGTGGGAGGTAGATGTGCTCCGGGTCCTGTAACCTTTACTGGTCTACCAGAATTTTTGCACAATGCAAATTAGGCATGCTTCACAGTGCTTTTGAGCTGTTACTGTGAACCCCCTTGTGAACCCCCTTGTGAACCACTCCTGATTTATAGCCTCTAACAGCCTTCCACTGAGCTTTCTCAACTGGTGTAGCTAGCTGCTGCATCGAAGTCAGTGATGACATTTTGTCAGTGAAGGAGGAGACAGGGATTTTAACAAATGAGTGTGCGTGAGGTGCGAGAGGAATCAGAGCAGCTGCCTTTGCGGCTGAGTCAGCAGGCACATTTCCTAGGGAAACTGGGTCTGTGCTGCTTGCGTGTGCGGCACATTTACAGACTGCAACTTCAGATGGTAGCAGAATGGCGTCTAGTAAGCCTGCAACCAGTACATGGTTAAGTACTGGTTTGTCATCAGATTTCAGAAATGTTCTACACTCCCAAATAGCCCCAAAATCGTGTACTACCCCAAAAGCATAGCGTGAGTCAGTGTAAATATTCACGGTTTTGCCTTCTGCAAACGTGCAGGCTTCAGTTAGTGCGATCAGCTCTGCTGCTTGTGCTGAGAGGTGACATGGAAGTGGTCCAGAACGGAGTACAGCAGAATCTGAAACAACAGAAAAACCCACCCGATTAGTGCCCCCTTGGTCGCGACAGGCAGACCCATCAACATACAAAATGAGGTCAGCGTTGGTCAGAGGAACGTCTTTTAAGTCCGGTCTAGGTGTGCACACAATGAGAAGTTCGGCAACACAGTCGTGTTCGTCACCGTCCTCAGGTAAAGGCATAAGAGATGCTGGATTCAGAGTGTTACATCGCTTGACATAAACATTAGGCATGTCTAACAGGCATGTGTGATACCTAAGGTAACGTGCAGCAGAGAGGTGTGATGTTCTCTGTTCAAGGAGGATGAGTGAAACAGCATGTGGAACTAACAGGGTCAAAGGTGCATATCCTACAATGTCACATGAGGAGTTGAGCTCTTTTTCAGCAGCAGCCACTGCACGTAGACATTTAGGCAGGCCAGCAGCTACAGGATCTAGCTTGGAGGAAAAATAGGCAACAGGCCTCTGTTTTCCTCCATGATCTTGAAGAAGAACTGAGGTCATACACCCATTTCGTTCATCCACTGCTTGAGTGAAAGGTTTAGTGTGATCAGGTAGACTTAGAGTCGGTGGGGATTGGAGAGCCAGCTTCATATTAATGAAGGCTTTGTCGGCTTCCGGTGTCCATATAAGGTGATCTGTAGGTTTCAAACCAGTGACATAGTTTGGAATGAAGGACCTGCAGTATGAACAAAAACCCAAAAATGACATCATCTGTCGCTTAGTAACAGGTTTTGGCAGGGCAGCCAATGATGCAATACGCTTATCTGAAAGCGTTTTCCCCTCTCCTGAAATGACATGACCCAAAAATGTAACTGTTCTTTGTACATATTGGAGTTTAGACAAACTGGCCTTGTGGCCTTCGGCTGCGAGGTGCATTAACAAAGCAATAGTATCAGCCTCACACTGTTCTACTGTGGGTGCACAAATCATGAGGTCATCAAGATACTGGATGAGAACGGTGCCTTTAGAAACTTGTAGAGAGGCCAAACTTGTACACAATGCCTGGTTGTACAGAGTAGGAGATTCACAGTAGCCTTGACACAAACGTGTGAATGTGTTAGGTTTACCCGTCATATTCAAATGCAAAACCAGAATTGGCTGTCTTTGTGTACAGGGACACTGAAAAATGCATTTGAGAGGTCTCTGACAGAAAAAAATGCTGCAGATGCTGGAACTTGGGAAAGAATCAGATAAGAATTTGGCACCAGCGGGGCCCGGGCGTGCACTGCTGCATTTACAGCTCGTAAATCTTGGACAAATCTCCACTCGTCCGGAGGTTTATCTCTGATCTTTTTGACAGGAAACACTGGAGTGCGGACCGGGGAATCGTTACACGGAATAATGACCCCTTGTTTAAGCAGAGAGGTAACCACTGGCCGAATGCCATCAACACGTTTCAATGGGTACTGGGGGTTGATTTGGCCGAGTGATAACCACAGGTTCCCAAAATCAATACAGCATTGTAAACGCGACAAGTAGGGCAAATCTTTTTTAATAGTATTTTGGTCTATTTCTTATTATTGACAATTCACCTGTTTTTTTATTTAAAGGTCTATTTTTAGCAGCTCTAGTATCACCCGCCTCCTTTTATGGGATTTGAGTGTTTTTTGCATTTCCTTTTTGCAAAATCTGCCGTTTTTTTTACCAAAACTCTCTTTTGAGTCGTCACCCTCTAGCCAAATCTGGGCTGAAGTCGAATAGTCCATTTCGCTTACCTTCCTAACGGAGTGAAATGACCCGGAAGTCCCTCAGTGGCAGCCATGATAAGAGCTGATTCTCTAGATGAAAGGAAAGGAGGTTTCAAACTTCCTTTATAACCTCCTTTAGCTTAGGAACCACTGGACCTCCCTCACTGAGAGGAGAGGAGAAAATGCTGCCCCACAATGCATTGCAGCCGCAGCATTTGCCATCACACAACAGTCGGCCGTTCAGGGAAACAAACGATTATGACCGAGAAATTATATCATGAAAGTTACGGTGCTTATTAAGCTTTTTAAAACGTATGTGGTAAGTTGCCAAAGTGCTTTATTCTGAACGTTCATCAGTATTATAATCAAAGAGAGAAATATGAACGTTAGTTTTACTGAAATGATCAAATAAAGTCAACATTTCACTGAGCTGTGTGGGGTTTGTTCAACTTTTAAAAGATGTTTGAATGGTGATATACACAGTGATAGGTGTTAAGGACGTACGTTTATAATAAATACATTTGTATTGATTTTAAGATAAAGCAAAGCAACAGCGTCAGAGCACGGTGCAGAGTCTCTAGATGAGTTTACAGTAGTCCCTCGTTCTTATTGAACATCCATGTTGTAGTCCGCTGTATAGAAAACTGTAGTTTCCATAGTTTCCCCACAGCAGCAGACGCACATGCATGACGTCCGCTGGCGCATCATAAACACGTGGGATAGTGAAAGTGCATTCGGATTCTCTAAAGTACCACAGTCTCTTCTCCTAAGTCCTTTTGAATTCTCCTATCCACTATCCCTTAACCCCGTGACGTTTCACTCAGAGATCAAGGAATAGACCGATAATAAAATAAACTTAGGAGCTGATTTTTGGATTATCCGACTGCAACCCTGGACTTTGTTTGTTTGGCTTCTCTACGTACTAAACAGTATGTACAATATATGAAAAACGTCAAACATCCTATTGTGGTGACCACCTATTAATACACTGGGACATAATTCATACATGGAACTACAGTTGGGGGTATTGTTCCCACACGGACATGTTATGTGTTTATATATTTTGTGTGCCCTCCTGACTTCTCTCTCTTCTTCCCGGACTGCAACCGGATAACATTACCTTAATTATTCTCTAATAAAGTACCCTTTTGCACCTTCCTTGCACCGCCTCTGACTCCCTATCTCTCGGCACTACACTGGTGACCCTGACAACGTCTCGAGAAGTTTCCGGGACGGACCCGAACACGGCAAAAGACACGAACGTTTTTTTTCTCGAAATGCCGGGGTTTTTTGGAATCGTCCGTGGCTGCCACCGGCACGCAGACTGAGGCTCGGTGCATGCCCCGCAGAAGAGCTGGGGACGTTGCTCGCCAGTCCCGCATCGGCCTTCCAACCAACAGGGGATGGACCCTGGATGGACCCGGGATGGACCCGATTGCTACCTCGTGCTGCTAACGGCTGTCGAAAATTCGTCGGTTAACATCTGATTGTTAACAATTTTTTCCAGTGCCGGAGAGGAGGTTCGACCAGCCGGTTGACCTCATGTGGACACTCATTTTTTTCACCAACTCGACGGCGGTTCCAGACGCCACTCATGTTTTCATCGGCGCCTGGGTGGCGCACTCCTGGACCCCGTCTCGCCTCGACGGTTTTGGACGTCGCCCATGCTCCATCGACACATGGGTGGCGCGCTCCGGGACCCTGTCTGGCCTCTCATCTGTCCACGGCTCCTTCCTCCCGGGGAGAGCCTGCTCCTGCCTCCCGGGGATACGTATCACTAGGCCACCAGGGTGGGTGGTGAGAGGGTCCGGAGGAGGGACCGTATCACTAGGCCAACAGGGTGAGTGGAAGGGGTCAGGAGGACGGGACTGAGCTGACCGCCCAGAGGCACAGCAGAGGACCAGGAAGGGATCTCGGGCGGACGGCCCGGGGGCAAGGCAGAGTTCAAAAGGGGGGATTCGGGCGGACGGCCCGGGGGCAAGGCAGAGTCTAAGGTGGGGGACTCGGGCGGCCGAGCATGAGGGCGAAGGCAGCGGAAGGAAGAGTCAGGGGGCCGGGCTCGAGGACGAGGGCAGCGGCAGGAAAAGTCAGGGGGCCGGGATCGCGGGCGAAGACCACGGCTCACAGAGGGCGAAGACCACGGCTCACAGAGGGCCGGGATCGAGGGCGAAGACCGCGACTCTTAGGGGGCCGGGCTCGAGGGCGAAGACCAGAGAGCTCCGGAGGCCGGGCAGGAACCGGAGCTGGTGGGACAGGCCTCGGCAGGATCCCCCACGGAAGAGGACCAGGACACGGGATTGGCAGGACCCCCGGCGAGACAGAGGATGGCGGGGCCTCCAACGGAACAGGACAAGGGGTTGGTAGGACCCCCGGCAGGAGAGTAGTCGGTGGGGCCTCCAATGGCACAGGACAAAGGGTTGGCAGGACCCCCGGCAGGAGAGTAGTCGGCGGGGCCCTCCAACGGCACAGGACAAAGGGTTGGCAGAGGACCCCCGGCAGGAGAGTAGACGGCGGGACCTCCAACGAGACAGGACAAAGGGTTGGCAGGACCCCCGGCAGGAAAGTAGACGGCGGACCTCCAACGGGACAGGACAATGGGTTGGCAGGGACCCCCGGCAGGAGAGTAGTCCGGCGGGGCCTCCAACGGCACAGGACAAAGGGTTGGCAGGACCCCCGGCAGGTAGAGTAGTCGGCGGGACCTCCAACGAGACAGGACAAGGAGCTGGCAGGACCCCCGGCAGGAGAGTAGACGGCGGGACCTCCAACGGGACAGACATACGATTGGTAGGACCCCCGGCAGAGGAAGTAGTCGACGGGGCCTCCAATGGGACAGGATATGGAGTTGGCAGGACCCCCAGCGGAACCTCCAACGGACCAAGACATTGGGTAAGGACTTGAGACGTGACTCGAGAGGGGACTCGAGAGGGGAACCAAGGAGGAACTCGAGAGGGGACTCGAGAGGAGACTCGAGAGGAGAACTAGAGAGGGGCCTCGAGAGGGGACTAGAGGAGGGGACTAGAGGAGGGACTAGAGAAGGGAACTCGAGAGGGACTCGCGAGGGGAACTAGAGAGGGGACTAAAGAGGGGACTAAAGGAGGGACTAGAGGAGGGACTAGAGGAGGGAACTCAAGAGGGAACTCGAGAGGGGACTCGAGAGGGGACTCGGGTAGGAACTTGAGAGGTGACTAGAGAGGGGACTCGAGAGGGGACTCGGGTAGGAACTTGAGAGGTGACTAGAGAGGGGACTCGAGAAGGGACTCGAGAGGGGACCTGAGAGGGAACTGGAGAGGAACTGGAGAGGGAACTGGAGAGGAGACTTAAGAGGGGACTCGAGAAGGGACTCGAGAGGGAACTGGAGAGGGGACTCGAGAGGGACTCGAGAGGGGACTCGGAGGGGACTCGAGAGGGGACTCGCGAGGGGACCCGAGAGGGAACTCGAGAGGGAAACTCGGGTAGGAACTGGAGAGGGGAATCAGGTAGGAACTTGTGAGGGGACTTGGGTTAGGAACTTGAGAGGGGACTTGAGAGGGGACTTGAGAGGGAACTTGTGTCGGTCGGTATGCCGACAGGACACAGGGAGCTGGCGTCGTCTGGGGAGCCAGCAGGAGACGAGGTGCTGGAGTCAGCCGGTCCGCTGACAAGACTCGGGGAGCTGGCGTCGGCTGGGGATCCAGCAGGAGACGAGGTGCTGGAGTCGGCCGGTACGCCGACAAGACTCGGGGAGCTGGTGTTGGCTGGAGAGCCAACAGGAGACGAGGTGCTGGAGTCGGCCGGTTACACCGACAAGACTCGGGGAGCTGGCGTCGGCTGGGGAGCCAGCAGGAGACGAGGTGCTGGAGTCGGGACCATGACTTCTGGAAGCCGGTACTTGAGCCGGAACCATGGCTGGAACTGGGGCCGGAACCATGGCTGCTGGGCCCGGTACTTGAGCCAGAATCATGGCTGGAACTGGGGCCGGAAACAATGGCTGTATGGGCCAGCTCTGGTGCAGGGACCACGGTTTGTAAGATCCAGTTCTGGAGCCGGAAACATGGCTGTAAGGTCCGGAGCTGAAGCCTGGATCATGGCTGTGTGGGCCGGTTTTGGAGCCGGAAACATGGCTGCTGGGGCCGGCACTGGAGCCGGAACCATGGCTGCTGGGCAAGGAACCGGAACACGGATCCATGGCTGTGTGGGGGTGGTACTGGAGCACGGTACCATGGCTATGTGGGATGGTACTGGAGCACGGAACCATGGTTGCTGGGTCCGGCACTGGAGCCGGAACCATGGCTGTTGGGCCTGTACTGGAGCCGGAACCATGGCTGCTGGGGCTCGGGCTGCTAGCCTGGCCTTGCGACGACTCCTCTTAGCAGCCTCCTGAATACTCCGTGGACCTCCATAAGCCTGAAAAAGTTCCGGAATACGACTCCTGGACAGGAGCAGGAACTGGGCCAGAAGCACGGGTTGACTTCAGGCGGACCCACCAAGGCGTATGGTGCCAGGTTGGGAATTGGGAGACAGGGAGCTAGCATGCCTGGAATCACATGCTTGAAGGAAGTCCAAAATCCAGTCAGGTAAAAACTCAACAAAACATGGTTTCTCTGCTGCCAACCGGAGTGGCCCTCTTCTGCCGAACACTGGACGCTCCCTTCCACCAATCGAAGCAGCAAGCCAGATAGAAGGTTAAATGCTATAATTCAACCTCCCATGGATCATCTGCTGGGTCCATGTTGTGGTCGGTTCGTTCTGTCACGGTAGAGTGAAGGAAGCAGGACCCAAATGCAGATTTAAACTGATATACCTTTATTTCAAGGATAATGAAAAATAGAACTAGGACAGACAGAACACTCACCGGTGAACACAGTCAACAACGAAAGACGAACCGACAAAGACAGACAGAAAAAAACCAGAACTTAAATACACACAAGACTAATCACACAAACAAGACACAGGTGAGGAGGAGGAGAAAACACAGGGGCCACAGGTGAACACAATCGGGTAATCAGACACACCAGGGAAACTAACGACAGGGAACCACAGACAGATCCCAACAAGACAAAACACCACAAAGACAGATCGTGACACGCTCAAACTGACGTCGAAGTTTCAATTGTGAACGACAGGCGCGGACCGTTCTCATTGGCAGGTTTCTTCGATTGCGTTTATATTAACCAATCAGGAGTGTTGCGGACTCATTTCCAAACATGCCCGACTTGTCTGCCGTATTATGGCTGAATTATATTTCAAGTGCCGTAGCTCTGGCTGTCGGCCAGAATCTGAAAACCATACATTATACTGTAAAACTAAGGTTTATTACTGTATACTGACCAATGGAAAAAAAAACACAGCAACATAAATAAAACAAGGATAACTGTGACTTATTGTGAGTAAATAACATGTGTGTTTTAAAGAGCGTCTTGCAGGTTTTTTTTTTTTCTACATTTATGCTTAAACTTGCTTGAAATTTACAATTAAAAAAGTGAATGTAGGATTTGATATGTTTTTACGAGACATAAGGGCAGGAATTCAGAGGGAAAGGAGCAACTTTGAGCTCTGCTCTTAAAAACGGCTTTTTTTTGTCATACGTCAAACGCGTCATATTACATCACAAAGGGTAAACATCTCCGCTCTCTGACCGCGGGTATAGTTAGTAGTTGCATTGAGTTGAGCGGTTGTGTTTTAGTGAGCTGGTATTTTTCGGTAGTTTTACATTGTATTTGTATTTATTGTATTGTAGTTAATCAGGAAACCGTATTACATCTCTCTCCCCCCCTTTCGCTGCTCTCCCCCCCCCCCCCCCTCCTTCCCTGCTCTCTCTCTCCCCTCCGGTACAGCACTGTAACGTAGTGTGGATTTGCATTAGGTAACGCGAGATACGGCTGATACTTGCACATTAGTTTCTGTTATGGATCAGTATCAACAGTCCTGCCAGTAACGTTACTATATTATCAATGCTACTTAGTTATAGCCTAATATATGATAGCTAACTTCACAATGTTGTGATGTGACGTTAGCTAACATTCTGTAGCTAATTGCCGGTCACTCACCAAGATAGCTGCCCAGTTCTCCACTGGTTCTCCTCACACCACAGCTCAATTTCTCTCCGATGGCCGTTATTTCTTCTAATCCTTGGCTGCTCCTGGTCTATTGGACACCTAGCAGGCTCATAATTATAAGGTTGTGGTCCGTCATATGCATTTGAATATTTCATGTTCAACTTCTTCTGTGTCCTTCTGTGTCGAAACTAGCATTGGGATCCATGTTTATTAATACGTTACACCGGCCGCTTTCCCCCCTTGTTTACCCTTTGTTACGTCACACGCGGGAGGTCACGTGCCGAGACTTTTTTATGCGGAAGTGAACATTTCTTACAAAATGACGCCAGATGTCACTGTAGTATATATTTCTGTATATTTTTGGGAAAATCTAGTGTATTCATCATTTTCCTATCACATTTATTCACAGGTGTCTTTAACCTGGAAGCTGCTCTTTAAACCCTGCAGAGATTTCTCCACTTTCTATGATTTTTTTTTTTTTTAATGATATTGTCAACTGTCGATGTTTACAATATAGTAAATTAGGAATTTAATGAAAATATATTTATTTACTTTTGTTTCAACATTGGATATTTTGTGTTTGTGGTGGATTCAATCGAATATTGAGAAAATGATTTATGTAAAAATGTTTTACTTACATTTTACGTTTTTTATTTGACGCTTTTTTTTACAGTTTTATGTTTACCTTAAAATTACAAAGAACATCTTAAAGTCTTATAATAGTAATATACTTTTATATTACGAGTTACATATTTAATTACAGATAATAATTGTTATTTTACATACATCTGCAAGTATTTTCTGAAGGTGCAAAAATACTGTAAATATTATATATTAAATTTACTGTAAAAAAAATGAAATAAACGCTATTTTGTTGTTATTGTCAAAATACTTTAAAATAATGTGTTGGTTTGTTAATTTATAGTTAATATCTGTCATTTTACAGGATTTTGCAAGTTATTTAAAAAAACATGATAATTACTAAAAAAATGTACAGTTATTTACTGTAAAATTACGATCTTTTTTTACAGTGCAGTGTATTAATAAGTGATCACTACAAGGGTATGGAAATATGGCAGAAAAGGTGGTGGGAGGAAGACCAGAAAGGGAAGGAGACACCACAAGTTACAAAATCAGTCATAATAAGGAGGAGATCACCATCACTAGACTCAAACTGGATCATACAGGATTAAACGGCTTAACGTTTTTAATGGGAAAATGCAAAATTGAAGAATGCAGGGGGTGTGGAGTGAAAGAAAATGTGGAACACATCATATTACACTGTAACATGTACGAAACAGAGAGGGAACAAACTAAGAGACAGGGTCAGAGAGGCAGGAAGCGAGTGGAGCCTGATGGGGGACACTGGGAACAGAAGGTGAGGGGGTAAGAGCTACCAGGAAGGGAGTGGAGCCTGATGGAGATACTGGGAACAGAAGGTAGGAGGGTGGTAAGAGCTACCAGGAAGGGAGTGGAGCCTGATGGGGACACTGGGAACAGAAGGTGAGGGGGTAAGAGCTACCAGGAAGGGAGTGGAGCCTGATGGAGACACTGGGAACAGAAGGTGAGGGGGTAAGAGCTACCAGGAAGGAGTGGAGCCTGATGGGGACACTGGGAACAGAAGGTGAGGGGGTAAGAGTTACCAGGAAGGGAGTGGAGCCTGATGGAGATACTGGGAACAGAAGGTGATGGGTAAGAGAGGCAGGAAGGCCATTCTTAAGTATTTGAGTGGAACAGGATTGATTGGAAGAATTTAAAACAACGTAAACAACACAATGGTATAATTCCACAAGTGGTGATTGGATAATATGGTGATACACACTCTTGTACAGTAGGTGGCGGTATGCTCCTGAAAGCTGTTTGCAATCCGCCAAAAAACCGAGAGAAGAAGAAGAAGAAGAAGAGGAAGAAGAACCTGAATCCACGTGGCGTCTCGTCGCTACGGTTCTCTCTCTCTCTGTGTTCCTGAGAAAGTGTGTGTGAGCTCCAGCTCTACTCATCCATCATCTGTGTGTCTGGATAAACCTCCGAATGGACTGTGTGCTCTTTTTTCTGGAGCGTTTACCTCGGACTATAGGAGCTAGCTTAGCATGCTAGCTGGAAACACGTTAGCAACACTAGTCAGATTGAGAGTTTGATGCAGAGAGAAACGGTGTGTTTAACGGAGTCTGCAGGAAAAGGTGATCTAGGAAACATGAGTAAAGTCCAAATGCTGCTGTCGTTGAAGAAGCAGCGACTCACTGCTGCTAATGAAGAGATATTTGCTCTGTTTGAACAAACAATAGCAGAGCTCGAGGAGGAGCTGTTTCTTTCCAAAGAGGAGAAGAAGAGACTCCAGAAGCTACTGGACGCTGTTTTACAGCCTCAGCTTCGGATACACAGAGCAGGTCTGTTCCCTTTACCCTTAATTAACACTTTACACTCTTCAGTAGCACTTTATTATCACATTAATAACACTTTAGACCCTTTATCAGCACTTGCTGCAGGTAGCAGATCCTGAAGTAAAAGTACACCACACTGTGAAAATACTCCATTACAAGTTAAATGAATGAATGACAACTTTATTACAGACTCAGGGTCCAGATAAAAGACAAGGCATTACATATAATAAATTACAAACACAGCATAAAAATAATTCTTAGTTTAAGAATAATTTAAATCAGTGTCCTACAAAGAGACAACTATACCAATGTCTCCACAGCTGTGATTGGTAGCGTGTAGTACTAAACCTTATGTTCAATAAGGTATAGTACTACACGCTACGGCCAAGAGGATTTCATTATCAGAGTCATTAAGCCGATAAATACATTTATACATAAGATATTTTGCATTTATTAATAGCCATCACTTCTTTCCAAAAATCCATAACATTGTTACTTAGCAGCTTCTTAGCTATGGGAATCGGCCCTCATGGCTTGCTCATCTTACAGATGAAGTTAATAGCATACTTGTATCTTGCATTAGTAAGCTTCTTGTACTCAAATACAGACCCTTGTCTGGGTCTGCCTGCCATAGCCCATGATTTAGTGGCTTCACAGGCTTCAGCAGGGACACTCAGCTACATACCTATTCCAAGCCAGGCCTGATGTTATGTGTCTTATTGTTACTTTTGTAGTAAGGCTTTCTGCCTTCATACAGAGAACTTACTATATCACTGTACATGGAGCAGATATCACTCCTATGCTTTGCATCCTTACAATTAACATCACTACACATAATTGCATCTCTAGGTAGATGAATATTAGTTAAGGATTGTATCCGTCCTGAGCATAATAGGATTGTAATGTCTTCCTTTGTGAGGGTTGACCAGTCTAGTTTTTCTGTTTGAGCACTATTTACACTTCTGGTTAGCCCAGGGGGGTATACTACGAAGCAGGATTTTCGCTTAGCCGGCTAAATTCAGGGGAAACTCCGGCTTTCCGGTCCTACGAAGCTGGTTCTCTTTTTAGCAGGCTAGATCTCCATGGTAACTTATGCTTAGCGGCTAACCTGGTCGGGACCAGGTTAGGTTGCAGGCTAAGAGCTCAACTCAGTGAAAGCACTGCCTGCTGACCAATCAGAGCTCAGTGTGCAGA
Source organism: Gymnodraco acuticeps (assembly GCF_902827175.1). Classification (NCBI taxonomy): domain Eukaryota; kingdom Metazoa; phylum Chordata; class Actinopteri; order Perciformes; family Bathydraconidae; genus Gymnodraco; species Gymnodraco acuticeps. The sequence continues at coordinate 328,085 of NW_022991995.1, read as the reverse complement.
GTTTAAAGCGATCAAGTCATATTACAGGAGAAAGGAAATACAGAAATACTGCCGTCGCAGGAAAAAGACGGCCGGCAAAAATCACCGACTGTGTGAACGTGAACATTAATAGAATATCACATCCATCTTCAGAGCAATCTGACTATTATAACATTAGCGTTAAGAAAGCTTACCACATATCTACCACAACATAAGTAACCGGATCAGAGTAACATTAAGTACAGTCCGCGGCATATCACTTAATGTAGCCTATCATATATTTTCTTATCTGAGTCAGCTGAGCCGTATCTGGCCAGTTGCAACACTCACAGGTCCACATACTGTATGCAGAAGTATTATTTTAAGCAACACATTAAGTTGACGAAACACTCGAGACAAATGTAATTAAAGTCAGATCGTGTCTTAGACGGGCAGTGATATCATAAACCTGTTAATGTACGCATTCAAACACTTTTTCTTTTGCCAGCTGTATTCACCTTACTATGTGGCTTTTATCCTGGATAAAGTGTTTAAGTCATGGATGTTTAAAGTTTAACTTCTTCATTTTTGACTAGTATTAAAGTTCACTTTTCATTCAGGAAGTATGACGCTGCGCTGTCAGTACGCTTCTCCATGTTTGTGATTGGTCGAATGCTCCAAATACCACCCCTTTCATGTGAACGCGCACCTAACTAGATAGGACACGGCTAGCTTGAGCGATCCACTTGATAACAAGCGTCGTAGTACAGTTTAGCGAGAGCGCTTATGTTTTGGATTAGGCCAACCGGCTAACTCAAACATATCCAGGTTAGGTTGAACCAGCTTCGTAGTATAGGCCCCAGGTAGATGTTCGACATTTATTGACATAGCAACAGGTATATGATCAGTCGTTGCTGTCCCATACAGAATGCTCATACACTATAGTACTGCATTAATATCTTATTTAAGTAAAAGTATGTAAGTATTATTAGACACATGTACTTTATTATAATAATTAAAATGTATTACGGAAGAGCCAACCTAATAAAATAAATATATTTATAAAAATACATACATTGAATAATATGCCATTTAATGTACTGATTTAAATATGACCCATGCATGTGGGCACTAGTTGGTTAAATGTGACATACATTGATACTTTAGTTTTTAATGTGCTTCTTTATTCAACTTTTCTTTTTAAATGTGTAAAAGCAAATAAAAACAAATACTTTGGATTAATTCAAATTGCGGGAGAATAATTCATAAAGAAATCAATGAATAAATATTAGGGATTCTCCGATCGATCGGCCACCGATCGATATCGGCCGATACTCTCTCCACCGATCGATCGGGCTCTTTAAAAATGCCGATCGCGAGAGCCGATCGCATGACGTAAAATGCTGACGTAAAATACATGACACTTTTCTCTGTGCGCGGCAAAACAAGCTCGCCAAAATGGCTTCACCAGTCCGGCAGTATTTTAAAGGCCCTGACACACCAGGCCGAAATTGTCCGTTTTCGTTAGTCGGACGACGAAAATTTGGTGTGTCCGCGGTTGCTTGAGAATGTCTTCCACAAGCAACACTCCAATGGCTGATAGCTCCAGTTCCGCACGAAACATGTTTTCGATTGGACGAGAGTGAAAATGGAACGCACACGCTATTTGTTGTTTGTTTATATCACATAGTCTGTTCTTCTTCTCTGTCTTCCGGTTGTTGCCTCTTTTGAATGACGAATACACACTACCGCCGCCTGCTGGTAAGGAGAGTTATTGCCACTCACGCATGCACAGTTCGTACGTGCTCGGCTGAAGTCTTTGCGGTGTGTTCCAGTGCGACACATGGCCAAGACGCAGGAGAACACGGCGACGCAACAGTCGGCGTCAGCGAGTTCTCTGGTGGCTGCTTGGTGTGTCAGGGCCTTAAGGTGTCCGAAAAGGACAATAAAATAGCGGTATGCAACGTGTGTGAAGCAGAAATCCTGCAGCTCCCCCCGCTGTGATGGACCGGTGAGTGGAGCGAAACACTCACTAAGAGTTAGACCTAACACACTTAGCTATTTGATCTACCTCTGGAACAAGCTAAACTAGTTATACATATGTTTATTCTTCACTGTCGGTTCACTCATTGCTGGATCAGTGAGCTGCATTAGATACTGACAGGCTGTCAGGAGAGGGAGAGAGAGGGAGAGAGCGCTTCCGCTCATCTCTCCCGTGTTATTATCCACAGTTAATGTAAACTTGAATAATGTACTTCATTTGAATGTAATAATTATGTTGGTTGTTGTTTGTGGAAGCTCCAGTGAATGAGCCCATTAACTGAGTTTTAAACATCACTTTAAATGGAAGATCCCCATAGGCCCCGCCCACTTGATCGGATCGGCGATCGGTATCGGCCGATACTGATTCTGGCGATTGGCCCCAAAATTGGCGATCAGAGCAGCCCTAAATAAATATGTTCAATAATAAATTAAACACATGTACTTGATAAAGAATAGGGGAACTAGTACAAAGGTCATTAAGTAATTAAAACATTAATATAAATATAAAATCAATCAATCAATTATTGCCAACATTTATTTATAATATATTCTGTATATATTAGGGCTGTCGATTACAATATTTAATCGCAAATTAATCGCAAATTTTTTTATCTGTCTATGACAAATATTCTCATCAACGAATATTAAACACAACATTACAAATATTCGGCCTCAATTAAACCTGGAAAACCCTCAATTACAATATTGTGTGTGGTGTGTGTGTGTGTGTGTGTGTGGTGTGTGTGTGTGGTGTGTGTGTGTGTGTGTGTGTGTGTGTGTGATGTGTGTGTGTGTGTGTGTGTGTGTGTGGTGTGTGTGTGTGTGTGTGATGTGTGTGTGTGGTGTGTGTGTGTGTTGAGTGTGTGTGTGTGTGTGTGTGTGTGTGTGGGTGTGTGTGGATGTGTGTGTGTGTGTGTGGTGTGTGTGTGTGTATGTGTGTGTGTGTGTGTGTGTGTGTGTGTGTGTGTGTGTGTGTGGGTGTGTGTGTGTGGTGTGTGTGTGTGTGCTGTGTGTGTGTGTGTGGATTGTGTGTGTGTGTGTGTGTGTGTGTGTGTGTGTGTGTGTGTGTGTGTGTGTGTGTGTGTGTGTGTGTGTGTGTGTGTGTGTGTGTGTGTGTGGTGTGTGTGTGTGTGTGTGTGTGTGTGTGTGTGTCGAGCTATGTGCAACTCAAGGCCTCAAACGGGAGCTGCCTGGACGCTGCAATAATGTCGCGCGCACTATCTGTGCTGACTTTTCGTGCAATGTCCCACTGTCTGGCTTCCTGCATAAAGTCAAGTGCTCGACGCAGTTGTCGGTGAAATGTCGCTCCTCTGTTTTCATTTAAACAGCTCCTTATATCCGTTAGCGCAGCTAGCTAGCACCAGATGCTAACAACAACAATACACGTAAGGGCTCTCTCTCGCTCCCTCGCGCCACACATACACACGCCCTCCCCGTCCTCCCGATGGCCAGTCGGTGCCTGCCGGTGAGCATGGAAGTGTGGTCTGCCGCTAGTGGGCAGCAGGAGCGGGGCTGTCAGCATCAGCTTGTAGATGGTATTTTAAACTCGATGCGCTCTGAAACTACGGGGCGGCCGAGGACAATTAACGCATATGTATTTTTTATACATATGCATTAATCGCGTTAATATAATTAGTGGTTAACGCGTTAACTTGACAGCCCTAATATATATATATTAGGGGTGTAACGGTACACATACCCGTACCGAAATTATTCGGTACGGGTGTTTTGAAGTGTACCCCTACCCCTAACCCTAATCCTACCCCTCACACCAGATACTGACTGGTTTTCGGACCCCCCCAGACCCCCCCAATAAAGCAAAAATGCACGTTTCAGAGTGGCCTTTTATTGTGGCCAGCCTAAGGCACACCTGTGCAATAATCATGCTGTCTAATCAGTATCTTGATATGCCACACCTGTGAGGTGGGATGGATTATCTCGGCAAAGGAGAAGTGCTCACTATCACAGATTCTTTCAGATTTGTGAACAATATTTGAGAGAAATGGTTATTTTGTGTATATAGAAAATGTTTTAGATCTTTGAGTTCATCTCATGAAGAATGGGAGCAAAAACAAAAGTGTTGCGTTTATATTTTTGTTCAGTGTATATAGATACAGAATATATATATTTTGAGAGAGATATAAACTAGTATTAGACGCAGTCAAAAGTTTGGAAACATCTTCTCTTTCGAAGTTTTTTATTTATTTAAATTGGTTCTACTTTCTAGATTTAGAGCCCCTCCTCCAACACACACGAACGCGCACATGACCAATGAGGGCACGAGATCAGTTTGTGCCCAGATGGAAGGCTGACAGGCAGGTAGGCCATCCAGTTACTTTAGCCGGCTCAGATGATTAGTCGTGCTTTTTACAGAGCTACGGCTTCCACAGATGAAATTTGTTTATGGATTTTTTGTCAAAGCACTTAAGATATTCCTTGCTATCGGGATGTTAAGAGCATTCCATGGAATATAATAACAAGTGTATCTCGAGCCGGTTTCTCAAACTTACCTACCCCACCTTTAACTAGAATTATCTAGTTAACAAAAATGTGTTCACAAATCCAGAATATGATTTATATGTTGCTGGCTACTGCAGAATGCTGTGGTAGCCATGCTGGTTAAGGGTGCCTTGAATTCTCAATCAATCGATCAATCAATCAATGTTTATTTATATAGCCCAATATCACAAATGTTACATTTGTCTCTATACACAATTTGAATAGAATATCAGTATGACAATACGCCTTCTGTCCTTAGACCCTCACATCGTACAAGGAACACATCCAGAGAAAACCCACAGTTTAAATGGGAGAAACCTCAGGGAGAGCAACAGAGGAGGGATCCCTCTCCCAGGACGAACAGACGTGCAATAGATGCTGTGTGTAAATTAAAAAGATAATACATTTGCAACATAGGTAGTCCAAATGTTTGGAAATGCATGTGTGTATAATAGGAAGATGAATTCACGAGGATATCCATCCAGGACCTATGATACAGGACCACAGCAATAGGCACAGCCACGACTTAAGATCCAGGGCTCACGATCCAGGACACAGGACAGCAGCAACAGGATCATCCATGACTCCGGATCCCGGCGTATATAGACACCAAAAAGAAAGACATTTGGGGAAGCTAGGTTAATCGGAACATGAGAGTACACAGGTATAGACAGAGAGAAGGAAGAAGTAAGATGTCCCCCAACAAACTAAGCCTATATCAGCAAAACTAGGGGCTGAATCTAATCAGCCCGAACTATAAGCTTTATCAAAAAGGAAGGTCTTAAGCGCACTCTTAAAAACGGATAGGGTGTCTGCCACCCGAACACAAACTGGAAGCTGATTCCACAAATGTGGAGCTTGATAAGAAAAGGCTCTGGCTCCCATTGTACTTTTAGAGACTCTAGGAACAACCCTGCATTCTTGGAACGCAATGCCCTAATAGGACAGTAGGGTATAATGAGTTCTTTAAGGTAAGATGGCGCCTGCCATTAAGGGCTTTGTAGGCGAGAAGAATAATTTAAAATTCTATCCTGTGTTCTATATGGAGCCAGTGTAGGCAGCCAGAACAGGAGTAATGTGGTCCCTTTTCCTAACTCTGGTTAGTACACGAGCTGCAGCATTTTGAATCAGCTGAAGCGACTTGACTGACTTCTTGGTACACCCTGATAATAAAGAGTGACAATAATCCAGCCTTGAAGTAACAAATGCATGGACTAGTTTCTCTGCATCGTTTTGAGGCAAGATATGCCTGATTTTTGCAATGTTACGTAGATGGAAGTAGGCGGTCCTTTAAATTGATTTTATGGGCGGCGCGCTTTTCTTTTTTGTTACAGCATGCATGTCTGTGCATGTTTTATTAACTTAGACTAGAGGCATAGAGGATTGATGTATTTGAAAACGCTGGGGGGTATACATTACCTTGTAAAATGAATAATTAATTAATTCCTTACATTTATTATAGCGCTTTATCAATTACTCAAAGCGCTTTACATATACACACATATAGTCTAGTGTTTCAAGTTTAGCTTGCTTTACAAACATGCAGAACGCACGGTTATGGTACATTGTAGTGGATCAAATGAACGTAAATCCTCTATGCCTCCAAGTTAATAAAACATGCGGTAACAAAAAGAAGAAAGAAAACGCGCCGCCTGCCGCCATTTTAGGTTCGACTTTTTCAGAAAACTATTGCAACACAAACGTTCCACTTTGAGATATAACTTAAAACAATATAAAAATACTGTCTTACACGTAAGTTAAATCGTTTTTCAAGTGAGGCAGATATTAAATGTAGGCTAGCTAGGCAAGACGTAACTCACCAGAGTAGTGCGGCCAAAAAAGGATCACGATTCCGGCAGTGAGAGCACGGTGGGCAAAGTATTCTTGAAAGTCTGAGCGATTTCAACAGAGGCGAGGAGATAATGGCGGGCGGACTCTGGTGAAGCATGTGGTGAAGCATGTGTGATAGAACGTCTAGGCACGTCGGGGGCGGAGCACATACGTGATGACGTCAGACCAGCGTCAGACAGATTCAGTAAAAATGTTTGAGTACTATTACCAATATGACCCAAAGTGGTTTGAACACTGTATACACAATAATAAATCCGTTCATAGTCATCAGAAAATTAGCGGTGAATTAACTTTTTTAAATGTTTGAGTTAAAACAATCCATTTTCTTTCAGAAGCTTGTAATGTTCGGTCTTACAGTGTGCAAGAACACTGGTGATTCTGTGAAATCACTGGCTGATTAGTGGTTTTGCAAAATCACTGTTGTGTGTTGTAGTGGTTTTTTAAAATCAATTACTAGTGATTCAATAAGTTACAGATTGTATAATTATATAAATATAGTGATAAAATATAGGTTACATACCTTGTGTTATGTGAGAAATGAGAAAAAGATGGTTCCAGAATGATTCAGAAGTGGGAAAATGAATAAAGCAACCTCTAGGTTGAAAATAACCCAGGCAGGTGTTCAACTGCAATTGAAGCCCTAATAACCCCTTTGACCCAGCATGCACAACCCACCAGTGTGTTTACAGTACCCAAATAACCCATAATTATGACCCAGCCAAATCAACCCAGCAATGTGTTTATAGAAATAACCCAGCATTTTTTAGAGTGCATGGAGCTAATCTATGTTTTATTTTCTTCTTTTTCAAAGGAGCAACAGAGTCTAATTTTATTCGCAGCGCATCTGTAGCACTATCAACAACATGATCAATTTGGGGGTGGTGTACATTTTGTATAAGTTTCCTCCCTTACATGCAGACATGCTATCGAGTTAAGTATTGGTGGAATCTCTTCCTTAAATGTGGCTATAGCACTAACAGATAGGTTTCTGCTGCAGGAGCTTTGGACTACTGCTTTGTAGTCTAATAACAGTACTTCAAAAGTTACTAAGAAATGGTCGGATAAAGCAGGATTATGCGGTTCAACTAATAGTTGCTCAATTTCAATACCATAAGTCAGAACAAGGTCGAGAGTGTGATTATAGCAGTGGGTTGGTTTATTTACACTCTGACAAAAACCAACAGAATCTAATATAGAGTTATTTGCAACAGTAAGGCTATTTTTATCATCGTCAACATGAATATTAAAGTCACCTACGATAATTACTTTATCTGTTTTAAGTACCAAAGTTGATAAAAACTCAGATAATTCTGATAATAATTCTGAATAAGGACCTGGTGCACGGTACACCGTAACAAATAAGATTGGCTGCAAAGTTTTCCAGGTCGGATGCGTAAGACTAAAATCGAGACTTTCAAAGGAGGTATAATTAGGGCCCGAGTACGGAGCGCTAGGACCCAACGGTGTCCTAGCACGAAGTGCGAGGAACCTATTGTTATTGGTGGTATTATTCTTATTTTTCTGCTGGCGTTTCCTGTTTTCTTTAGGATGCTTCAAAAGTTGTATAATTTTGCACGGATTCCAGAATCGGTGTGAAAACTACAATATTCTGGACTCAATGTGTTCAAATTGTCCAACATGCTCTCTCATCGCTCCACCTATGGCCATTTTTTGTTTTTGGAAAGATGTACAAAGTCGCACCGTAACTCCAAATGACCTGATATTTTTTCACACTTACTCGGGTGGACCGCTCTACATATAATCTCATTGAACCCCTAAGCTCTGCCTACTTTTTTTTTTTTTTAATTAGCATCATTTTAAAAACAGTTAAATATTCACTTAAATTTCAAATTTTTGTTTTCAACACCAAACTCAGTATACAGTATCGCTGGAGGGTCAGACACATTATCGTAGGAAATGACCATGTTCAGTCGATAAATGTGGTCGTCATTACTCTAAACGTGTTGGCAAAAAGGCGGGGCTTAGATAGAAATGCTCATAACTCATCAACAATGTATCAAAAAAACACACATTTTGGTGGTAAGGTTCAGTCTGTATTGGGGAATAGGCACCAAAAGTAATTTCCATTTTGGACTATAGGGGGCGCCAAAAACATGACAAATGTATAACTCCTGAACTGATGGACGAAATATTTTTTTTATTTTTTTAGACATACTATGGGGATGAGTATGAACTTATATTTAAAGAGTCACAACGAATGACAAATGTGGGCGTGGCCTGTACTTTTTTTTTTTATGACGATGTGCTAAAATGTGTTTCGGTGTCAGTACCAGATATGTTCGGGCTACCAGATATGTTCGGGTGTATTTCCGTCGCATCCGTCTTCCGTCATATCCGTCATATACTCACCTCCCTCTGCTCCCAGCGCTCTGCTGCCACACACCGGCCGTCTGTGGAACTGCAGCCGGAGGAACTCGGGACAGCTTGTTATGTGTGGGGTGCTATGGTGGGGTCCCATGTACTTGTGCACATAAATAATGTTTCTAATTATTTACAATTTAAAAATATATATATTCTGCGTTACTTTAGCCAACACTTTTATAAGGCCGCTAGATTAGATAATTACGAAATGTGTAGATAGAATACATATATTTCAGGTTGTTATTTTGTCATTATGTTTAATGTTTTATTTACCTTTTAGTATTTTTATATAGTATCTGAACTTTGGAGAGGAGTTGGGAGACATACGACACATCAAATCACATCTACAGATCAAGGCGAAGCGAATGGAAGTACTCCCATACTCATAGCGTGAAAATGTTTGTGAAAACGTGTGCAAAGTCTCCGAAAATCCTAAAAATAAGCTCATATTTGAATTCATCATAAAAAAACACATCATTCAGTAAAAACAAGGCCCCACTGATCATCTACTCTCTGAGACGATTCCAGGGATGTCTGGCTTGAGTTTCGACCACCAGGGAAAGTGGACAAAAGTGCCCGAGATCAGCCTCTTAATTTACCCAGGGCTTAGTGCTTGGCTTTGGGCATGAAAATTCAGGAAACTCCCCTGAGTATTTTTATTAAATATCTGAACTTTGGAGAGGAGTTGGGGGACACACGACACATCAAATCACATATACAGATCAAGACGAAGCTAGTGGAAGTACTCCTAGCGTGTTGAAAATGTTTGTGAAAAACGTGTGCAAAGTCTCCGAAAACGGAGCAGCATGGCTGTGAAGCTAGCTTTGCGGCTAGCGGTTAGTTGTTATTGTTTGAAGTTGTTGCTATGGAAACAACCATGACGGAGGAAAAGTATAATCTTCTACATATAATACGGACAAAGTAAAGAATGAAGTGTCGGCTATGTTTAAATGTTCGGAATTTGACCGTGATGGCCCTCTTTGAGTTGCCGTAAAATATGACGAATATGACGGTTGACGGAGGCGACGGAAAATACACTCCGAACATATCTGGTAGCCCGAACATATCTGGTACTGACATCGGTACGCAAAACTTGGGACACGCGTCACAGCCCATGACCTTTTCAAGAATGTAAAAAAAAAAAGTAATTTTTCAAAAAAAACTGCTCACTAGCGCCCCCCCTATTGTGTGGTAGTCACATATAGTTTCTCGGAACTTCACGAATTTTGGCACAGACATTCCTCATGGAATTGCGGACATATTTGTACATAATTCCATTAGCCCCGCCCCCCCAAGTAGTCGGCCCATTTTGAAAAATGTAAGTTTTTCATGCATTTTAAGCACATTCTTGCAAACTCCTCCTAGGGGAATGATCAGAAAAATTCCAATCCAGGACACGTTCAGCCCCTATCCAATATGATACTTAATTGAGAAGAACATTTTTGATAGCTCAATCGTGGAGGTCGTAAGCTAACAGCGAATACACCATTTTTGACTATTTACATGTCACAAATTACTCCGAACTACTCGGATTATAGTTATTCTGATATTCACGAAACGCTGTATACATATTGCTATTATGATGGCACAAATATTTCTAATTGCCTTCCATTAGCCCCGCCCCCCCAGAAAGTCGGCCATTTTGAAATATGTGCGTTTTTCAGCCATTTTAAGCACATTTCTGTGGACTCCTCCTAGGGGAAGGATCGGAAATATTCCAATCCAGGACAAGTTCAGCCCATATCCAATGTGATGCTACATTTTGAAGGAATAGTCGATCGCTCAAACGAGGACTTCGTAAGCGAACGGAAAACTTTCCATTTTTGACGATTTACATGTCACAAATTACTCCAAATTACTCATGTATAGTTTTTCCAATATTCACGAAACGCTGTATACATATTGCTATTATAATTGCACACATATTTCAAATTGCCTTCCATTAGCCCCGCCCCCCAGAAAGTCGGCCATTTTGAAAAATGTGCGTTTTTCATGCATTTTAAGGACATTTCTGCAAACTCCTCATAGGGGAATAATCGGAAAAATTCCAATCCAAGACAACTTCAGCGCATATCCAATGTCATGCTACAATGAGAAGGAATAGTCCTTCGCTCAAACGGGGAGCTCGGAGGCTAACGGAGAATGTACCATTTTTGACCAATTATATGTCAGATAAGCTACTGAGACCTGCCTGTCTGCCTGGCACATCAACTCTCACACACACACACACACACACACACACACACACACACACTGTTAGTCCAACAACGCCCTTTGCTGGCGGCATATTCATTACAAAAAACACCTATACACTCTCTAACCCTAACCCTAACGTTTATTTGTAGATATCTTCTAAAGCCTACAAATAAAGTGTGAAATGTAGGCCTGTTACATTTGTTATTGAGCGATATATATTATACACACTGTTCTGCTTTCTGCACTGACCTCAGCAGCTGTTCTCACTGTAAACATCGCGTCACAATGAAAGCAGTTGTGTTGAGAAAAAAAATAGCCTAACATCCAGGGGACATGTGATTAGTGAGTAACAAACGGTTAAAGGGCAGAAAGTCTGATGCACATCTGATCATCTCAAATAACTTATCACAACGGGAACAATTTACAGAGCTGTGCTTCGTGACAGAAGTCCAGCCATGCGTCACACCTCTTTTTAAACATCACTGTTGGCTGAAATCGTCTCAGGAGAATACTTCAGTGTACCCTCGGTTATTAGCTCCTCTAGAGACACTCCTCTCTCCTCTAAATCAGTGTATCCTCGGTTACGGCTCCTCCAGACAGCCTCCTCGATAATCGATCCTCGACGAGCCTTTAGAGACATTTGTTTTCCTTCGAGACGGCGCGCCGACATCCGTTTCCGGGTCGCTGTCGGAGGACCTGGGAGTCTGGGACGCGAAAATTATAGAAATGAGAAACGGCTCATTTCCCAGGACTCGCGCGCGTCTGCTTGACGCCGGGACGACCGGCTGCGCGCACAAGTGCGACCACAGTTTTAGTTTAATTTTGGTTTGGTATTGATAAGTAAACTTGAGTCAAAGATTGCTGCAACTCCACCTCCTCGGCCCGTTGTCATATTCTCATGTCTCAACCAAGTTTCAGTGAGACAGCATATATCAATATTATAATCTGATATTAAATCATTTACCAATATTGCTTTAGATGCTAGAGATCTTATGTTTAAGAGTCCACATTTAGTCTTCCTGTTTTGTTGCACTGTAGTAGTTGTTACCTTTACTTTTATTAGGTTATTATGTACCTAATATGAATTCTGAATAAATATAAATAAATCACCAGTAAGCCCCCCCCCCCCACCACCATCTCACCCCCTCCTCCATGCTTCACGGTGGGAACCACTCATGCAGAAACCATCCGCTCACCTTCTCTGCGTCTCACAAAGACACAGAGGTTGGAACCAAAAATCTCTCATTTGGACCCATCAGACCAAAGTACAGATTTCCACTGTCTAATGTCCAATCCTTGTGTTTCTTGGCCCACACAATTCTCTTCTTCTTGTTGTTCATCCTCAGTAGTGGATCTTTGCAGCAATTGGACCTTGAAGGCCTGATTCACGCAGTCTCCTCTGAACAGTGGATGTTGAGATTGTCTGCTACTTGAGCTCTGTGATCATTTATGTGGGCTCTAATCTGAGGTGCTTTGATTTGCGGTTTCTGAGGTTGGTAACTCTGATGTGTTTATCCTCTGAGCAGAGGGTAACTCTTGCTCTTCCTTTCCCGGGGGGGGTCCTCATGAGAGCCAGTCTCATCATAGCGTTCCATGTTTTTTGCGACTGCACTTGAGGATACATTCAAAGTTCTTGACATTTTCCGGATCGACTGGCCTTCATTTCTTAAAGTGATGATGGACGGTCGCTTCTCTTTACTGAGTTGAGTCGTTCTTGCTATAATATGGATTACAACAGCAGTCAAATAGGGCTTTCCACTGTGCACTAACTCTACCTCTGCACAACACAACTGATGGTCTCAAACACATTCAGAAGGCAAGTCATTCACACATTGACTCTTGACGACCTCATGACTGAGAGAAGCCAAGAGTGAGCAAAAGCTGTCATCAAGGCAAAAGGGCTACTTTGACGAATCTAAAATAAAAATTATATTCTTGATTTTTTTAACATTTTTTTGTTAACTAGATAATTCCATATGTGTTCTTTCATAGTTTTGATGTCTTCAGTGTTAATCTACAAAGTAGAAACAAATTAAAATAAACAAAAAACATTGAATGAGAAGGTGTCCAAACTTTTGACTGGTACTGTATATAAAAAACACACATATTTGAACATTTAGCAGGTTCCCTCATCTATAATCATTTATACAAGCGCAACTTTGAACATGTACAGCAGTAAAATGCAACATACAAAATAATCAAGAAACAACATAAATTAAACACTGACAGGGAACATTTTACTGCACCATCATTACTGTTACATAAGAAGGTGCCGTCAAATGTTCTGTTAATACTTACATACTTTTACTTAACACTAGAACCGCCAGAGGTCGCTGTATACCTAAAACCGCCAAAGGGTAAAATGTACCCGCTATTGATTTTCAAGGTAGAATGCTATTTTATTTATCATACAGAACAGTGAGTTTTGATCGCACAGGGATGAAACTCATACCAATAGAATCGGTGGACTCTCAGCTTTTCATATGATATAGTTTGTGCAGATAGCATGAAGTATAAAATATCGCTAAGAATGCTGATGTAAACGCTTGGTGTTAGACTTGTGTTTTGTTTAGGTACAAATCTCTCTATGTTTCTCTCTATCCATCTATAACTATCTATAGATCTATCTGTAATGTTCTGTTCTATGGACATATAATTGTCTACACAAACAGACGACGCGGACTACTTCTCTCATTCAGAGTGTCCATTTGTATTCAACTGGCACGTAACCTGCACACATGCATTACGTCCTCAACGTGAGCTCAGTCATCCAAGATCTTGTATTCTCCAAGATGTTACACTATCTATAACTATCTATCTGTCTATCTCTCTATCTATCTATAAGGAACCGCAGTAGACAAAAGGCGTTGCTATAGCAACACGTCATGTTTACGCTGCATTTTCTATGAGGTAAATATTACCCGCTGGTATAAATGGCTTTTTTTTTTGGCGAGTTTTTCAATCTGACTTCATATTGACAATTGTTAACAACAGAGGGTGCCACATAACACACTTTCAGGAAAGGACTGGTAGACTTTAATATGTTATTGAAAAAAAGTTACATACAATCAAAAAAAACAGCTGCGGGTAAAATTTTACCCGTTGGCAGTTCTAGTGTTAACTAAGGTTTGAATACAGGATTTAAATTTGTAACAGAGTATTTTCATTCTATACTGTAGGCCTAGTGTATCTGTGAACAATCCCAAATACAATTCCTTGTTTACATTGCGGCTAGTGCTACGCCCAGAAGAAAAAAAACCCTTTTACATTTTAACTGAAAGTGGAAAGGGGCTGGGCTACATGAGGTGACTTGAGCCAACAAAAATACACAATGGGTGGGACTAAGAAAGATAATGTGAAAATATAAAAACAAAGGCATTAATTAGGGCTGCAAAATGTCTCCCATTGTAATGGTGATGAGAGTTTTAAATGCTAACACTTAACAGTTTGTTTCTGACTGTGTGTTTCCTGTTTCCTGCAGACGGTCCAGCAGCTGGTGGTGGTTAAAGAAGAGCTTCCCCCTGACCAGCAGGAGTGGAGCACCAGTCTGGACCCAGGAGGACCCCAGAGCCCCCCCCACACAATTAAGCAGGAACAGGAGGGGAGAGCAGCTTCAGGAGCTGGAGGAGGCTGATAATCACCAAGTCCACTTCACTCCTGACCCTGTGAAGAGTGAAGATGATGAAGAGAACCTCAGTCCTCTCAGCCTCATCAAAGACAAACTGAACACATGGAAACAGAAGCTGATGGAGATGACTGTCGAGGACCAGAACCAGCCAGGAACTCAGATCCAGAGAGCAGTTTTGCAACCAAAGACTAAGGACCACACTGAAGACTCTTCTGGGACCTGACACTGAAGACTCTTCTGAACCTGACACTGGAGACTCTTCTGAACCTGACACTAGGACTCTTCTTGAACCTGAAACTGAAGACTCTTCTGAACCTGACACTGAAGACAGTGCTGATGGAAAGAGACCAGAGAACCTCCATCAGGTCTCAAACTCACTGAAAATATAGACATGAGATCGTCAGTGATCCACAACGTAGTGCTGAAAAGAAACCATTCAGCTGCTCAGTCTGTAATAATGCTTTTTCACAGAGTGGACATTTTAAAGAGACACATGAGGAATCCACACAGGAGAGAAACCATTCAGCTGCTCAGGTCTGTAAGAAAGCTTTTTCACAGGTGGAAGTTTAAAAAGGAACACATGAGAATCCACACAGGAGAGAAACCATTCACCTGTCCAGGAGTCTGTAAGAAAGCTTTTTCACAGAGTGTAAGTTTAAAGGTCCACATGATATCCACACAGGAGAGGATCCCACCAGTTGCTCAGTCTGTAAGAAGCTTTTTCACATAGTAGTAGGTTTAAAGATACACATGAGAATCCACACAGGAGAGAAACCATTCACCTGTACAGTCTGTAGAAAGCTTTTTCACAGAGTGGAATTTTAAAGGACCACATGAGAATCCACACAGGAGAGAAACCATTCAACCTGTACAATCTGTATGAAAAGCTTTTTCACATAGTGGAAGTTTAAAGGACCACATGAGAATCCACACAGGAGAGATACCACCACAGCTGCTCAGTCTGTAAGAAAGCTTTTTCACAGAGTGGAGAGTTTAAAGATACACATGAGAATCCACACAGGAGAGAAACCCATTCACCTGCTCAGTCTGTAAGAAAGCTTTTTCACATCGTGGAAGTTTAAAGATACACATGAGAATCCACACAGGAGAGAAACCATTCACCTGTACAGTCTGTAAGAAAGCTTTTTCACATAGTGGAAATTTAAAGATGCACATGATAATCCACACAGGAGAGGAAACCATTCACCTGCTCAGTCTGTAAGAAAGCTTTTTCACGGAATGGATATTTAAAGTCACACATGAGAATCCACACAGGAGAGGAAAAATAGATCTGCAAAGTTTGTGACAAAAGATTTAAATGGCGTAATCGTTTATAAAGACCAAGTGTGTTGGTAAGGGAATACATTTGTCTATTTTGTATTCTGATGACCTAATGCCGTTACATGTAATACGTTACTCCCTAAGCCTGTTTTCACCCACCTACAACCGATTCGCTAATAATCACAAATGTTCATTTCTTCGACCCCTTGACTCGACTATTTCTTGTTTAATAATCGTTAGATCTCCTCAGGACCAAGTTCCCGTGTCCTGCCTTTCGCCTGCTGATCACCCACTGCTCATTTAAGGTGGACTCACCTTTACAAGGGACCAGTTAGTCTTAGTGTCTTAATGCTAACGTTTTGTAAAGTGATGCTAGACCAACAACGTGCTGTTGGGTTGTGTGCTCTCTGCAGGACGGTGTCTGTACTCAAAGATTGTTGATGAAATGAGAGCTTCATTCTGTTTTTGTTGTCTAAACAACGCCAACAGAGCGATACGTCTTCTTTCCAGCAGATGGCATACATGTTACATCATGCAGTTCAACTGTCATCCACATATTAGAGATTCAAAACAGCAATGTGTGAGATATAAGGCTAGTAATTGACTATTTCAACAGAATGTGAAGAGGTTACAGTCTTGAGCAGGGCTCGACATTATAAATGGCCCGCTGGCCCGGAAGCACTATTTAGACACCCCGGGCCAGCATAACGTACTTTCCACTTGCCCGCTCGGGCCACTAAAAATATTGCTTTAAAAAAAATGTCCTGTGGTATTTTGACTAGCAATTTAGTTCAATTGTTTCATTTATCAACGCTACAACATAGCGTTCCGTGAGTCGGTTGTCGTTGTTGGAGGAAAAGCAAACAGCTGTTTGCTGAGGAGCGCAGAGCGAGCAGGCTCCCGTGAGCGGGACCGCGCTCCTTCACTACAGACTATCGCGCCACCTAACCATTCGCCAAAATGTTTTTAATAACAGCGGTAGCCGGGCAAAAAACAATCTTCAAATAAAAGAAAGTCACCGGAGGAGTTAAAGGAGAGTGACAGGGAGCATGAGAAGAAGAGGGAGTGAACGTTTCAGCCAGCTTGATCGATGGAGTTGGCTTCTAGTGGTGCAGTGACGCATCCTAAAACCCTTTTATAATCTATCGATTAGATTTATGATTCGAAAATTATAAAAGTAGGGTAGACATGCGGCTGAACAAAACGTGCATTTGGGTCATTCTACAGAAAAGGTGGAAGTGCTGTCACTTACTTTTGCAGACACCCAAAATACATGACGTTGACCTAATACTCACATTCATTATATATGTTGAATAAATAGAGATGTCTTTGCAATGGTACTAAATAAAAAATAAATAAAAAATGGTTTTATACGTAAATTGCAATTTATTTAAAATGCCAAGTTCAAGGAACTGCCTTGGAAGTGGAGCCTATAGTTTTAATTTAAAAGATTTTTTTTTTCAATAAATAAATCTAATTATATTTACATAACATTACAAGCATTTGATTATAACACTGAAATGGTATTAAAAAAAACGCAAATTATTATTAATAATATCAAATAAATGTCAGTCCACCCAAAATTACGTCATTGGTGTTACCTGCTATACAAAACGCTTTTATTTTTGAAATAATGTAATGTCTCTGAAGTGCCTCCTGTAACAAGAGATCATTTGAGGCAGTGCAGTGGACAAAGACATAAGGAAAGTCAGATACTTCTTACTTTGTTTGTTAAAGGTGTCATTTTATCTTCAAAATTTACATGCGTCTTTCAAGCCCTGTTCATTAGTGTTACTCATTGCATAGCCCTAGGGGTGAACATTTGAATGGGAAAATGTATTGTATTGAAGAGTGTTAACGATTTTGATATTGACTGAAAGCCATATTTGGTCTGACACAGGGCAGCCATTTTGTTAAAATGGTAGTGTTTTCTCCAAATTGTCACTGGTGTTAGCGTCACTGGTGTTACTCTTCTTCCTGGTAACACGTAACACCAGTGACATTCCTATACAAATAAGCTTTGTATAAAGTATAACAATTATTT
Source organism: Gymnodraco acuticeps (assembly GCF_902827175.1). Classification (NCBI taxonomy): domain Eukaryota; kingdom Metazoa; phylum Chordata; class Actinopteri; order Perciformes; family Bathydraconidae; genus Gymnodraco; species Gymnodraco acuticeps. The sequence continues at coordinate 310,203 of NW_022991995.1, read as the reverse complement.
AAAAAATCTAAATACTTTAAGCTCTACTTGTTGTGGATTCATCAAGATAAGAGTTAGTTATTGATATTTAACAGGTTTTAGAAGGAATATATTTCAGCAGATTTGTATCACCCAGATTCCACCTTTTCTGTAGAATGACCCATTTATCAGGTTAGTTTTCCACAGACCTTATTTCCAGCTAATAAGGTCTGTTAGTTTTCCACAGACCTTATTTCCACAGACCTTATTTCCAAAACCCTGTGGAGAAATCCCATTGCTTTTTGTCGAGGGAACCAGCAGCTTACTTCCTGGTTTTAGGATGCGTCACTGGCTGCACCTCTCAATATGATGCCAATATAAACAAGGTCTTCTGTCGGCTCTGTACATCAATGCCGACCTATGCTGCAAGTAAGTGAAGAGTAGACAATATAAAAGGTTATTGGCGAAATGTCCCAGCAGTTTAGGATAAGAAGGTCTAATCTAATCTATAGCCATTACATTTCTAACTCCTAATTACAGGAAGGCAGAAAGTGCATCTATACAAATAATAATACTCATAATAATAGCAGAAATGTTTTAACAATGACCACAATATCATTATTTTAATAAACCATATATGAACAATTTGAGGAAGAACTGATTGTTCAAAGTTGTAGTACAAGTAGTAATGTAGCATAAATTACTATTGCAACAATGTGTAATTTTTCTTCTTCATTATTAGTCTATTTTTTTTTTGGTGGACGCATGCTCCAGGCCAGTGGTTACAATGGTGGGGCCAGTGATAATACAATTCCACCGGCCCGGAGGGCCAGTGGCTTTTTACCCTTAATGTCTACCCCTGTTGAGGCCATGTCCAATATGTTTATGTTTTGTTTGATTAAATCGACTGAAATGAGCCTTCAATGACTCAATTATTCTGAATTACTGTCATTACATCATGGGTTTGCATTGCAATATTAGAACGCATAAAACCCAACTTTATTTCTTCCAAGTTGCGTCATTTGTTCATCACCACTCAACTTCAAACAAGCCAAGAAAAGCCGGCATAACATGGGACAGTAAAGTGGGAGGTGCTGCTATGTGTCTGTCTGAAGAGACAGTAAGGTGGGAGGTGATACTACCTGTCTGTCTGAAGAGACAGTAAGGTGGGAGGTGCTGCTACCTGTCTGTCTGAAGAGACAGTAAGGTGGGAGGTGCTACTACCTGTCTGTCTGAAGGGACAGTAAGGTGGGAGGTGCTGCTACCTGTCTGTCTGAAGGGACAGTAAGGTGGGAGGTGCTGCTGCACGTGCCTGGTGGGGACATTTGTCTTTGTTATCATGTTTCATTTCCAGTTTGTTTTTCAGCTGTTATTAAAAGATCTTTGTGCTCATTATTGTCTCTGTGTGTTTGGTGTCCCCGGGCTTTCTCTCGTTTTAATCTGCACAAACTGAAACAGGTTCATGTCACAGTCTGATCCACGCGGCAGCTTCAGGCAACATGTTTGTTTGCAATAACTGGATTTATTTTAAATCAAACCTCACTGAGACGAGTCCTCAAACCAGAGAAGAAACTGCAGAGGAAAATCTAAGTGAGGGTCGGATGTCGAGCAGAACGGTGGAAACATTGTATTCCTTCCATACCATATGTACTTGTACTGCTTACTAACCTGGTTCATCCAACCCGGTTATCACGGCAAGGACGTGAACATGTTGACGATTTTACCATGCTGGGAGACGTGAAGATGTCACGGTTTCGTCCCCTTCAAACGTGACAGCTACACGGTATTGTTAACCCATGTTAACCAGTGGAGAAATAACCGGAAATGCCAAGCAAATGCTACCCCGACGTAATGATTTATTTTTTAATAGTCACACTCCATTACGCAGATTTTCTTGTTGCCCCAGCTGGTCGACACCTCTTTGAGCAGAAACAAAGGCTACATTAATGTATTAAATCGATGTTAATCCATGCGTGTGGATGTGGAATTAACGGACGTGATATTGTGTGATTGCGTTGCCAGGCAACAGCTTCGGTTCATGTTAATTTACAAACTCTTCGACTACAACCGTAGTTATATTTAAAAACATTTTAAAAGGCCTCACGAAATACTTTAATGTAAATTAAAATGTAAATGTGAAGGAATGTGTGTTATAACAAAATACATCCATCATAAACGAAACCGGAAACAGGCGTAGGCAAGATCCTCAGCTCGACGATTGGATAGTTTAGCCGTAATGCATGCTGGATTTGGTGTTTATGTGATGTGAAAATCTGAAACGTTTTTTTAAAATAAAATAATACTTTATTCAGAGTGTGCTTGCTTTTCTCTTTGGAGGTCATCACATAACGGCATTGTAATACACGGTTCGGCTTGCAGTAAATATGACATATCTGCCGTAGTTCTCTATTTATAGAGCCCTGCCGTGAAGAGACTTCTAGACAAACAGGAGAACTGCCGCCAAAACTCAAAACGTGACGTGGGATCATAAATATATCAGCAATTAAACAACATCTTACATTTATTTTCACACAATACGTCTCCTTGCAGTATCAACACTAATTCGGCTGACTTTTATATTTGATCTATTTGGTAGATAGGCTGTATTTACACCATAACGGTGCAGAGCTGAAAGAAAGGACACCTGGTGGTTGAAGAACATTAAGTTGAATTTTATAATTTTATTATTAGATATTTAACTCTAGCGAAACCGCTAAGCCTTTCAATGTAATTTCCCATAGGGGTTAGCATGAAGCTAACGCATCGTTTATGATATGGTTGTTAACACACGCGTGTGAATGTATGATAATATGTTAAATGATTGCTATGCTTGAAATTAATGTACATTTTCTTGTGTGTCCAGTTGTTCAGTGCTTTCTGAGTAACACTTTAAACGGAAATTCTGAAGCCGAGTGTTCTTCCTGTTGTCTGTCTGCTCGGGAGTGGGGACAGACATAAGTGTGTTTTAAAAGTGTAATAAACCGTTTATTGAATTATTCCTCGCCGCTTTGACAACCCGGGAGAGGAATCTGCTCCACTCATCCACCCACCTGCTGAGGAGACAACGACTGGTTTCTACTAGCACCCATCAGGTGTGGCACCACTCTGAGGAAAATCAGACCTAGCAAAGCTGCAGGCCCAGACGGAGTGCCCGGCCGGGTACTGAAGGCATGTGCGGACCAGCTGACAGAGGTGTTTACTGATATATTCAACCTCTCATTACAACAAGCTACTGTTCCAACATGCCTCAAATCCTCAACCATCATTCCAGTGCCTAAAAAAGATCTGTGAAGTGCCTAAATGACTATCGCCCAGTCGCGCTTACACCAATAGTCATGAAGTGTTTTGAGAAACTGGTGCTTGCCCATATCAGAACAATCATCCCACCTGACCTTGACAAGTATCAGTTTGCCTACAGGCCAAACTGCTCCACAGAAGACGCCATCAACTCAGCCCTCCACACCTCTCTGACACATCTGGAATTACCAGGCAGTTATGTGAGGATGCTATTTTTGGATTTTAGCTCTGCATTCAACACCGTCATGCCTTACAAACTGTCAGCAAACTGAATATTCTTGGCTTTGGCTCTTCACTTTGCTCGTGGGTCATGGACTTCCTGACTGACAGACCACAGCAAGTCAGAGTCTGTAAGCTTAGTCCCATGCTCTTCACACTCTTTACCAGCGACTGCACCCCCATCCACACCTCCAACTCCATAGTAACATTTGCAGACGACACCACAGTAGTCGGTCTTATTACAGACAATAAGGAGACAGCCTACAGGCTCGAGGTGGAACATCTGACTGACTGGTGTAAGGAACACAACCTTGTCCTTAACACCTCCAAAACTAAGGAGCTCATTGTTGATTTCAGGAGGACAAAAAAGGAAGTCCATCTCCCCCTCCACATCCATGGAGAAGCAGTGGAGAGCGTGGAAGACCTACGGTTCCTTGGAGTCAACATCTCTAATAAATTAACATGGACCTCAAACACCTCAAACCTGGTGAAAAAGGCACAGCAGAGACTGTTTTTCCTGAGGAAACTAAGACAGGCCAGGCTTCCACAAAAACTGCTGGTAAACTTCTATCGGTCGACCATTGAAAGCACCCTGTCCAGCTGCATAACTGTATGGTACACCAGCTGCACAGCCGCAGAGCGGAAGGACCTGCAACGGGTGGTGAAGGCTGCTCAGCGCATCGTTGGGACTGAGCTGCCCAACCTTGATAACATCTACAAAAGTCGACTGCAGAAGAAAGCCAGCAGTATCATCAGAGACATCACACACCCCGGCCACTCACTGTTCGAACCGCTGCCATCCGGCAGACGGTTCAGGTTAATAAAAGCACGCACCAACAGACTGAAGAACAGCTTCTTTCCAAGAGCTGTGGCCTTCATCACTCCCATCCCTGTCCAACCACTAAACGCACTATAACATGCACACATACAAACACACTACTACTCCCCATCAAAGACTGCAGCCTAAAATACCATGTTATTTATTTGTATATTTATTAAGTATCAACTGATATTTTTTATTTATTTTTTAGTAACTATATATATTTAAACATTGTAGCTTTATATATTTTAACATTCTGGTAAAGTGCATATGATGACCCTGATTATTATTGCTAGTATCTCTGCTTTATCACTGTTTTGATGGATGTGTTCTTATTTATGTTATGTATTGCATTTAGAGATGCCAACTGAATTTCGTTGCACACTGATGTGTGATGACAATAAAGATATATTCTATTCTATTGCATTTTATGTTACTTAATAATTACATTTAAATATTACCTTATATTCTTGTAGGTGAATAACCTGACCCCCGGCTCGATGAGCAAACTGGATAAATCAATGAAAAGAAAAGTATCGGAGCAACACAGAGGGTTTGATTCTCAAATCAAATCAAATCACGTTTTATTTATATAGCACATTTATAAACGATTTTTGGTCGAGCCAAAGTGCTGTACATATAATACAATTAGCCTACAGTAGAGACACTTTACAACAACACAGATTGTTCAGAATATTAGTATGAGAAAACGACACCCTCTGTCCTTAGACCCTCACATCGTACAAGGAAAACTTCCAGAGAAAACCCACAGTTTAAAGGGAAAAACTGGGAGAAACCTCAGGGAGAGCAACAGAGGAGGGATCCCTCTCCCAGGACGGACAGACGTGCAATAGATGCCGTGTGTAAATCGAAGAGATAATACATTTTACAGCATATAGACCGAATGTTAGGAAATGCATGTGTCTGTAATAAGAAGATGAATCCACGAGGATGTCAGCTACAATCCTGTGGGAGCCATCAGGGAAGCAGCATGACGAGACCCAAGGCAGGACCGCAGAGACAGGTTCAGCCACGACCTGAAACGTCCACGACTTAATCCAGAACTCAGGATAGAGGATCCAAGAAACAGGACTACAGCAAGAGGATCAGCCTCGACTCCGGATCCCGGCGTAGATATAGATACAAAACAAGAAAAAAGATTTGGCTGGGTTAATCGGAACAATAGAATACACAGACACAGACAGAGAGGGAGAAGGTCATTGGATAAAAGTTATTCTTGATAACCCTCTGCGTGGACAGATGTGACTGGAGGTCTTCTCCCTCTGCGCTGCTGCTTGGCACCGTGCGAGCACACCAATTGTGCGCACCGGCTATTTAAGCTGAGGTGCCAAACTGGGTCCCTCCCATTTCCGCTTCTCCTGTGGTGGCTGCAGCCTGGCGTGGTGACGCAAATTGTTTGGCTTGTCAACGTTCATGTCCTACTCTCTACCGGACAGGTAAAGCACGTTGCAGTCTGTCATTCATTCAGGGACACGAGCTACACACTGCTGACACTTTTCTCGTCTTTGTACCAGTTTTCTTTAATGTAATAATACATGCAAAAAACTGTAGTTTTTGTCTATCAAATAACAATATATACAATGTTATAGGCTATCAAGCTATCAAATATGTTTTGCGGCTCCAGACAAAAATTGGTGGAAAAGGGGGCAAAATGTCTCTTTTGGTCGAAAAGGTTGCAGACCCCTGCCATACCTTAGGGATATACGCATACCCCGTAGGGACATAAACTACCAGTCGCGGTCCGCCAAATGTACAGACATGCAGTTCCGCCCCGGAGCAAAATAAAAATAATCTGGGGTGCTTCATGGATAGCTAGTGCAGGGACCTTCCACGTGGAAAAAGAACCGGAGACCAGAGGGCGTAATGTCCACTGAGTGGACATCATTGGCCGTGGCGTGTACACGTGTATATGTCCATATCACGGACATTAATACATAGAGTGGTGTCCTTGAAATAAACATTGCAAATAAGTGTTTAACGGTGATTTAAACTAGTTTCTGCGGGGAAAAGAGTGCTAAAAATGGGTTTTTCAGCACCCAAATTCGGCCCTGATACATCCAGCCCCGGAGAGCTCGCTGGAGAGGGGGAGACAGCCTGACAGGCTGCCCACAGCTGATGGGGGTCGACATGGAGGTTTGAAAGTCCACCTTTCAGCACCCAAACTCGGCCATGAGGACAGGCTGCTTCACAGCACTATCTAACCCTGGAAAGAAGCTTGAAACCTGTCCATTTCATCCACATTTGACTACTCATGAAATGTACAACAGAGTCACTGCTGTAAGCAGGGTCCCACACTCACAGGCAGAGATCCAGGGTGATGCACATGGCTTTCTTACCCAGGAATTAGTGTGTGAATGCTGGGTAAAAGTGCTGTGAATACAGGGAGGAGGACCAGCAGGCTGTGACCCAGAGAGCTTGAAACCTGTCCATTTCATCCACATTTGACTGCTCATGAAATGTACAGCAGAGTCACTGCTGTAAGCGGGGTCCCACAGGCACACAGGCATAGATCCTGGGTGATGCACATGGCTTTCTTACCCAGGAATGAGTGTGTGAATGCTGGGTAAAAGTGATGTGAATACAGGGAGGGAGAGCAGCAGGGCTGTGACACAGAGGTACACAACGATGTGTACACTGGGTCATTCAGAATGTGCTATTTCTGAAAAAGCACTTTGAACATATGTCAAACAGACATTCCTATTAAAAGTTATCAATGAATAGCAAGATTTGACATGGGAAAACAGGCTATGTCAGACTTCCATGAAATACACCGGGAAAACCACCTCTATGTGGCCGCTCCAAGAGCCAAATGACGGACTAAGCACCTCCAGCATCTCTCCCTGACATGAGGAAATAGGCTATGTCAGACTTCCATGAAATACACCGGGAAAACCACCTCACTATTGGCCGCTCACAGAGCCCCAAAACACGGACTACAGACCTCCAGATCTCTCCCTGACATGCGTACTTCCATAACCTCGCGCACCTTGGGACCCCGGGCCCCCGAACTTAAGCACTCCCCCACGGACTAAACCCAGATGATCACACCTCAAGAAACTCGTGCCCCTGGTAACCTTAAAGAGGGGGTGTATTTGCGGTGCTTTACCGTCCGCACATCGGCATCCATAGTCGGCCTTATTCACAGCATCCCCCACCCTCCTGTACCGGATGTTCTCATGGCCCTGGTAACCTATAAGGTGGTGTATTTTGCGGTGGTTTATAGTCCGCCCATCGGCCTCCATAGTCGGACCTTATTCACAGCATCCCCACCCTCCTGTGCAGGATGTTCTCATGGCCCTGGTAACACTTAAAGGTGGTGTATTTTGCGGTGCTTTACCGTCCGCCATCGGCCTCCATAGTCGGCCTTATTCACAGCAGCACCACCCACCCTCCTGTGGAGGATGTTCTCATGGCCCTGGTAACACTTAAAGGTGGTGTATTTTGCGGTGCTTTACCGTCCGCACATCGGCATCCATAGTCGGCCTTATTCACAGCAGCACCACCTGCCCTGCTGGAGGTTCACACTTTCACTTTTTTACCCTCCTCTGCCTTACACATCCTCCCACACTTGAGCACTCCTCACGCGGACTAAACCCCTTCATGCACACCACCAGAACCTCGTGCCCCTGGGGATCTTAAAGGGGAAACACCCATATTGGGTTATACAAATGAGGACAAATTAAGTAATTTTAACAAACTTTATTTACAGAAATATATACATTGACACTTTATTACATTATAACATTATTCACTCATCCAGCTCAAGGGGACTGAGTACAACAAAACATTGCATATTTACAAGTTGGTCACTGGCAACATTGTCCGTATCGGGTGAAGTTGGTGCAGAGGCTGGCACCCTCTCTTCACCCGTGTCTGAGGGACTGTGTTCGGCCATTGACTGTTCCCTCTTCGCCGCTCTCCAAGCGTTGAAGTTTTTGTAGAATTCTTCATCCGACGTCTCGGTATCGGGGGAGTGTTGGTAGGGAGTGGGGCTATGCTCCTCTCCAGAGCTGTCACGGTCACTGTGGATGTCAATGTCCCCCAAATTGTCTTCACTCCCCCCTGATGCTGCTGCTGCCGCTGCTTGCAGTGACTCTGTGAAGAGCAGCCGTATGTCTGCAGCCTCCTTCAAAGAAGGATTCTTGGCATAAAATGTGTCTGCAGTTGCAGTGTTGTGACACATGAAATCACTCACTCTTTGGCGGTTGCCTATGTCCTGAAACCTCTTCGCATTATCGGCGTGGACTGTGCGGAGGTCGGTGAAGTTAATGGGACCTTTTAGTCCCACATCAGCCCATGCCAACCTCAGGAAGGAGGCAAGGTTCCTCGATGGGTTCTTCCCCACTGTGCAGAGGAAGTAGCGGTTGTTGGTGCCGGTCAGCGTCCCCTTGATTTCCAGCCACCTCTTCATCCATCCAAATTCTTCTATGGTGAGGTACAGCTGCGCTTCCCCGAACGCGTTGGCCGTCTTGTGGTTGCTTACCTGTTATGACAGAGTTAGATAGCGTCAATACAAGTATCAATCATGCACAACATGTGTATCACTGCCAGAATAAACACATTTTGTAATAGCTCACTCACGTGGATGAGGTAGCCAAAGGCAGTGCCAGTTGTCTCCGCCTTTCGGACCTCGGCGTTGGTCATGTTGGAGTAGACCCCCGGACGGTGCCCATAAATGCAGCTCGAATTGAGGGTCATGTACCCATAGAGCAGTATCGGGTTGCGTTAGTCGGATTGCTGGTCATCACGTCCAGGAGCTGAGGGATGCGAGTTTTGGCCGCAGTCAAACATGCCATGATGTCTTATGGCTTGGCAGACCTTCCATCTTGTCCCGCTTCACCTGCATCTGGTGGATAACCACCTTCTTTCTCATGGACTTCAGGATGGCAGCAACTTCCCGTGTGATTAAAATCATGTCATTGTGGTTGAGCCTGCTCCCCTTGCATGGTGTTTCCTCATGTACTTGAGAAAGTGCGATATATTTTTGATATAGAAGTCAGATGTCGTGACCTGTAGGCTTGACTTTATCAGGCTCAGGGACCACCCACGTATCCTCTTCAGATCCCTCAAAAAGAGCCAGTCAGACAGGCGATTGAAACCGTGTGCCATGAAGCTTAGGAATGATTTCACTCTGCTTATTTTGGAGACTGCGTTTTCTTGGAGCCTCACTGTTGGGTCGATGCCCTCATAATGGTCCCGGTAGCCTTGCAGATACTTCTCCATGATGCGTGGGAATGTTATGTCCCGCATTCGATTCCCCCGGCCCCTGCCGCTGAACCAGGGGGAATGTATGGGAGGGGAGGATGACGAGGCCTCGGTATCTATGGATGCAGGTTCTGAGGAGCTGGATACAGGTGTGTGAGAGGCAATGGGGGACTTCCTGCAGGAGGGACCTTTGGACTTGGACAGCCTCTTTGGTGTTGACTCTGTTCGGGGTCCTTTCCTTAGAAACACCCGCTCTTGGTCCTCCCCATCCTCTTCATCGAACCCAAGCATGTCCTCGGCCCTCTGGTTCCTCCTCTGTCGGTTACGTTTTATCCTCTGCTGCAGCATGCAGCGCAGGGATTTCACCTCAGCAGCATATCTGTCCCTCTGAGCCCTCATTGTGTTTGCATCCATCCTCCATTCCTTACAGTCCGGGTTGTCACATTCAATCACTGGGGACAAGGGTGGAGGTTGTGACAGGACATCATCACCCACAGTGTCCACATCCCAAGAGGTAATCATTGCTACTGTGGGGTTTGTCAATCTGAGTTCATGAAGCTCCTTCTTGGCCACTTTCATTTTTAGTTTAGTTACAACCACATGTATTTCCTCCCGGGAAGCTCAACATGGTCTCTGTACAAGTGGCGGTCCAGCCTTGTCCCGATGTACTCGCATCCTGCAATGGTGCAGGGATGGAGCCTAATGTTTGTCCGTCCTTTCGCCAACAACAGCAGAATTCTTCTTTCAACTAAATTACGCACACTATGGTTCCTCTGCAGGTGCTTGCTCAGGGCGCGGTAGGGACTATTACAGATAGGACAACCGATCGCCATCCTCTTTGTATGCCTGAGCATTTCGGTACCGGGAAGTGTCACCAGTAGAATGTATAGAACCGGGGGCGACAAAGAAGGATAGGTGAAAAGAAGAAAGTTGCACTCAGCGAACTAGAAAGACCCCATGTCAAATCTCTCCAGTTTATTTTCAAAACATTGTGTTTTCCATTTGCATCATCGTGCGAAAGGTGTCCCATTTAGGCACTCGTTAGGCGGGCAGAGATCCCTGTCATCTCTCGGTCCTATCCTCCAGGCAAGGCGGGAGCCAAAACTGGGTGAAATTGACCAAAAAGTTAAATAAATACAATAAGTCATCCATGGAAAGATGCATGAAAGTGAAAAAAGTATCCCAAAATAGTGCATCATAATGCGGGTAGAGTCCCCTGACAACTCCCCTTACTTTCCTCCAGAGACCAGTTCAAAACTTAAGTTTGGTAAGAACCATGATTGGGGGTCCTCCAGGCAACAATTGTATCCGATCAAAGTCCTCATGCAGCGGATGCATTCCTCCATGATCCAGAGACCAGTTCAAAACGTTAAGTTTGGTAAGAACCATGATTGGGGGTCCTCCAGGCAACAATTGTATCCGATCCAAAGTCCTCATGCAGCGGATGCATTCCTCCATGATCCAGAGACCAGTTCAAAACGTTAAGTTTGGTAAGAACCATGATTGGGGGTCCTCCAGGCAACAATTGTATCCGATCCAAAGTCCTCATGCAGCGGGTGCATTCCTCCATGATCCAGAGACCAGTTCAAAACGTTAAGTTTGGAAAGAACCATGATTGGGGGTCCTCCAGGCAACAATTGTATCCGATCCAAAGTCCTCATGCAGCGGATGCAACCAGAGAACCAGAGAAAAGGGGTGAAAATGGAAAAAAGTACCCCAAAATAGTGTTCAATAAGGCGGGTAGAGTCCCCTGACAACTCTCCTTACATTCCTCCAGAGTCAGACAAAGTTAAAGTTAACTTTTGGAAGAACCATGGAAAAGGGTGAAAATGGATAAAATGTATCCGAAAATAGTGCCTAATAATGCAGGTAGAGTCCCCTGACAACTCCCCTTGCATTCCTCCAGAGGCAAAATAAGTATAAGTTAACTTTTGGAAGAACCAGAGAAAGGGGTGAAAATGGATAAAATGTATCCGGAAATAGTGTCTCGTTATTCCGTGGCAACTCCCCTTGAATTCCTCCAGAGTCAGAAAAAGTTAAAGTTAACTTTTGGAAGAACCAGAGAAAGGGGTGAAAATGGATAAAATGTATCCGGAAATAGTGCCTCATAATGCAGGTAGAGTTCCCTGACAACTCCCCTTGCATTCCTTCAGAGGCAAAATAAGTATAAGTTAACTTTTGGAAGAACCAGAGAAAGGGGTGAAAATGGATAAAATGTATCCGGAAATAGTGTCTCGTTATACCGTGGCAACTCCCCTTGAATTCCTCCAGAGTCAGAAAAAGTTAAAGTTAACTTTTGGAAGAACCAGAGAAAAGGGGTGAAAATGGATAAAAATGTATCCGAAAATAGTGCCTCATAATGCAGGTAGAGTCCCCTGACAACTCCCCTTGCATTCCTCCAGAGGCAAAATAAGTATAAGTTAACTTTTGGAAGAACCAGAGAAAGGGGTGAAAATGGATAAAATGTATCCGGAAATAGTGTCTCGTTATTCCGTGGCAACTCCCCTTGAATTCCTCCCGAGGCCAGTTCAAAAACTTAAAGTTTGGAAAGAACCGTGATTGGGGTCCTCCAGGCAACAATTGTATCCGATCCAAAGTCCTCACGCAGCGGACGCATTCCTCCATGATTTCCCCATCATGAGAAATAGGCCGTTTTTTTTCTTAGTGCTCTCAAAAACCGGGTTTCCGATTTCGTGCAGATGGTTGCTTGGAAAAGATGAATGAATTTTTTTGACGGAGGAAGGGAGGTCAGTATTCCCCTCTCCTTTGGAAAGTGCCACGGGGTAGTGGAAATGTCTCCGGGGCTTCCGCCGGAAGCGCCGAAGACTTGAGCTTTTTGCAGCCCCTCCTCCGTTGGCACTTAGCCGTTTTTTCGAGAATTTTTTAAAACTACTTTTTTGATTAATTTAAGATATAATTGACCGTTTTATTTACTTTTTTTGCTTTCCACGGGTGGGGGCGCATGGCAGGCCGCATATGAGCTCCCAAATTTGGCCCGGAACCTCCGGGAATTGTGTCCATTTCATCCACATTTGACTACCAATTAAATGTACATGAAATGAAGGCGACCAAATGTGGCACCAGGTTCACTGCTGTAAGCAGGGTCCCACACTCACAGGCAGAGATCCAGGGTGATGAACATGGCTTTCTTACCCCGGAATTAGTGTGTGAAAGCTGGGTAAAAGTACTGTGAATACAGGGAGGGAGATAGAGCAGCAGCAGCAGCAGCAGGATGTGACCCAGAGAGCTACTTACAGCACAGAAAAGGGTGAAAATGGATAAATTATAGCCCAAAATAGTGTCTCTTAAGGCGGGTAAGGCCAGGTTACCTGGAGGAAGAACCAGGGGTCAACATGGATAAAGTGTAGCCCAAAATAGTGTCTCTTAAGGCGGGTAACAGTTATGGGGTGATGTCCTGTCAGTGACAGGACATTTGCATTGGAAGTTGACATCACATTCATCCACGCCCAAGTTCACATTACATTCCTCCAATACCAGGTTACCTGGAGGAAGAACCAGGGGTCAACATGGATAAAGTGTAGCCCAAAATAGTGTCTCTTAAGGCGGGTAACAGTCGTGGGAATATGGGGTGATGTATATGGGCACTTGAGCACCAGCAAGACCCCCACCTCCATAACCTTGTGCACCAGGCGAACCTGTACCCACACTTAAGCACTCCCCCACAGACTAAACCAAGAGGGAACACCGGTCAGAAGTTCGTGCCCCTGGTAACACTGAATAACAAAAAAATAGAACCCCCAAGGGTTGCATGTGTGTAGGCATAGTTGGTAACATTTGTCTAGCCAGTGGCAGGGACTTTGCATTGGTAGTTGACATCACATTGCCATTGTGCGGACCTCAGTACATTTGAAGGACAAGTCCCATGTTAACTCTGTCCATAAGACAGACATTTTCCTTACAGCAATACGCCGGCCATAATGCCCCTGTACACGTATAGCACTACAATAGCTTTGCTTGCGTTTTATCACTCTCATCTGCGCACTCCCATTAGCCTCCTCTTTTACAGGAGTTATGAATGGGGCGGCGAGTGGGGAATTTGTACAGACATCATGTGTAAGTGTAGCATTGTGGAAACAAAGGACACTAAGACTTGGATACAGATTAACCTTTTCTTTATTTTTGAAAGTTTTTCTCGGAATCTGTGCATTAAATAGGGAGGAGGCGGGGATTCACCCTTTCGTCCTGGGCGAAGAGTTGTTCTCCCCCCGCCGAGACGCTACCTCCCCGCCAGTCAGCTCCGGGCAGACGGCGCACCCCACCCGGCCGCTCTCTGCTGCTGAGGAGCATGCCGAGGTCGGGCAGCCCGTCCCCGTGGCTGCCGATATGTCGGCACCACGGGATGGGCCGTAGAGGTGGAGGGCGCCGCAGCAACGGGACCCCCGTGCTGGCGCCTCTCCTCCGCTTCATTGTTGTAGGCCTACACGCTCCACCGCCAGGGTCATCACCGCTGGGAAATCCCTCCGCGCAGACCTGAGAGTCGGACCTCCAGACATCGAGGCGTCCTCATCCTCCTCCGGAATCGGGGTTGACTTGCCCCACGGAAGGGAGAACCGGAACGGCACTTCCTCCTCTCCTGACTCGCCCATCTCGACGACGTCGAGCTCCGAATCCTCCACCTCCTCCTGCGGGGCCTCCGCCGACAGGACATTCTGACCACGATGCTCACGTGTGAGCCGAGGAAGCATCTGGCAGGCTGAGAATGCCGGTGTCGGGCCCATACAGCTCACGGCGTGGTCAGGCCCCATACATAAGAAGCAGAAGGGGTGTGGATCCGCTCCCGCGATCAGGTTAGGACATTTTGGACAGGCCCTGTGGTCAAGAAACTGACTCCATAACTCTCTATCTCTCGTCTTTTTAAGCTCCGTGAAAACACTTCCGCCGCTGAAGAGAAAAGGATGATAGTCAGTAGGTGAGGCCTCCTTTTATACAGTGTGATGCGCGCGCATTCAGGTAGGCCCGCCCAAGGCCGGCTACGTCTATAGAAGTCTCAGTGGGAGAATGCTCGCAGGGTAAAGTAGTACCCATAGAGTCCAGTAGAGGGCGGAGCCTGTGAGAGATATAACTGGTAGGTTTTTGCCTGTTTGAGAATTTTATATCCAGTTTACTTCGTTTTAACATTGCTATTGCTTTGTATGTCGGGGGCGCTTCAGATACGCCCACCTCCAAGCGTCAACGCACTTCACTAGTCTCGGGCGTATTTGAGCCTGGTCTTAAGATGCGCGTCCATGTGAATACACGCAAAACAGTAATTGTTGCCAAGCAACACACGTCTATATAATTTAACACTCGAACACCTCATTCAGAGCAAGCTAAGAATCAAATAACGAATATGGATAACGTAAAGAAGAGAAAAAACCAATTTTACTGATAGAGAGATTAGAACATTAATTGAAATATATGCAGAGCATAAAAACTTGCTAACTGCCAAATGTAATAATACCATGACAAACAAACACAAACTCGCAGCCTGGAAGTCAATCACTGGTGCGATAAATGACTTGGGTGATGGAGGGATACGGACGGTGGAAGAGTGTAGGAAAAAGTGGAAGGACCTACTATCCAGAGCCAAAAAGGATGCATCGGTTCTCAAAAAACCCTCCGACCGGCGGAGGCCCTGCTCCAAAAACCTCTCCATACAGCGAAATCATTATTGCTATTTTTGGAGAGGATTCCCCCACTTTCACCGGGTTGAATGGGATCGACAGCTCAGAGCCCTCAACCTCAACATTTGAAGAGGTTGACGCAGACGTGTCAGCTGTCACTAGTGGTAAGTCATTAATAGAGTAACATCACCCTACATTATCTATATATATTACCCCCGTGAGACATCACGGCTAGCAAGATAACAATTAGCAATCGCGGCAGTTGATAGCAACTGACAATAACTGACAGTAACTGACAGTAACTTGCCATTTTACAGACTCAGAGGACGCAGAGAAGAGGGAAGTCCCACACCCACAGCGTCAGCGATGACTCAAGGGGAATCCCAAATGGCCACAACCCGAAAGAGAAAGAGGGATTTGTCAGAGCTACAGCGGGAACTGACGGAGAAAGAAATCGTTCGTGTGGAGGGGTGGAGACCGTCAAATTGAGAGCGGAACACGAACAAATTGAGATGGGAAAATGACACTCCAAATAATAATTCTTAAGAATCAGCTACTAATCACTGAAGAAGACGATGTGTTCACCGTTCTGTAATCATGTTGAACTTGTTTTTTATCTCAATTTCATGTTAATAGTTCTCCAAAATGTTGTTATTTAATGTTCTTGTGTTCTTTGAATAAAATAGGCCTAGTGAAAATATGTGGTCACAAAGGGAGCTTATTGAAATGCAATTGCAAAAAAAACAGCGTTCATTTTACAAATATATAGGTCTATAGGTTGTTTATTATATGATTGCGGGTAAGTCCTGGAGACGGAAGAATAATAGGTCTTCTTAAACATCAATAAGGGATGTAATGTATATACTTTATTTTCTATATTCATTATTCGTTGTTCTTTTTACGGCTCCCTTTTGGCTAATTTGAGTAATTGATTCTGAGAGAACAATTAGTGGCCGGTGTGTAGGAGCCGCATTTAAGTTTATTTTTGATTTATTTGGAACCTTTATTAATGCATTTTCTGTTTCAGTGAGAGGTGTGCTTTGCTCAGGGAAGGGGGCGGGGCTAAGGCTTTAAGTTGAGATGGAGAAATTGACACTCCAAATAATAATTCTTAAGAATCAGCTACTAATCACTGAAGAAGACAATGTGTTCACCGTTCTATAATCATGTTGTACTTGTTTGTTATCTCAATTCATGTTAATAGTTCTCCAAAATGTTGTTATTTAATGTTCTTGTGTGTTGAAATGCAATTGCAAAAAAACAGCGTTCATATTACAAATATATAGGTCTATAGGTGTTTTATTATATGATTATATGTAAGTCGTCCACCGATATCTTCACGGATGCCAGCAGGATTCTGCTGCCAGCAGGATTCTGCTGGCATCCGTGCCGGGTTCTCATCCGCCTCCAGTGCCAATTCTCCTTGAAGGGGGATTCTCTTTTTCACACAGATGTTGTGCAGCACTGCAGTGGCAGCAATGATCACGCAGACACGCTCAGGGTGCATTCACATTTCACTGTGGAGGCAGTGAAACCTACAAAAAAAGCAAAAAACAATTTAGCCTATATCTACATTAAAAGGCTGGCCTTTATATTTATAAAAATGACTTACTAACCTATGTTTGAGCACTCCAATGCAGCGCTCTACAATGTTCCTCCTTTGTGTATGCTTTTTATAGCGGTGCTCTTGTGCAGTTCTCTCTGCGATGACAGGTGTCATTAGCCATCGCTTCAGAGGGTATCCACTGTCTCCGAGAAGAAGACCATTCACTCTCCCTGCCTCAAATTCCCGCTCTCTCTCAGGATGCGAGCATCATGTGTCGACCCAGGCCATCTTGCAACGAGGTCGACAATGCCCATGTCCGAGTTGCACACAATTTGAACATTCATAGAATGGTAACCCTTCTATTAACATACAAATACTCATGTTCAGAGGGGGCCTGAATGCGAACATGAGTACTGTCGAAGCATCCGACAATACCAGGTATACCTGATTTTATCAAAATATCTTGCCTGGATTTCGCTGCTTCTTCTTGTGTGGGTAGGTGAATATAGTTCCTAAGGCGGTGCTGGAGGGCCAATGAAACTTGTCTTATAGCCCGACATGCAGTTGTGTGATGAACATTAATGTCTCCTACAGTATTTTGAAAGCCCCGTTCGCGTAGAATCTGAGCGCAATCAGCACCTGCAAGGTTGGGGAGGGAGAGCGCAGCGTTTCGGTCTGATCCGTGCTGGAGTTGAGGGGAGATCTCCTCAATTAAATCAAAAATGGCTTGTCTGCTGAAACGAAACCTCTCTATCAGTTCACTGTCTGAATAGAGGTCCAGTGGATTTGTTCGATCACGGACGACTCTTTCTCTTCTTAATGCCCTTGCATTGTTAAACATGTAAACAAGACGCCCTGCTATCGTTATTATCCTTCTTGCATGTTTTACGTTACTATGGATACTAGTCTGTCTTTCCGATTACATCTGCTCCATACTTGGCGTAAAAGTTACACCCGGGCGCAACACATACGGGGCTTAAGTCTAAGTGGTGCACTAGTCATAACTTTAGTTTGGCCTTAACCTTCGGTTCTACGACGGAGGTAGAGTTACGCGCGGTTTACGCCCAGCTGGTGCACTCCACTGTAGTTGGTTAAATGTGACATACATTGATACTTTAGTTTTAATGTGCTTCTTTATTCACCTTTTCTTTTAAATGTGTAAAAGCAAATAAAAACAAATACTTTGGATTAATTCAAATTGTGGGAGAATAATTCATAAATAAATCAATGAATAAATATTAGGGATGCTCCGATCGATTGGCCACCGATCAATATCGGCCGACGATACTCGCTCTCTACCGATCGATCGGGCTCTCTAAAAATGCCGATCGCATGACGTGAAATGATGACGTAAAATACATGACACTTTTCTCTGTGCGCGGCAAAACAAGCTCGCCATAATGGCTTCACCGGTCTGGCAGTATTTTAAGGTGTCCGAAAAGGACAATAAAATAGAGGTATGAAATGTGTGTGAAGCAGAAATCCTGCAGCTCCACCCGCTGTGACGGACCGGTGAGCGGAGCGAAAACACACGTACACTAAGAGTTAGACCTAACACACTTACGGCCCGTCTACACTACAGGCGTCAAAAAATGCTTTCAACGCTTCGCCCATTCATTTGAATTGGGTGACGTAGGATATTTTCAAACTCCGCCGAACTGCATTGTGGGTAGCATGGCAAGGCGTTGCAAGCATCGCGAGCGTCTATCGATGCTTGCTTGAAGCTGGCGTCAGCCAATCAAATCCCGTTTTTGCAATTCCCGCCAGTACAAGCGCTAGCCAATCAAACCGCGTGCAAGCTGGGAGAGCCAGACCGCAGTTCATTTCCTCATATTTCAAACGAGACAGTGGGTGAAACTGGTAGGTTTTCGCCTGTTTGGGGATTTTATATCCAGTTTACTTCGTTTTAACATTGCTATTGCTTTGTATGTCGGGGGCGGGAGATTCATGTGATTGGTTGTTGGTCGCGTTGCTCGCAAAAAATCGCCAAGCTTCAGACACGCCCAGCTTCAAGATGTGTTGATGCCTGTAGTGTAGACGGGCCGTTAGCTATTTGATCTACCTCTGGAACAAGCTAAATTAGTTATACATATGTTTATTCTTCACTGTCGGGTCACTCATTACTGGATCAGTGAGCTGCATGATACTGACGAGAGAGAGAGAGAGAGAGAGAGGGAGAGAGATGAGCAGAGAGGAGCGAGAAGAGAGGAGACTGCCGAGAGAGAGACGACGAGGAGGAGAGAGAGAGAGAGAGAGAGAGAGGTGCGCGGGAGAGAGAGAAGAGACGAGAGTGAGAGAGAGGAGAGAGAGAGAGGGAGAGAGAGAGGAGAGAGAGGAAGAGAGGGGAGAGAGAGAGGAGAGAAGAGAGGAGAGAGGAGGAGAGAGAGAGAGAGAGAGAGAGATATATGCATTCAACTTCAATATTTATTTCTAGCTGAAAAATACAAACTTTTGGCTCTTTCCTGTCTGGGTCTTTCTTGGCTTGCTATCTTCTAGCTCTATTCAGTTTTTTGAGTTTTTTCTATCTCTATCCCTGATCATTTTCAGAACCTGAAGGCTCTATGTGGACTATCTGGTTCTCCTCTGGATCCATCCACTATCTCTTGTCTCTGTCCAGTCAATTACACTTGTGTTACTGGAGCAGGTAAAGCATACAACAGATACTTTCAGCATTATCGGAGCACGCAGTGGAAGCTTGGATGAAACACAGCGGACTTCTAAACAATGAACACCCGCAACTTGGAAGAAATAAAGTTGGGTTTTATGCGTTCTAATATTGCAATGCAAACCCATGATGTAATGACAGTAATTCAGAATAATTGAGTCATTGAATGCTCATTTCAGTCGATTTAATCAAACAAAACACAAACATATTGGAATGGCCTCAAGACTGTAACCTCTTCACATTCTGTTGAAATAGTCAATTACTAGCCTTATCTCACACATTGCTGTTTTGAATCTCTAATATGTGGATGACAGTTGAACTGCATGATGTAACATGTATGCCATCTGCTGGAAAGAAGACGTATCGCTCTGTTGGCGTTGTTTAGACCAGTGTTTTTCAAAGCGGGGGCCCGACCACCGGGGGCGCCAGGGGGCGCGCGCAAAGTTTGAGGGAAAGGGGAATTAAAAAAAATTGTAATGTTACATTTTTTAGATGTTATTAATAACTGCATATCTATCAATCTGTGTCCTTTGATGCCAATCTTTTAATATTTTTTATTTTTTCATATTTATTTTTTTGTTTTTAATTCACACGACGCCCTTCAAGCCAATCAGAATCGAGCTGCCGCTACTGAGAGTGAAACTGAGTATCTGCTCAGCTTTTGGAGCAAGTGAGAGCTAGTGAATATTTCGCTCTGCAGCTGGATGAGAGCACGGATGTAGCAAATATTGTTGTTTATATATATGAATATAAATACGTTTACTGTTAATATTACTGTTGAATATTATATATAAATAGCTTTAAAAATAATACAAATATATGTTAAATGTTGATATTACTGTTCAAAATCATATAATATTATAAAGACAGAAATCACTTTAAAAATGCTTTAAATTATGTTTACTGTTGATATTACCATTTAATATTGTGTTAAGAATGTTTATAACAGAAGACACAACGAATGGCAAACAAAAGATAAATACAAAAAAAATAAGAATAACTGATTATTAATTATTAATACAAATATATATTAAGAAAACATATTAAGCTGTATGATTAATTTGTCATATTTTCCATCATAATGTACTCATCATTTAAAAAAAATTGCAACAGGGGGGTCCCCGCCAGACGATAATGCTAAAGGGTCCATGGCATGGCAAAGTTTGGGAACCCCTGGTTTAGACAACAAAAACAGAGTGAAGCTCTCATTTCATAAACAATCTTTGAGTACAGACACCGTCCTGCAGAGAGCACACAACCCAACAGCACGTTGTTGGTCTAGCATCACTTTACAAAACGTTACATTAAGACACTAAGACTAGCTGGTCCCTTGTAAAGGTGAGTCCACCTTAAATGAGCAGTGGGTGATCAGCAGGTGAAAGGCAGGACACGGGAACTTGGTCCTGAGGAGATGTAACGATTATTAAACACAAAATAGTCGGTCAAGGGGTCGAAGAAATGAACATTTGTGATTATTAGCGAATCGGTTGCAGGTGGGTGAAAACAGGCTTAGGGAGTAACGTATTACATGTAACGGCATTAGGATACAAAATAGACAAATGTATTCCTTACCAACACACTTGGTTTTTAAACGATTACGCCATTTAAATATTTGTCACAAACTTTGCAGATCTTTTTCTCTCCTGTGTGGATTCTCATGTGTGACTTTAAATTCCACTCTGTGAAAAAGCTTTCTTACAGACTGAGCAGGTGAATGGTTTCTCTCCTGTGTGGATTCTCATGTGTCTCTTTAAATCTCCACTCTGTGAAAAAGCTTTCTTACAGACTGAGCAGGTGAATGGTTTCTCTCCTGTGTGGATCTCATGTGTGTCTTTAAATCTCACATGTGAAAAGTTTTACAGACTGAGCAGGTGAATGGTTTCTCTCCTGTGTGGATTCTCATGTGTGACTTTAAATCTCCACTCTGTGAAAAGATTTATTACAGACTGAGCAGGTGAACGGTTTCTCTCCTGTGTGGACTCTCATGTGTATCTTTAATTGTCCACTATATGAAAAAGCTTTCTTACAGACTGTACAGGTGAATGGTTTCTCTCCTGTGTGGATTCTCATGTGGTCCTTTAAATATCCACTCTGTGAAAAGCTTTCTTACAGACTGAGCAGCTGAATGGTTTCTCTCCAGTGTGGATTCTCATGTGGTCTTTAAATCTCCACTCTGTGAACAAGCTTTCTTGCAGACTGAGCAGCTGAATGGTTTATTTTCAGCACTACGTTGTGGATCACTGACAGATTCATGTCTATTTTTCAGTGAGTTTGAGCCTGATGCAGGTTCTCTGGTCTCTTTCCAATCAGCACTGTCTTCAGTGTCAGGTTCAGAAGAGTCTCAGTGTCAGGTTCAGAAGTGTCTCCAGTGTGGTCCTCAGTCTTTGGTTGTAAACTGCTCTCTGGATCTGAGTTCCTGGCTGGTTCTGGTCCTCGACAGTCATCTCCATCAGCTTTGTTTCCATGTGTTCAGTTTGTCTTTGATGAGGCTGAGAGGACTGTGGTTTCTCTTCATCATCTTCCCTCTTCACAGGGTCAGGAGTGAAAGTGGACTTGGTGATATCAGCGTCCTCCAGCTCCTGAAGTTGCTCTCCCTCCTGTTCCTGCTTAATGTGTGGGGGGGGCTCTGGGTCCTCCTGGTCCAGACTGGTGCTCCACTCTTGCTGGTCAGGGAGAAGCTCTTCTTTAACCACCACCAGCTGCTGGACGTCTGCAGGAAACAGGAAACACAGTCAGAAGAAACTGTTAAGTGTTAGCATTTAAAAATCTCATCACCATTACAATGGGAGACATTTTGCAGCCCTAATTAATGCCTTTGTTTTTATATTTCACATTATCTTTCTTAGTCCCACCTATTGTGTATTGTTGTGGCTCAAGTCACCTCATGTAGCCCAGCCCCTTTCCACTTCCAGTTAAAAATGTAAAAGGGTTTTTTCTTCTGGCGTAGCACTAGCCGCAATGTAAACAAGGAATTGTATTTGGGATCGTTCACTCTGTTACAAATTTAAATCCTGCATTCAAACCTTATTTAAGTAAAAGTATGCAAGTATTAACAGAACATTTGATGGCACCCTATGCAACAGTAATGATGGTGCAGTAAAATGTTCCCTGTCAGTGTTTAATTTATGTTGTTTCTTGATTATTTTGTATGTTGCATTTTACTGCTGTACATGTTCAAAGTTGCGCTTGTATAAATGATTATAGATGAGGGAACCTGCTAAATGTTCAAATATGTGTGTTTTTATATACAGTACCAGTCAAAAGTTTGGACACCTTCTCATTCAATGTTTTTGTTTATTTTAATTTGTTTCTACTTTGCAGATTAACACTGAAGACATCAAAACTATGAAAGAACACATATGGAATTATCTAGTTAACAAAAAAGTGTTACAAAAATCAAGAATATGATTTTTATTTTAGATTCTTCAAAGTAGCCCCTTTTGCCTTGATGACAGCTTTGCTCACTCTTGGCTTCTCTCAGTCAGCTTCATGAGGTCGTCACCTGGAATGGTTTTCTATTAACACGTGTGCCTTGTCAAGAGTCACTAGGCTTGTTTGAGACAAGCGAGACCTGCGCAGACCTGCGCAATTTCGATCAACGTCTTGCTCGTGCGTTGCATGATGGGTAGTCATTTTTGTCCGACTTGCTCTGGAGGCTCGCCTACATGAGATGTTGAAATCTTGCGGGACAAAGACTCCCGCAGCCTTGAGAGCGAGGCGAGGCGGCGCAGTTCCTCTCCACAGGCTGCGGAAGCGAAATGCTTGATGGGAAATGACTCGCTGGTATCTCGAGCTGAGCGCTCATTGGTGGGTTTTACCACGTGCTGGTGATGAAACTCTCCAATGGCTCGGCAAAAGTTTGTTGTTGTTTTGTGTCAGTTTTACTTCGCCACATCCATTCACATTTGTCATCATTGTTCCACAATATTTATCATCATGAAATTAA